>NC_067403.1:185071086-185435253 GCF_016432865.1 Antechinus flavipes | reverse complement strand
CTAGACAAGTTACTTAAGTTCTAAGTGCTCCAGAACAACTTTAAAAAATAATAATAAATTTTTATTGATAATGTTTGTTTTTATATCAACTAAATCTCCCTCAGTATTTTCCCCTTTCCCCATCCTCCCTCCCAGATAGCCTTTCCATGAAATTAAATAAAAAAATTTTTAAGAAAAAGAGGAATATTACTCTATTGCACTGAACTCCAAACATTTTCACTGACTGTTAACTTTTGCCTGGAGAGCTCTCCCTCTCCAGTGCAATATTTTGGTTTCCCTGGTATCCTTTTAAGTCTAAACTTAAAGACCAACCTCAATAGTGGTTCTCAAAGAGAAGTCCTTAAATTGGCCATCCAGGAGACAAAGCACTTAATGGCGGTGGACTTGCAGGGGAAGGAGGGGTGGGCAGCGGAGCTTCAGGAAGGGGCCCAGGTACTTGCCTCAGCTCCTGTCTCTCCTTCTGGTTGTTACAGAGGAAGGTCCCAAATTGGCAAGAATAGATGTGATGTTGGATGTGCACCAGAAACCTCTCATTGAACTCAAAGGCACAGGGGAACTGCTCCATGAGCTGCCAGACACACTCAAGAAACTGGTCAATGACTGGGGAGATCTCCTTGGGGTCGCCATCCAGGTGGCCGTATCTGCCAGGACACATTGGGAAACGTTAATGGGGCAGACGTGCTCATTGGAAAAAAGAGCAAAAAGGAAGGAAAAAAAGTATCCCCAGCCCTTCAGAGAAGAGTTGGCAAAGGGACAGACTTAAATAGTGAGCATCAAGGCATAGGGAAGAGGTCTCAAACCTCCCCTTTCCAGAGTAAAATGGTCTTCTCATCACAGTCCTGTGTGGTCAGCAGGGCCATTATATCATTATTCCCATTCTGCAGATGGGGAAACTGAGGTTCCCAGAGGCCAAATGGCCTGACCAGGGTCACTGAGCTCATCAAGCAGCAGAGGCCCAGAAGCTGTTAAAGTCCAAAAGAACTCAGGTCTTCTTACAACATACACAGTGCCTTGTGAATACAGAATGAAATTAAACAGTTTCTGAAGGTCCCACAGGTATGATTGCACTAGTCTGACTGCAAGCCCCAGAGTCTCAGTCACCTTAGCTGGAAAGCTGTGGAAATAAAACTTGCACGACCAAAAAAAGTGCATCTTTTCCTCGAATGGCAGTCATTGCCACCAAAAAGATCCTTAATTTGGTTGAGAAAATTTCTACAATGAATCCTTCATTTTCAAAGGATTTGTAATAGGAAAGGACTGTAGTGGTCTTCTAAGTGAATCCCCTCGCTCTTTAGCTGAGAAAAGTGAGACTATGGATTATACAGAAAGCATGGCTGAGCTTATGAGACACACCGATGGGGGCTATGTCATCAATGAGTTCCTGAAACCAAGGAAAGACTAAAAAATAACGAATATTGGTCTTAACCAGAAATTGGTCACACTCTGTGACATCCATGTTAATGATACATGTATGATAGTATTTGTAGCAAGAAATAGCATATTTCTTCAATGGCACAGAATAGTCTAATAACCAGCTAGCTGTCTTTCAGGGAGGTAGCTCCTCTCTACTCCTAAACAATTTCCATTTTTAAAATTAGATCACTCCTGGGAAGGAAGGGGAAAAATTGGAACAAAAGGTTTTGCAATTGTCAATGCTGAAAAATTACCCATGCATATATCTTGTAAATAAAAAGCTATAATAAAAAAAAGAAACTAAAAAATAAAAATAAAATAAAATTAGATTACTCCTGGGAAGGAGGGGAAAAATTGAAACAAAAGGTTTTGCAATTGTCAATGCTGAAATATTACCCATGCATATATCTTGTAAATAAAAAACTATAATAAAAAAGAAACTTAAAAAATTAAAATAAAATAAAATTAGATCACTCCTGATAGATCCTATGCAAGAGCAAAACCTTACCTATGATTAAACTTGTGCCCGAAGGAAATCCAGTCTTTTTCAATTAACACCTACAAGCAAAGAAAGGGGTGGGATTCAGAAAATGTGTTACTGCAGATGGCCTTCACCTTGAAGCTCTCTGGGAAAACCTGGCCACCTTCTGAAGAACCCCACAACAGCCCATGCTGAAGCCACATGTAGCCCTTCAAAGCAAGGTAATGATCCCAGTGAAAGTGCTACTCTTATTGCTGAATTGGGATCAGGATTTGAATTCACATTTTCTAGCCAAGTTTGGATCTAATCATTTTTACCTACATAAGGACTATAGATGGGTCTATGATTATGGATAATCCTAATCCAATAACCTCAGAACTAATGGGTGGATGTTACAGAAACATGGAATTTACTTCAATATGAAGCCTTTGCAAACAGTGGCAGCTATTCTAAAATGACATAGCCTACTTTGATAGGGAACTTCCCATCACTAGAAGTACCCAAGAAGAAACCTGAATTTTTCAGGGATGTTGTAAAGGGAGGGAGGATTTACTATTGCTAAGGGGATTCCTGTTCAGATATAAATTGACATGAATGTCCCCGGAGACCAGTTGCTAACAGCCCCGGATTTTGCAAAGTTAATGACCTTGCACAATTTCCAGGCTTGGCAATGAGGAGGATTAGGGTTAATGCTGCCTCAATTTACATTAAATGGCTGCTTGGTCAGTGTGGGAGGGGAAGAAGAGGGGGACACAGCTCTAATTTCGGCAGCCTGCAAGATAGCCAGACTGACCATGAAGCCTTTCAAGGTCCGATAGTGGGGATCCAGGAGGAGGCTAGCCACCGAGCAGACCTGGGCCGTTCGGTCCCAGCCGTCTGAGCAGTGGACAAGGACGCTGGTCCCTTCTTCAGCCACAGCCTGAAAATAAAGACAGAACAGAAGAAGAGAATCAGTCAAAAGGGGGAGGAGGGCTGGTGCTGGGAGGCAGCTTGGACACTGGGACGTCTAGAGGCTACTGCTTCCCCTCCAGGAGGGATAGAAGAGCCCTCTCTATTAGACTAGAGGACGTAGCCACGGTTCCCACGGATTCTGGAGGACGTACTCCATCCTCTCGTCGGAGAGGAACAAGTGGCTCCTTCTGGCCAGCAGGTAGAGAAAGCAGGAAGGTTTTTCTGTTCGGATCCAGTCGGCCCCCACCAGGCTCTGGCTCAGATGGGCTTCATGTGGCTAGCCCAGTCTCTGAGAACCCATGCAGGACATCCGTGACTGACAAGATCACTCACCTTGGCGATGAACACCCCTGCATCCAAGATAGCTTTGATGTGCTTCAGCCAGCCAGAATTCTCCAGGCCCCAGAGGAAGTCACTCATTGAAGGGGATCGCAGCTCACACACTGGAAAAAACAACTTTGGGTGTAACAAATCCTGGGGTGCCAGCAGCCCTGGCTTTGAATCCCATTTTACATGTGGGGAAACTGAGGCACAGAAAAGCTATTGCCTGGTACAGCTGAGATCGAGGTCTTCTGAATCCAAGCCCAGGGTCTTCTTGCCACCCCATTTGTGTTTAAGCCCAATGAACTGACAGCAGCAAACATCTCCTTTTATGCAGCAATCTACAGAACATTAAAATCATAAAGAATTTCTGGATGGTAGAGAAATTCTAGGTCTTAGGAGCCAGAGGAAACAGTTTACATCCCAACTGGGCTAGTGACCGGGCAACCTCAAGGTTGCAATTTACTCTTCTCCAAGCCTCAGTTTCTTCATCTGTAAAATGGAAATCTTATTAGCTTCTACCTCCCAAGCTTGTTGTGAGGATCCAATAAGATAATATCGTAAAAGTGCTTTGCAGAAACTAAAGTGCTTTATAAATGCAAGCTATTTTTTTCTCAATTCATTTCAACTGTGTTTCTTACTAATTTTTTCAGCTATAGAGAAGACATAATATCTCTCTGCACATTAAAATACACATTCACATGTGTGTGAATGCACATCAAAAAGAGGGAAATACGCTGTAAAAATAATTGAATTTGCAGAAGGCAATTCCATTGTTTATTTCAGTAATACTTTCCATTGTTCACTCTGCTCTATTCATGGGGACTGGCCAATATCATGCTCAACCCACTTATGCTGTGCTAAAGCAGTCCCTAATTACCATACATCCTAAAAGTGTCAAGGAAGAGACCCTGCCCTTTGGAAGACCTTCAGGACAAAATGACTCTGACTCCCAACTGATGGACCAAAGGTAGCTCTGAGCTTAAAGGGGCAAAAAAAAAAAAAAAAAAAAAAAAAAAAAAAAAAAGGGGAGGGCTTCAAGAATGCTCCAAATAGCAAGGAAAACATTTTTTAAAATTCACATAACAAATTCTGACAAGGTAATGGTAAGCCATATTTATTCAGAAGCAGCAATCCTACTACTGCTACGCTTTATCTTTTCATTCAAAATAGAAGTATTATTTATTTGTTTTATATTTATACTATATATTTTTATATGTCCTTGTCAAAGAGAGGCTGTAATATAGGGAAACTGAGATTTCACTGGCCAAAATACAGCAAGGCTTTGGTGGAGACCAGCAGTATTCTAACTTTTTGATCTCAGGACCCCTTTTCTAAAATCACTGAGCTTTTTGTTCAGATGGACCAATATCTCTCAATATTCAGAATGAGAAGAAATATTGTGAAAATGATGGAATTCCAGCTGAGCTATTTAAAATCCAACGAGATAATGAAGTTAAAGTGCTGCACTCAACAGATCAGCAAATTTGGAAAAGTCAACAGGGAATTAGTAAAGATCAATTAACATACCAACCCTGATTAGGCGGATGCCCAGGAATGTCAAATTACTGAACAACTGCACTCACTTCACATGCTAGCAAGGTTTTGCTTATGAGTCTGCAAGGTGGGCTTCAGCAATATGAAAACTGAGAATTACCAAAAAAGCAGGATGGTTTCTGAAGAGACAGAAGAAGTAGAGACCAAATTGCCAATTTTCACTGGATTATGGACAAAGCAAAGAAGTCTCCCCTTTCCCCCCCCAAAAAATCTACTGCTTCATTGATTGGTCAGTTTAAAATAGGAAAAGGAATATGACAAAGATGCATATTGTTACTTTTGTAAGTTTTATTTATAAGTTTATTTAAGTTATATGTAGAGTATATCATGTAAAATGCCAGGCTGGAAAAAGCAAAAGCCAGAATTAAGGTTACCGAGAGAAATGTTAGCAGTCTCAGACCTATAGATGATACCATTCTAATGGCAGAAAGTGAAAGAAAATTAAGAAGCTCCTTGATGAGAGTGAAAGAAGAGAATGTAAAAGCTGGATGAAAGTTTGCCATTTAAAAACCATAACATCTTAACAACTGATCCCATCACACTCTGGCAAATACAGGAAAAAATGGAAATAGTGTCAGATTTTGTATTCTTGGTTTCAAAGATCGCTGCAGATGGTGACTGTTCTCATGAAATTAAAAGACACTCCTCAGAAGGAAAGTTATGGCAAATTTGGACAGCATATCAAAAAGCAGAAACATCACCTTTCCAACAAGATCCATATAGTCAAGCCTATGATTTTTCCAGTAGCAATGTATGGCTGTGAGTTAAACTATAAGGAAAGTTGAGTGCCTCAGAACTGATACTTTTTTTTTTTTAAAAAATTATTTATTTATTTTATAATAACGTTATATTGACAGAATCCATGCCAGGGTAATTTTTTTACATTATCCCTTGCACTCGCTTCTGTTCCGATTTTTCCCCTCCCTCCCTCCACCCCCTCCCCTAGATGGCAAGCAGTCCTATACATGTTAAATAGGTTACAGTATATCCTAGATACAGTATATGTGTGCAGAACCGAACAGTTCTCTTGTTGCACAGGGAGAATTGGATTCAGAAGGTAAAAATAACCCGGGAAGAAAAACAAAAATGCAAATAGTTCACATTCATTTCCCAGTAGAACTGATACTTTTGAATTGGGTGCAAGAGGTTTTTGAGAGTCCCTTGGACAGCAAGAAGATCAAATTACTCAGGGCTTAAAGAAATTAATTTAGGCTGTTCATTGGTGAACGTGCAGTTTAAATCCTTTGACCATATAATGAGAAGAACTCACTGGAAAAGACACTGATATTGGGAAAGATTGAGGCAAAAGGAAAAGGCAAAAGAATCCAGCAAAGGTAGTATGATGGAAACACTGGACATGAACTTGGACAGATATTGGAGATAGTGAAGAAAAGAATGACCTGGCATGCTATGATCCATAGGTCCTGAAGAATTAGGTATGATTGAATAACTGCACAACAGTAATATATTATATATTAAAAAATAAAATTGATAAAATTTAAACATATTTATTAATTCATCAAAAATACTTAATACATTAACATAAGCAACATTTTAAAAATGAAAGTTTTTTTCTGAAACAAAAAAAAATAGTGAGAAGAATGGCATTGTTTTACATATATTTTTGCAAAGCCTGAATACCTGGTTTTTAATATGCAACTGGATTCTCCTATTTGTTTCTAAATTCAGTTTGTTCTGATAATGTTGGTTTGGCTGCAGTATCTGAAGCAAACCCAGCCACATACAAATGTATTGAATAGGTTAAAAAATCTTAGTATAATTATGAAAATCCTCTGAAGAGTCTCCGGGTTCCACAGATCACCCTTTGAGAACCAGTAGGGTAGACAGATATACATAATAAGAAACACTGGCTAGATAAGAGTTGACTTCTTTCCTAATTTAATTTTTGTTATTGCTCAACTTCATTTTGTATGTAAAGCTAAAAGGTATCTCAGGAGTATTTAACTCCAAATTAGTTATCTGTAATAGAGGGTTTTGATTTCCACTTTACAAAAGGATCAAAGGCCTATTCTTAGTCTGAGGACATTCTATCTGGCTTCTATTATCTGGGTAAGATGCTTCTGACTAAAGAGCTGATTCTAGCCACTACACCCTAGCAGACCAGCTAATATGGCTTGCATGGCGCTGAAGAGATGAGTAGCCCCTCTGACTCCAACTACGGCTTCTCCATTGCCCCACACAGCCTGCTTCTTCTCACCTACAGTCCATTAGCCAACCTGGTGCTTAATATACTGCCTGACACATAATTGGCGCTTAATAAATGTTTATTGATTGATTGACTAGTTGATAGTGTGTCATGGCAGCTTAGGTTCCCCTAAAAGTAATACCCTCCTTTACTTCTTTTTAGAAGCTAATATTATATGGGAATATAATGGAAAGCTAGCTGGGGCTTCAAAGGTTTTCTAATGTGCTTGTTTTCCACGTAGCAACTGAAATGACTCCACTTTCTGTCCAGCTCAAAAGACAACACGAACAGCTAAGTTAGTCAAAATGATTAAGCTCCACAAAACAGATGGGAGCCCCGCTGAGACTGGGAGACAAAACTGATAGGTCTGTTTGCACACTTCAGCCCACGAGCAAGCAGAAAGGTCCATTTGTTTGTTCCCAGCACCAATTCACAACCAATATTTACACACCTTTTTACTGAATAAAAGTCAGCTCCAGCTGCCGCTCATGGAGCACTCCTGCTGCCAGCTCCTCAGAGGAGTCAGTTCTATTAATATTTGCTTTAAAGAGCTGAGTTGACAACAGCTGGAAGCCTGGGAGTGGCTGTCCACCCCGGTGGAGCCCTTTCTGTTGTCCACAAACAGAGCAGGACTCAGGACAAAGCAGGGTTCCTCTAAGGTTCTGGGGTCCTTCTGAGTCAGGTCAGAGATTCTAGGAAGTCTACATTTCTCTAGGCTGACAGAGGGTCGAGTCTATCCACTCTATCCCCTCTGAGAGAATCAGGAAGGCAACAGAAGAAGGACCCGAAAGCAGAGATGTCAACTTGAGGCACTTGGTTGTGCGCTGGGACTTTATCTTCAAGTCTATAAATTACAGAAAAAGCTTTGTCTACATTAATTGGGAGATTGTTCTAATCTCCCAGGAAACCACCGAGCACAGCCCTGAGGCATTATCCCCACAGGCCATGCTGAAAATCACCTTTTCTGGAGGTTACATAAAAATTGTGCCAGCCCTGTGCACTGCTGACTCTTCTTCCCCCACCATGACTTATGGCAACCTGACTTTGTCACTTTTCCTCCCACTCATGATGGCTTCAGTGCCTTGGAAAGATGTTTTAGAGGGGATAGAAGAAGGGAGAGAAATATCAATAATCTCCAGCACAGTCTCCCGGACACCAAAGTTGGGTCCCACCAGATACACGTGAAGATACTCTTGGAACTAAAAATCAAGTGATCTTGGTCAAGGTTAGTCTCCAATGTCCCATCATAGCCAGAAGGTGAGCCAGAATTTTTAAATCAAAGAGGGTAAGCACTGGTACATTGGAGAGCAGAGCCCATTATTGAGTTCCCATATTTGCAGGTGATCTAAAAATCCTATGATAATTATTGCCCTCAGCCCTATTACCTTTCTTCTACTTGGTCTCCAGAAGACAGAAGAGATGTTGCCCAGGGCTGAGAGTAGCCCAATTAAGGACTGAAAAGCTCACTATAAGCAAGCAAGACCCTAGCTGGTCAAGTCCTTGGCTTTGACAATCCATGAGATCAAGACAAGTGCCAGATGGTTCTTAACCTGGAGCAGCCCCTCTTCTGTATTCTGGAAACCAAATAGAAGAAAGGTAATGGGGCTGAGAGCAGCAATCATCCCACAATTTTTTTTGTGGTATGATTTAATTTTATTTTGTTGAAAGATTATGTGACCATCCCACAATTTTAAATCAGCTAAACTGATTTACTCAATTAAACATAAGATTTTGATATAATGACCAGTGAGAGATCAAACTTCCAGAGGCAGTATGGAATATTAACTTAGAATTTTTTTCTATTATAAAGTCAGACCAAAGCAAGTGGCAGCTAACTCATAGGTTCTCTTTGGAGTGAAAAGCAAGATATAGTTTCCTTCCTTATCTCTTTTAATTAGATCAATCTTTGCTTTTGCTTGATCTGAGATAAGGATGGCTACCCCTGCTTTTTTGATTTCATCTGAAGCATAATAGATCTGCTCCAGTCTTTTACCTTTACTCTGTATGTATCACCCTGCTTTAAATGTTTCTTGTAAACAACATATTGTATCACCCTGCTTTAAATGTTTCTTGTAAACAACATATTGTAGGATTCTGACTTTTGATCCAGTCTGCTATCCGCCTCCTCTTTATGGGAGAGTTCATCCCATTCACATTTACAGTTAAAATTACTAATTCTATATTTCCTGCCATCCTAATATCCCCAGATTATACTTTTCTTTTTCTTGCCCTCCTTCCCTTCTTCCCTAGTATTAAACTTACTGGTCCCACTTGCGTCACGCAGCTCTCCCTCTTTAGTATCCCTTCTTCCTCCCTTTGAATCCCTTCCCCTTTCTTGTACCCTTCCCTTATTACTTTTTTTCCTTTTTCGGAGTGAAAAGCAAAGGAAATGGTAGAGGAGGTTTTAATATATGTCAACAAAAAATATTGCTTCTGGGAATACTTGGTCATCTTATGATAACTAGGAGCACAAAAAGCTACTATGAGGATCACAGTAGTGTAGGAGCCAATGTGTCTCATAAAAGATGAAGAGGTAAAAATATTCTACAAAGAACTCAATAATAAGACCCTCCAAATTATATTAGATATATTTCCCTCCTTGGAGACGCTGATGCTAAAATAAGATAGCATTGGCGAAAAATATGTTGGAAAAAATGCATTAGCAAAGATATCATTTTTATGAATAATATACATACTTAAATATTATGAATACTTTCTTCAAGATGAGAGACAGAAGGTACTAGACAGGGGAAGAATTAAAACAAAAGAAAAAATGAAACAGGAAGCTAAATAGATTATATACTAGACAATAAATGATTGGTTAACTAATTGCAGGAACTATCCCTGAATCAGATGTCCTGTGGGCAAAATCAAAATGAACATAAAATTATAATAAAGATGACAAGAATACAGAAATGAAATTAAAGCTACTTCACCTTGACTTTATTCCTTATAGAACATTAAAAAAAACACATCAACATAGACTAGCACCATTTTTTACAAGAGTTTAAGCAATGGAAAGTAATATTCACAATGAGGGAAAATCCTAGAAATCATTTTAGCCAAGCTGAGAGACATGGCAACCAGAGGCAATGCTGATATGTACATAAGCCCTGCCAAGGCTTAAGGAAGATGGTGGGAGGTCAACAGGAGCATCTCCTAATAAAACAGCAAAAAATAATAAAAGGAAAAATTGTCCACCAAATGCTTGGGGAGGAACCCAATTAAGTCAAATCATTCCCAAAATATCTAAAGACGAAATTGAAAGGGAGAACAGACTGATGAAAAATGAAAAAGATCTGTCAGGATGACATCAGACTTTTGTCATCATTAGTGATATGACAGCTTGAAGAGTGGGTACATCTTCAAATATTGGAAGGGTTATGGAAGAGTGATCATTTGGCAACAGAAGGTAAGAGGAGCAAGGACTGAAAGTTATAGAGAGACAAATGTAGGCTCGAGGTGAGGGGAAACTTCCTAACAAGAGCTACCCAAACCAAGACACATCCCCGAGGAAGTGGCGAGCTGCCCATGGGGACTGGCTACAAAATCCATCCTCTGCTGTGAAGTAGAAGGATTTAGTCAGTGGCAGGCTGGATTCAATGGCCACAGAAGGCCCTTCCAATGCTGAAGTTCCAGGACTCTGGGACAGGAGCAACAATTGGGGGTCCCAAATGTGCCCATTGTGTCATGATTCCTAACGGGATGCCTGAAGAAGTAGAAATGAATCCCCCCCAAAAAGCCAAAACAGAGAAACATTCTACAAGACCAAGAGGACCCAGAGGAGATTCATCCTGGAAGCAATGCTTTTTGGAAGTACTGACCATCTGAACAAAAGAGAGTTGGTCAAAAAGTGGGGGAAATCACAGTTAGCATTAATGGTCCAAAAAGGAAATGAGGAGGAGATTAATATCCATTGACCACAATGTCTACTTCAGTTCTCAAACACTGAAGTGGATCTATGATCACGGCGACTTCCTCAAATGATACGTATCACAGTCACCCACTATTGCCCATCTAGAGGGACACTGTCTACACTCCCCCATAAGTTTACCATGGGGAACCTCACACTGTGCTGGCTCTTTCTCCTAGCTTACATTTACTGCCATTCATCTCTGAAGTTTCTCATGTTCTCTGGTTCATGTTCTGCTCACACCTACCATGCCCCTCTCCATCGCTCTCTGTATAGTATTTATTTTTAATTCTTAAAGAGGGCAAGAGCCCTCGTTCACTCTTTTAACCCTCTTTAACTTCACTAAGTTAAAATCCTGTCTGATATTTAGTATATGTGTGACTATGGACAAGTCTGAACTTCAGTCTCCTTATCCCAGAGGGGCTTCTGAAGACCCTTCCCAGCTATAGATCAAGCATCATCTTTAAACATTGGAATGAACAAGATGGGGCTTTTCCCCTAATAATTATTAGTTCCATTAAAGGAGTATGGAAAATCCCCTGAAGGCAATCTAGCACATGCTCTCTTCCCCATTTAATTATGGACCCGAATCATTATCTATTATGTAGTTTGTCCCAGATCAGTCCAGCTGTGTTCATCATCTTCACCCATTTGTTTTTCCTGGATGTATAAATGATTAGAACCTTTGATTGGTGCAAGAGGCAATGAGCACAATCTCACCCATAAACATTCGGTGAATCTCATCAAGGACAATAATAATAGTAATAATAATAGAAACAACAACTAGTAGTTATTTAACACTTCAAAGTTTACAAAGTGCGACACATGTTAATTCATTTCAGTCTCACCACAACCCTGGGAGGTAAGTCTTATTATTATCCCCATTTTGCAGATGAGGAAAACTGAGGCAGGCAGATGAAATACCCAGCTGGTATTGAAGCAAGCTTTGACTTTGGATCTTCTGACATCATATTCTGAGTTGACTTTATGAGGTAAGGCAGAGAGAGAAGCATTTTTTTAAAGCATTTACATTCTTGTAAATTCTAGGGCCACAGATAAGATTAAGTAGGATAGTCTCTACCTTCAAGAGTCTTACATTCTACATCAGAGGTGGGGAACATCTCACCTAAAGGCCTGCAAAATCATTTGCTAAGACAACTACAGGCAATAATGAGCTGAAAGCTACGTACAACAAACTCCCACTGCTTGAGTTCTATAAGTTGATAATTTTGTATGGCTCATGAGAATAATAATTCATTTTGGACTCTTACTCTATTCTAATCAGTATTAATCAATCTGACAGAATCATATCAAAGTTCTGTATATAAGCCATGAGCTGCAGATTCTAAGTTCACTTGCTTAACTATAGGAGGTTAACTAAAGGCTCTCCACCCTTGTGTTGCCCTGTGATGATGACCAAGGCTGGCTTGGGAGAGGTAACAACTTAATGGAAATTCCCCCAAAATACTTTTTGTACTTCCAGACCAATCCTTGGTCCAACAGGAGCAGATGATCATCTTATGACCACTTAGGTCACTGACTATGATGACTTGCACCATTTCCTCCTGTCCAAATTAAGAAATCTATCCATCTTATGTGGAGACATTTCTTGCTTCACTCAACTTGTGACCCTGCTGACATATTATTTTGCTTATTCAGTAGAATTATTCTGAATTTGTTACAGCTGTTCTAGAATGACTGGATATTCAGTCATATAAACTTAGGGCCCTGGAAGGAGGAGGTATATCAAATCATTAGAAGGGCTCATGGATTCGTTAATAAACTGCCATCAACTCAGAACTCTCAGTCTCTCTTATTGTAGGTGAGATAATTTTAATCTCCACACTCACAAATATCCAAATGGTCCTTGGAAGAAAAAGGATCCCTCACTTTTGTTCTACATAAAAAAGTGTTGGAAAGAGGGTAGGAAGGTACATGTGGCCAATACAGAAATTTTTTATCTCTGTATGTAACAGGAGATTTTGTTTTTCTTGGTTTCTCATTTGGGGAATGGAGGGTGGAGAAGCAAAAGGGAGAGAATACTGATTTGAAAATACAATAAAATTTAATTTTAAAAAATCACATGAATTGATCCAACCATTCTGGAGAGTAATTTGGAATTATGCCCAAAGGGCTCTCAAACTGTGCATACCCTTTGATTCAGCAGTGTCTCTATTGGGTCTGTATCCCAGAGAGATCATAAAAGAGGGAAAAGGACCTACACGTGCAAAAATGTTTGTGGCAGCCCTTTTTTCTAATGGCAAGGAACTGGAAACTGAGTGGATGCCCATCAGGTGGGGAATGGCTGAATAAGTTATGGTTATAAGTTATATGAGTTATACGAGTTATATGAATGTAATGGGACATTTATGTTCCATAAGAAATGATCAACAAGCTGATTTCTGAAAGGTCTGGAGAGACTTACATGAACTGATGCTAAATGAAGTAAGTAGAACCAAGAGAACATTGTACACAGCAACAAGACTAGGGGATGATCAGCTGTGATGGAATTGACTCTTCTCAACAATGAAGTGATTCAAGACAATTCCAATAATCTTGTGATGGAGAGAACCATCTGCATTCAGAGAGAGGGCTATGGAGACTGAATGTGAATCAAAAACACAGTATTTTCACCTTTTTTGTTGTTGTTTTTGTTGTTTCCTTATTAGTTTCTTTCTCATTTTCCCCCTTTTTGATTGGATTTTTCTTGTACAGATGATAAATGTGGAAGTGTTTGGAACAACTGCACATGTTTAACCTATATTGGATTACCTGCTATTTAGTGGAGGGGGGAGGGAGATAGAAACTAAAGTTTTGCAAGGGTGAAAAATGCTGAAAACTATCTTTGCATATATTTTGAAAATTAAAAAACTTATTATTCAAAAAAAACATGGAACTCTTAGGGATTATTGTTGAATTCTACAAATTGAGGGAGCATGTTTGAGGAAACGGGGGCTCAATGGGAACAAAGATGAGAGGAGTTTCATATTTTGGGTAACTTTGGGGCAAATTCCAGATGACATTACTAGGTTTCGAGAGCCAGCAGTGGTAGCTGGAGCATCACCTCCAGGCCCATATTACACCTCCCAGTTCACCCCATCCATAATGCCATAATCCAACACCATTTGGTGCAAATTTGTGCAAGGACACAATGAAGGACGGGAAGGGATTGAAAGTACCTCTCCCTGATTTTATAGATGAGGAAACTGAGATGTATAGACTTTTCCAAAGTTATACAACTGGTAATAAACAGAGCTGGGATTTGAACCCAGTCCTCCGGCTCCAGGGCCACAGTTCTTTGCATTGCCCCACGATACCTCCAAATTCTTATTCCAATAAAAGTACCAGAACACAGAATTCACAGGAACACCCCTAACCTGAGACTAGCCTGGCCCTGAGAGGGCAAGGCTGGGCCCTGCATCTCTGGGCATCCCGGTCCTGGGAGATTAGGGGACCTCTGCTTGGGGACAGGAGGGGAGGGGGGCTCACTCACCTTCCAGCATTTTCTGCAGGCTGCTCCTCATGACGTGGATGTTCTCAATGCCAATGAACTGGAACTTGATGTTGGCGTAATTATCCTCATTCTCATAGCCCTTGCCCGCTGCACGGTTGGCCATGGCATTGAGCTGCAAGGCGGAACAAACCTGGTTATGTTCTCAGGGGTGGGAGCCCCTGCATTTACGGGCAGCCCACCCCCATGCACAAGTCCCCTCCTGCTGAGACTCCAAACCTTAACACTGCCTATGTCTTATATATACATAGCACTTGACCATTGTCTTCCCCATTGGAGTGCGAACTCCGTCTTCTCAGTCAATGTAAGAAAACCATATGGATAAAGGGGCTGGCCCAGCTTTACCCAGCCTTTCCCACGGGAGCCATTGAAATCTCTGGGGGCTTTTTCCTGAAAGCTATGCCCTATTCCTCTCTGACAGGAAAGAGAGAGCTGAAAATCTCTATCGATGGACGCATCCAACGGTGATCCAGCACCTGGAAGAACACCTGGCGACTTGGAGAAGCCTTGGAGGGAGGTAGGGGCCGTGGAAGGTGTGGGAAGGACTTTGAGTAGAGAGAGGGTGCCTCGGGGCTCTTACGGCCTTTGTTTCAGAGGTCAGAGGGGGCCATGGTTGTGGGAGCCAGAAGCTGTGCTTCCCTTGCCTGCTGCTTTCCCTGGTTCTCAAAGGATCATCCCTTGGGTCAATAAGTGGAAAAACTCCACTTCCCGCCTGCTCAACAAATTGTGCATAAAGCAACGCCATGTAGCCCTCATACCCCCTGAGAGAAGAGACGGGGGCCTAGAAACTTTGGGCGTGACAGCATCAGGCCAAATTCATCATTAAATGAAAGACTTGGGAGATTCAGTGGTCTTCAAACTTTTGTTCTCAATCTCTTTATCCTATTAAAAATGATTGAGGATCTGTCCAAAGAGTTTTTGTTTATGTGGTTTATGGTTATAGATACTGATCACATTAAAAATAAAAACTAATTATGAATTTGTAGACTCTCTGAAAGATTTCAGAGATTCCCAGGATGCTCTGGACCAGACTTTGAGAACCACTGGTAGGTCCTCCATCTGGCCCGCCAGAAGGTGGCAGTATGTTACCTACCATCGGTCCAGTTGAGTAAGATGGGGATGTCTCAGGGGCTCAGCTCCCAGGATCCTAGGTTTAAAGCTCCAAGGAGACTTGGGGGCCAACCCTGCACTGTCTTATCCACCCAGAGCTGGCAACCTCGTCCAACACCCAGATTTTACAGATGAGGAAACTGACCCCAAGATCACATAGGTAGTAAGCAGAAAAGGTGAGATTTGAAGCTGACCAAGTCCTTGTATTTCAGAGCCAGACCCTCTTTCCCCATCTTTGGGGATAAGACAGTCATGGGGCAAAAATTGAAAAGATACACACTGGAAAAAAAAAGGGGCTCACAAGTTACTGTCAGTCTGGATGTAATGTGGTCAGGGCTCTTGCCCTGCGCATATGGTGGAAACACCCCTTTCTCGCTTCCAAACCAAGGGCCTACTGTAATTTATCCACCCTCCTCCCCAGGGAGGCCCAGAACCCCTTCTGGGCACATGGCATCCCCTTCTGAAGTGGCCAAAGCTGGAAAGCTGCTGTGGTCTCTCAGCCCCTAAGGAAGCTGCTTCTTAGATGCTCCTTTCCATCTTGGTAGGATCCAGTCAAATCTGGATAGCCCTCTCCATTGCCCAGTGAGGGATTAGGGACCTTTTATCAGCAATTGCCATAGAGTTCTATTTATTGGACCTCCAAAGGTCCAGGGGTGCCTTAGGTACCACGTGTTAGGAGGGTAACCAATATGGTGAGGGGCTTGGAGACTACGTTCTTCTGTGAGGGGACAGAGGATAATCAGACAGAGAACAGTCAGGAGAATGTGAGACTCTCTTCAAGACTGGAGGGGAATTACTTGGAAATAATTCTGCTTGGAACCAGAGGGACAAGGAGCAAAGGGGAAAGGAGCCTCATGGTCTGATGCCCCAAAGGGGAAGAAGGCGCACCCTGCTAAGTAGGATCTGAAGTCTACCAGTGGCAGTGACATAACTTGTGCTTGGTGGAGATGTAAGGGTCAGGACTTCAGCCAGTCTGTAAAGTAAGTAGTTATGATGCCCATTGGGTAGATTAGGAAACTAAGACTGAGGGTAGTCCCACGCCCCATGGATACCCAGCCAGGAGGTATCAGAGGTGAAATCTAAGCTCAGGGGGACCGGCCCCCCATCTGGTACACTCTCTAGGTGGCCAAGTCCGCCTGTTTTCCTATCTGACCATGTCCTCCAGGAGGTCTTGGGGACAAGTTACCATAAGAGGTCCAAAGAGCACGGAGTTTGCATTTAAATCCATCATTCAACTAAGACCTGCTGCATAAGGTGTCGGGGAAGGTCACAGTGACCCACAAGGCCGGCCCTTGAGGAGTTATGATCTAATGAGGGGAGAGAAGCACATCCTTCAGCTCAATAAGCACTTAGTAAGCGCCTACGGGGTGCCAGCTGCTGGGGCCACCAAGACAAAAATGAGCTGCTCCCTGGTCTCCCAGAGCTTCACTCTGACCAGAGCAGGTGGCCCAAGTCCATGCTGACTTTGGGGTCTGTGTTTGAATCCTTCTCTGATACTTAGGGACTTGTATGATTCTGGGCAAGTCAGTGAGCTTCCCAGACCTCAGTTTCCATGGGTCTGGATGGTCTAAAAGGAGGTCACTTCTGGCTCTAGACTGAGACTACTTTAAAAAGGAAATGTAATCATAGCCAAAGGCTCTAGAGGAACCAGATCCCTGAGGGGAGGGTCCTCAGAAGTGGCCGAGAGCCCCGTGTCCTCACTCAGGGACCCTCAAGCTGGCTCTGTCCTCTGGCACTTGTGGGCATCCTCCGAGTGCTGGTCAGCCTTGCTCCTGCAAGAGGAAGCTGCTCATAAAAGAGTTCCTCTGAGGAAGAAGCGGGGACCAAAGTCTGGTGAAGAACTCTCTCCTCAGGGATTCCTTTAACCGAGGACGCTGCTGCTCACCAGCCTGCCAGGTCTAGATCGGGAAGGAGATCAGGTCCAACACTCTCATTTTACAGATGAGAAAACCACGGCCCAGGCAAGAGAAGGGACTCGCTCAGGGTCACGTAGCCGGCCATTCCCAGTCCCAGGTCTGAGGCAGCTCCACTTACACTCCAGCTTTCCATGTTGCAATCGTTTTAACCCTGATCCTTTAACTGAACATTAAATCTGAAATGCGATTAATTTTCTTTCCATGGAGACCTCAAGTATACATGTACTGCTGCCCCACATGACAGACCAGTCTGGTTCCCATTCCTTAATCTTCTCGGAGAGGAGGCAATGAGAAAGGGGCACCAGAACTCAGGCTGGGGTCCTGGCAGGCTTGGCCCACTCTCAGCCCCACCCTGCAGGCAGTCAGCATTTGGGTGTTCTCCTTCCAGGACGAATGGAGACTGGTACCAGCAGCACGTCCTCCCCCGCCCCGGCCAACCCAGATCCTTAGGGAGGAGAATCTGAAGGTGAGGTGTTTATATGGACTAAAGTCCCAGCAGCCTCTGGGGGCAAATGTGTGTGAGCAGAGAGGGAAGAAATGTGGGGAAAGAGGAAAAGAAGGGAAGGGAAGAAAAGCAGATAAAGGGAGAAAGGACAAGAAGGAAGAGAGAAGGAAAGGAGGGAAGGGGAGAGGAGAAGCGAGGAAGAGAGAGATAGGAAAAGAGACGAGGGAGAGAGAAGGGGGAGAAGGATGGGGATAGAGTAGAAAAAGAGAAGGGAGGGGAGGGGAGCAGATAGAGAGAGAAAGGACAAAAAGGAGAGAGGGAGAGGAGAAGAGAGGAAGAGAGAGATGGGAAGAGAAAAGAGGGAGAAAGAAGGGGGGAGAATGGGGGTAGATAGAAGAGGGAGGAAACAGAAAGGAAAAGGGAGGGAAGTGGAACAGATAGAGAGAGAAAGGATAAGGAGGAGAGAAGGAAAGGAGGAGGGGGAGAGGAAAGGAGAGAGGGAGAGAAATGGGAAGAGAGAGGGAGAGAGAAGGGGAGGAAGGATGGGGGGTAGAGAGAGGAGGGAGGGGGAAGAGAGGGAGAGGGAAAGCTGGGGGGGAACAAAAGGTCAAGGGTACAGTTTTTTGGCTCCTTAATGGCCCAGTGTCAGAACTGTTATCTATCACTGAGAAGAAATAATCCAGAAGCTAAAAATACTCCCCCAAACTGTGCCTCCTGATCAGCTAAATCTGGGATTGGCCCAGCTCTGTCTGTCATGGCATTTCCTTGAAGGTTTCCACAGTGGAGAGCAGCCTTGAGTCCTGCCCCTCATTAGCTGCTGAGCTGGGCTCAACACAAACCAAGGCTGAAAAACTGCCTCGGGCCAGGACCGAGCTACCCGGTGCCCGGGGGCGGCCAGAACTTCCTTTCTCTTGTGTCTCTGAAAGAGCAGCAGCCCCTGGGACAGCACAGAGCCTGGGAGGGGGGCAGACCTGGAGAGACCAAAGCTGGTCAGAGACAGAGCAGAGAGACAGGATTCAGGATCCCAAGAACGGATCCCGAGGGTCCACAGACCGCTAGTTTTCACACGCCAGTCTCCTATAGGAGGCTGATGCGCCATGTCAGACGCTGGTGACGTATCTTCTGCAGAATCTCTCTTCCTAACTCAGCACATACAAGAAGAACGACCTAGGAGGGTCTTTAACATCACCCCCACCCCTAATTCACCCTTAACATCACCCATCTTAGCAGGTCCCCTTGCCACTGAGCCAATGGGTAATGTCCTCATCTGTCCTTTCTTGGGGGAGATGGATGGATAGCCTTGATTCGTAGGGCAAGCTCCCCCTGCCAACTGTCCCCACTTCTGCCCCAAGGTTCCTGGCTCCTAAGATCCCATCAAAGCAACCCTGGGAAATCTCACCAGTAGGGGCTCGATTTTTCCTTCCTTTCCCCTTGTTCCTCCCCCAATCTGGGAGGCCCAGACATCCTCAGGCAGGAAGAACAAAGTGGCTATTCAGACCACTTAGATGACCTGAATGTCACCAAATACAAGCCCAGGGGTGAGATGGAGGGCCACCAGATCTCACCATCTGTGGAGCATCTTAAAGTCCTCTGGGCTTTGCCACCTGCCTTGCTGCTATGCCAGGCTAGCCCCCAGTCCTGGCCTGGACCCTGGGTCTTGCCATTCTCCTGAAGGTTTTGAGTCTTCCCATCTACTCTGCCATTTTGACATGTCTTGTTTCCCTCAGTTAGAATTTGAGTTTCTTGAGGACATGGACTGTGGACTCATCTTTTCTATTTGTATCTCCAGTCTTAAAATGGTACTGGGCACTTGATAAATCCTTTTTCATCCATCCATTTACTCAACCATCCACCCATCCATCCATCTATCCATTTATCTATCTATCCATTCATCCATCCATCCACCCCTCTATCCATCCATCCATCCATCCATCTATCTATTCATCTATCCATCCATACATCTACCAATCCATTCATCCACCATTGGGCTTTTCAAACCAGGCAAACATGAATTCTGTGCCTACAATGTACCAGTTTCACCCAGTACTGGGATTACAAAGAAGGGCTCAGAGTTGGAACTGTTGAGCCTCTGGTCACCAGACGCTGCCCACTAGCTGAAGAATGGCTCCACTTTTGAACACATTCTGTACCCAATGGGTCTGTGTGGCTGATTCTGCTTCCAAGCACTCCTGATAGGATGTCAAGTTTGACATTGGATTGTCCTAGGAGCCGCAGTGGAAAACTGGAAAGGACCTCACTGGCATCCTGTTGAACCCCACATTTTACAAAGGAAGTAACTGAGGCTGAGGAGAGACACAGACCTGCCCATGGTAATAAATATGAGGAGCAGGGTTTAGACCTTGATCCTGAGCCTTGCTGCTGCACAAAGACTTTGTGTCAGAGGGCAATGTCTTGTTCTGGCCATAGCAGCTGGTGACGGCCAGCTCCCTCCAGAGTGGAGGGCTGCTCTTGTGGGCAGCTGGGGCCCCAATTAGGAAGTCACAGGTCCTGAAGAGTTGAAGAGCAGAACCCCAAGCATCCTCCTGAGGCTGGACTGCCCAGATCCCACCCTCACCCCAAGGGACAATCACCCAGTGGATGCACTTCTTGGGGGCCTTGACCTCACCTTAGGCCGTGTGTCCACAACGTACATAAAGTCACTCCCGGGGTTGGCTCTTCGAATTGCCTGAAGCATCTGCTCATCCTCAAGACAGCGGGCACTGAAGCCGGACAAAGGCTGGCTGCTCCGGCAGATGGAGGCCTGGGGGAGGCAACAGAAACTGCTCGCTGAGGCTGGCCATGGACCCCAAGGGCCCCTGGGCACCGTACGAGCCACATACTCTGTACCTGAGTTACCACTCCCAAGCATCAGGTTAATGGGCTCTGAGCCGGGGCACTCACCAGCTCAAGTCCAAGGTCTGACATGGATTCAGTCACAGTGCAGTTCAGCAGATGGGAAATATGTCTACCCAGCTGTGGAAAGGGGTTAGCCCTCCACAGGTCTAAGTGGGATGAGACTACCAAGTACTGAGGACAGCTATTTAAAAGCAAAGGAGTCTCCAGAGGAGTGTACTCCTTCTGAGTGACCTCAGGAGGCTATACATTTATTCTGAGGTCACTGCCACCCTGGAAAATGACTCTGGATTTCCCTGCCGGAATGCCATCGTAGAGAGCTCCCTCCATCTCCTTACTTCATGGTGGCTTATGGCTTCGTTCAACATTCTCCACAAGGGAATAACAGCCCATCCAAGCGGGGAGGGATTCTAGAGAGCATTTGGTCTATCTGAACAAAGTCAATAAGCCTTTATTCAGCACTTACTATGTACTAGGCATTGTGCCAAGAGTGTTTTGGAAAAAAATTTGAGCCAGAAGACAAGATGGCAAAGGATTTGTCCAGGGAGATGTAATTTGCAAGTGGAAAAGCCAGCCCTTGAACCCAGGTCTCCAGACTTGGTTCTCCCTAGAGGTCCCTTGAGGCTTATGAATTTTCAGTTCATTTCTACCAATTAAACCAACTTTCCACAGACACCAAATTGGTCATTATGACCCTTCTCACAGAAATACACTGCTTCTCTGCAGGATGGCTCCAGCAGCACTTTGGGGACATGTTCATGGTCTCCCAAGGGGTCTATGAATGAGGGCCACATCTGAGCCCAGAACTAATGGTGTGGAAGGTCTCATCACTGCACTCGGCTACAAGTCACCAGGACACACAGAAGGCAGCAGAGCCAGGGTCCTGTGCCAGAGCAGGGCTGGACAACGCTGCTGATGAGAATGACCCTCCCCAACAGGGAAGACATAGAGACCCAGGTCACAGCAGACCAAGGAGAAAAAAGTCTGGAACTCAAGATTCACTCACATTGGTGTCTTTACAGTAATAAGACAAGGCAGGGAATCGCCGACGGCTTCGGAACTTGGAGCTACCCACGATAATATGCGCGGTGGCTGACCTGGGGACATAGACGTCAGTGGGATACGAGTCACAGACCTGTCCAACAGAATACAAGGGAGGCTTTAGAAAATTCACCGGAATATCTGTGCATTGAGACCCAAGCACCGGGTTTCCTAGATTTCTAAGTTGTCAGTCCAAGGAGAGAGTGGGGCTGGGAGAGAAGGAGGAACATAAGAGGGGAAAGAGAGAGACAGGGAGAGAGAGAGAGAGACAGAGAGACAAAGACAGAGAGAGAGGAAAGGATGGAGACAAAGAGACAGAGAGAGACAAAGAATCAAAGAGATAGAGAAGAGAAGCAGAGAGAGAGACGAGTCAGAGAGACAGAGACAGAAAGAGATAGAGAGACAGAGAAGCAGACAGAGACAGAGAGACAGAAGCAGAAATAGAGAGACAGAGACAGAGACAAACAGTTAGAGAGACAAAGACACACAGAGAAAGAGACAGAGACAGAGACAGAGAGGGAGGGAGAGAGAGACAAAGGAGGAGAAGGAGGAGGAGTAAGAGTAAGAGGAGAAAAAGTGGGAGGAAGAAGAGGAAAAGGAAAAGGAAGAAGAAGAGGAAAAGTATAGGGAGGAGAAGGAAAAGAAAGAGAAGAAGGAGGAAGAAGAAGAAGAAGAAGGGGAGAAAGGGAGAAAAGGGAATCAGGGAGGAAGAGAGAGGAGGGAAAGGGAGAGAGCCCAGCCCTGACCAATGGACCTTCATCACATGGCTTCAGAAGAATGTACAGAAAAGTTTAGGTGATGATCCCACAAGACATTATTCCAAGGCAATTTCTTCACCAAGGAATTTTTGGATTCTAGGACTGGGCAGGACCTCAGAGGTCATGTAGCCCAAGCCCCTCATTTGACAGATGGGGAAACTGAGGCTCAGGAAGTTTAAGGGATTTGCTACAAGTCACACAGCATTCTGCTGTGTCCTCACAATGGTGAGGTGGCTCCTTGTCTGTCATCAGAAAAGGTTTAGCAGCATACAACAGATTCTGTGAGGTCTAAAATTCTAAAGAAGACATTAATCCCTGGGGCTAATGGGAAACTTTTTTTTAAAATTTCTTGTAATCCTATGTATTTTATTTTATTTTTAAAATAACTTTTTATTGACAGAACCCATGCCAGGGAAATTTTTTACAACATTATCCCTTGCACTCACTTCTGTTCCAATTTTTCCCCTCCCTCCCTCCACCCCTTCCCCCAGATGGCAAGCAGTCCTATACATGTTAAATAGGCCATGGTATACAATATATAGATACAATATATGTGTGCAGAACCGAACAGTTCTCTTGTTGCACAGGGACAATTGGATTCAGAAGGTAGAAATAACCCGGGAAGAAAAAAAAAATGCAAACAGTTTACATTCATTTATGGGAAACTCTTGAGAAGGAAACTGAATACATTTTACAAAACAGGTCAGTGAATGGGGAAAGAGGATTTTTCTAAATTGGTCAATGTGGATACAGGGAATTCACCAACCAATCTGATTTTGAAATTTTTATTAATAACTTTAGTTTTTATATCAACAATGCCTCCCAATATATTCCCCTACCTCTTCTCAAACAGCTATCCCTTATTTAAAAAAAAAAAAGAAAGGAAAAAGAAACAATTAATCAAAAGTAACCAACTCATCAACCAATTTATACATAGAATTTTTCCTCCACCTCTGCCAAGAAAGAAGGGAGTTGCATGTTCATGTTTCTCATTCAGAGCCAATCTGGGCTATTCTAATTATATAACATTCATCTGTGATTCCTTTTTTCCAGTTGCTGATCTTTCCATTTATATTGTTGTAGTCCTCTATGTAATTTTTTTCACTTTACTTTCCATAAGTTCCTTTAAGACTTCCAATGCTTCCCTGAATTTTTAATTCATTATTTTTCAGAGTACAGCCACATCCCATAGCAGGCATACACAAAAAAAAAAGTCTTAGCCATTCCCCAATCAGTGGACATCTACTTGTAATTAGAAAAGATGTGTGTGTGTGTGTGTGTGTGTGTACACACTTTGGCATATATGGGGTTTTATTATCTTTAACGTCTCTGGGGTATATACTTAGCCAGAAGATATTGGGATCAAAGGATCTAGATGGGTTAGTTCCTTTCTTAACACAGTTCCTAAATGCTTTCCAGAATGACTGGCCCAATTCATGGTTCCATCAACAGAGTATTAATGTACCTGCAAATGTTAACTCCTCCAACTTTGATTATACCCAATTTTGTCTCTTTGCCAAGATACTGGGTATGAGGTGAAACCTCCAAATTGTTCTGATGTGCATTTCTCTTAATATTAAAGATTTTGTGCATTTTTCATTCAGTTTGTTCACAATCTTTGTGTATTCATTCTGGAATGGCTCTTGGTCTTATGAATTTGGCTTAGTGTCCCTATCTTGGATAGCAGACTTTTATCAAAGATATTTGAGACATTTACAACTTTTTTTTTATCCTAATTGCACTGATTTTTAGTTGTGCAAAAAGATTACAATTCCAAGTAGTTATATTTAACTGTTAAATAAATCTCTGTGATTGTTTCTATCTCTTGTTTAGTTAAGAATACTCCATTTATCTGTAGCTATAAAAGGCAGCTGAGCTGGTTCTTCTAATTTTTTAATAGTCTCACCTTCAATATTTGAGTCCAAAGTTCATTTTGACCTTATTGTGATAGAAAATTAATTTCCAGTTTTCCCAACAGCTCTTGTAAAACAAGAAATTCTTCCACAAGTAATATTTTGAATGCTGACTTATTTCAACTTAGATTTTTTTAAAAAAAAGATATGTACAAAAGATGGAAACAAAGGTAGTACCAGAAGATGCATGTAAAAGCATGGCATGGTCCTGTCTGGCCAAAGACATAAAAGACTAAGCTGGATCTTAGGAGCAGGAGTATGCTATTAAATGTTTAGTAACTGGCTCTCTAGGAGGATCAAAACTCGGCACAATTTTAGATTTAATTTGCATAATTAAATTTTGTCCATCAGCATAAGTCTAGATAATGAATAAAACAATCAAGCCCTGATTTATAGGGTTTCCCAATTTCAGAGGTATAAAAGCTTACCTGAATTTTAACAATCAGTTCTTAGGTGCTGATATGAACTGACTCCAGCACAGCCCTGCTTGGGAGGAAACTAAGAATAGCTGAAAAGGCTGTGGGTTATTTTTAAGCTTTAGTGTGGAAAAAAAAAGGCGGGGGGGGATGAAAGAACGGACAGAATCCACCTGATGTGAATGGGAAGCTGTCAGAGAAGAGATGGTGGAGTTGGTAAGTTCTTTTTGTCTTTTTGCCTGTTTTCTCTACCAAGGAAAATGATCTTTGGTCTGAAGAGGATAGAACAGAATTGGTTGAAGGGGAGTTGAAATCCAAGATAACTAGGGAAAGACTTTAAGTTATTGAGCCTGGGAGTACTATATCCCAGGAGGATGTTACTGTTAAACTAGACAGAGATTTGGAAAGAATAAAGAGAATAACATAGGACTTGAGAAAGGCAATTTTTCTCTTGATTTTCAAAAAAAAAATGGAGAATAAAGGCTACAAAATATAATCTAGTGAGCTTGACTTTTGTTCCTGGCAAAATTCAAGTATGCATTCTTTTTAGAGGATGATCCATGAATATTTAGAAAAGGAAGTGATCATAAAGAAGCAGTCAGGTTTCAGCAAGAACAGCAGTGCCAGATTAACATTATTTCATTTTTCTGATGAGGTTACAAGCTGTTAGATCAGGAAACTATGTTGCTATTCTATACCTAGATATTAGCAGAGTCCCTGATACAGTCTTCACGTAATCTTTTTGTAAATGTAGATACAAAAATATAGGCAGGATGACAGTCTAATTAGCTGAATCTGAAACTAATGAATAGCCAAATTCCCAAAGCATACATAAATGATGTAAGATGAACTTGAAAAGAAGTCTCCTATGGAGGGTCTTAGTGATCTAAGATCGATCCTTTTTATTTATTTATTTACTTTAACATTTTCATCATTGTCTTAACTATAGACAAGCTTACTAAATTAGATGTATTGGAGGCAATTTTTGCAAGGTCTTGGCAGATTAGGTCACTGAGATAATGAGATGAAGCTGAAATAGATAGATAGAAAAAAGAAAGATAGTCAAACTCTGGTCTGAAAAAATCAACTTCAGAAGTATAATAAGGAAGAAGACTATACGTCACTTTATCTGAAAAAGATCTGAGAGTGGACCACAAGATCAATATGCAAATGAATCATCATCATTCATTCATTAATTCATTGTAATTATAGCTGGTATATAGATAACTGTGCTGAACTGGAGTCAAGAAGACCTGAGTTTAAATTTGGCCTTAGATATTTACTAGATGTGTGACTCTGGGCAAGTCACTTAACTCTGTTTGCTTCAGTAGCTCAGTTGTAAAATGAGCTAGAAAAGAAAATGTCAAATCACTTTCTCTGCAAGAGTTGGAAATGATTGAAATGACTGAACAATAACAATAAATATAGCACTTGAAGGTTTGCAAAGCACTTTTACATGTGTTTACATCTCATTTGATTTTTACAATAACCCTGCAAGGTAGGTGCCATTATTATTCCCATTTTATAGATGAGAAAACTGAGGTTGACAGAGGTTAAAAGGTTTGCCCATGGTCACATATCTAGAAAAGGCCTGAGGCAAGATTTGAACTCAGCTCTTCCTGATTGCAATTCTACGTTCTAACTGTCTACTGCAGTGGTCCTCAAACTTTTGTTCTCAATCTCTTTATCCTATTAAAAATGATTTAGGATCTGTCCAAAGAGTTTTTGTTTATGTGGTTTATAGTTATAGATATTGATCATATTAAAAATAAAAACTAATTATGAATTTGTAGACTCTCTGAAAGGATTTCAAAGATTCCCAGGATTCACTGGCTACTGAGTCACCTCCCTCCTACTCCTGGACACATATCCCAAAGAAATCAAAAGCAAGAAATAAAGCTCCTAGACATATCAGGAGATTTATAGCAGCATCTGTAAGGGTAAGAAAGTTTGTGCTCATCATTTGGGGAATGGTTGACAGAGTATGGTGGATGCAGGAAATGAGCGTTATTGTGTTGCCAGGAATGATGACTATGAGGAATTCAGAGAAACACTAGAAGGCTTTTCTGAATGGATAAAGATCAAAGAAAATCCATGGGCTTCAATCCAGGTCATATGAGAATTAGTGGAAGGGACTGGGGATGTTTTTCCTGGAAAAGAGAAGAGAAGCCTTGCGGGGGACATGACTTCTATCTGTTATGGGAGTTCTGTGAGATGGGGAAGGGGTGAGACTTATTCTACTCGGTCCCAGAACCAGGAGCAGTGATGGGGCGGTATCCACAAGGCTCACTTGAGCTTCGGATGCAAGATAAATCTCCCCACACTGAGAGCTGTCCAAAAATGAGAGGGGTTGCTTGGAAGAATGGTGGGCTCCCAGTCCTTGAACATCTTCAAGCACTGGATGATTGCTTGTCAGGGATGTAAGATGGGGAGGGGGTATTCTGGATTGGGGGCAGATGAGCTAGTCTCCAACGAGATTAACTTTTATGATTCTATGAAAGTAGAACTAGGAAAGCGATGTACCCACTGACAAGGGAAAGCCAGCACTAACTCAGCTGAGCTCCAGTGAAGCATAATGACTGAGCTCCAGAGGATGCCCACTGAGGCACATATTCCTATTTCTGGTATAGAGGCAGGAGAAAATGGCTAAGGAATGTGGCATTCCCCCTCAGAAGGGACAGCTATACCATCTGCTTTTGGACCCCTGTGTTCCTCTGTTGCAAGGAAGGGTTTTACTGGGCCTGGCTGTACTGCCAAGATTCAAAGAAATAAAAGGAAAATAATAAGCCGACAGGAGCAAATCCTGGTTTATTCACCAATAATTTTTCCTTCTATCTGGTACCATTCAAAGGCATTGATTTTAGACATCACTCTTTAATAAAGAACTATACCAGGCAACTGGGAAATGAGCTTTGAATTAACTGGGTCTCATTCACTCGTGACTGCCAGATTATTATAACTCATGGATCCAGGTACATCTTTCCTCTGCTTAAAAGCCAAGAAATTGTCTTCTGTTTACTGAAGGAAATCCAAAGTCTTTAGGATGGCATTGAAAGCCTATTTTTCATGCTATTCCTGACAATCACTCAAATTCCTTCTATCCTGTAAACATGTCCTATGCTTTCTTTTTAAAAAATCATTATTATCTAATAAAGCATTTATCACAATTAGAAACACCAAAAGGACTGCAGTGAGAAGTGTCAGTACCTTCCCAATGGAGGACTCTAGGCTCCTATTTCTAGAAATGAGTTCCTAGAAAGCTCCCATATTTCCACGCTTTGAATATTTACATCTAGATTTAGATTCAATATTGAACACCTGGCAAAAGTTCCATAAAAGTGAGGACCAAATTTGTTTGGGTCTTTTGGTTTCTAGAGAAATTCCCCATTTCGTTTTTTAAAATTATTTTTCTTAGAATACATCTATTACTTATTTTAAACATTCATTTAAAAATTTTGAGTTCTAAATTCTCTCCCTCCTTACCCTACCCACTGAAAAGGCAAGCAATGTAATATCAATTACACATGTGAAATCACGGGAAACATCTTTCCATATTAGCCACGCTGTACAAAAAAGCAAGAAAAATAAAGATTAAAAAAATGATGCTTTGATCTGCACTCAGATAACATCCAATCTCTCTCTGGAGATATATAGCATTTTTAATCAACTTCCTACTGAAGTTAAAAGCAATCTTGACCTGGCTGTTACCATAAGAAGGTATAGAAAGTAGATTTTATCCCAGAATCTCCAAGGTGAAAAGCACCCTGGAAATCATCAGATCTAAATACTTCCTTTTTTGAGAAGGGGGATGAAGTGGAGCAGGGACATGGGAGTGAGATTTTATTGTTGCTTCTGCTCGAGATCTCAAAGCGAAGTTGGTGAAAGTCCGGGTCTCTCTCCTGACTTCTAATGGCATGTTTTGTTTTTTTTTCCTCTAAGAGCCCCTACATCTTCAATCTTTTTAAAAGATTGGAGAAGAGCCTTCTCTACATGAGGGAAGGGGCAGAAATAAGCCTTTTTATAGCACTTACTAAGGGCATAAAAATACTGACCATCCAGGAAATGAGTGAACTTTCCAACAAGTGTTCCACCCAGCTCTCGTGGCCCACAACTTTCCCCTTTAAGAAGGAGCAGAGGGGGAGGTGTGATCACAGAGCTGGGGGAGGGTTTTGAAAGCCCTGTCATGCAGGTCTCTAAGTAGTCCTGTCCCCATCTGCCCATCGCCCACTGCACTCACCCGGTAGTCTCTGTTGACATCACTGAGGTGCCAGCAGCTGTTGGGGATACCCATGCGTTTGTACTCCTCACGGAGATCCACCAGCTTCCAGCCTTGCTCCCGTTCTTCCTTGTCCAACTTGGGGTTGAAGGAGAAACAGAACAGCTCTTCATATTTCACTGAAAGATAGAGGTCAAAATGTATTGAGATCCAGGCACCTACGATGCTCCAGGCCCCACACCCACCAGGATGCTCTTTTATTCTATTTATGCTTATGAAGGGCTTCCTTCCCCCACTGTTCCTTCTTCCCTTCCCCCTCCTGCCCCAGACCCTGTGAGAACCATATTTATAGCAGCCCTCTTTGGGCTAACTCCCTTCTTTCATGACTGATGCACAAACATAAATAAGGATGTTATACAGACAGCCTCCAGAGTGCTGGGCCCTTCCCAGGCATCCCAGGTCTTGTTCCATATCTTGCAAATAGCTTTCCTTCCCCACCAAGCTTACTGCTATTGATCACAATAAGATGAGCACGTCTCCTCTACAGCCCTTTCCAAGATCCATGTTCCTCCCTTCCTTTCTGCTCCACCATGGTCCTCCCTTTCTGCTCCACCATGTTCCTCCCTTCCTTTCTGCTCCACCATGGTCCTCCCTTCCTTTCTGCTCCACCATGGTCCTCCCTTCCTTTCTGCTCCACCATGTTCCTCCCTTCCTTTCTGCTCCACCATGGTCCTCCCTTCCTTTCTGCTCCACCATGATACTCCCTTTCTGCTCCACCATGTTCCTCCCTTCCTTTCTGCTCCACTATGGTCCTCCCTTCCTTCCTGCTCCATCTTAACTTAAATGGAAGAGAACTTGGGGTTCCCCTCCCTCACTCTCAGTGTTAGCACATGGCCCTCAACAACTAGTCATGCCTTCCCCCACATCATCCCAGGGACTGATCCTCAGGCCTCCTTTCTTCCCAGGGAGACCCACAAATCCTACTTATGACATTCTTCTGGGATGCTCCCTAACCATGGAATCTCCTTCCACCCTTTTCACAGGAAGCATCCCTAGCTAAAGGAGGAGACTCTATTTAGACCAGCACCTGCTGATTTAGGCTAAAAATCATTGTCCAGCTGAACTAGAAGACTATTCACTGGGTGCAGAAAAGTCTTCTGTCTGCACAGAAACAAAGAGAAAGAAAGGAGGTGGAATGGTTCTGCTCTAGCAGAATGGTAACACTGATTGTCCAGGAGTCTTGATTTCAAAGGAAAAAACGTGAATCATGGGGGTCGAGGCTTAGAGCTGTAAAGGACCTCAGAGACCACCTATTTTAACTCCCCAATTTTGAGTGCATTTTAACAAGATTTCACAAAAGGGACATGTCCAGAAAGTCAGGTTCCAATTTTTTGTCTCATCTATATATATATATATTTCCCATATATGGGTCCTATATATCTTTGCATGTTTTCTCCCCTAGTAGATTATATGCTCCTTGAGGGCAGGCACTGTCTATTGCCTTTAAAAAAAAAAAAACAGCTCTTGTCTTTAGCACAAATCCCAACAAAGCATGTCCTGGCAGCCTGTACTCGAGTGGGAAAGGTTTGAGGACATCCTGGAGTCAGGCTGTGTATCTGAAGTCCCAAGATCAGCTGGGCCAAGGTCAGAGAGCCACAATCACAGGCCACTGCAGTTCATGAAAACCAGAGATCAGGATCCCCACGCTCACATAAGCTAAATCAGGAGTCACAGCAGGTTCCATGGAAAGCTAGCATGGCCAGTCTTTACCCCCTGGCAGCCCAGGCAGCCCACTGACATCGGTGCCCTATACATTTCACCATTTGGATCCATGAACTTGCCTAGAATGGGAAGGTGGACTTCTGAATCCAGGAAAAGAAAGTTGCATGAATTAATTTATGAGAGCCCAAGGATCATGTAATTACAAAACATATAATTATTAATTATATAATATCAGATGTAATTATAAAATAAATATATAACTATATGTAATTATAACATATTATATATTATTGGTTATATAATTTATTATATAATTATTAATTTTATATATATATATAATTAACCATAATATTCATTCCACCAGGTGGATATAATTCTTTAGCTACTAACCAAGTGACTGATTATCTCAGAGATTATCTGATGCAGCCCGGATTTCCTGGTATGCATGCACTAACAGGCTTCTTCTCTTTACTTTGCTCCTGATTATTTGCTACTCATATCCCTCCCTCCCTCCCTCTCCCTCCTTTGATTCCTCCTTCCCTCTCTCCCTCTCTCCCTTCCTCTCTTCCTCTCTTCTCTCCCTTCTTCCTTCCTTCCCTCCTTTTCTCTCTCTTTTCCCTCCTTCCCCCACCTTTTTCTCTTTCTTGCACCCTTCTTTTCTTTCTCATAACTACTAACCAGACACCTCCCCAAGAAATGGACCATCCTCCAGTTGTACACATTTTATTCCTATCATGTCTGGATCACCAACATGCGTGGTTCAGCAAGGAGCACAACTGTGACTTCCCAAGCAAAATCTGGGACCCCAGAAGGAAGCCTGAGCCTCAGTTGTATCATTCTTATGAGCCCATATTCTTTGACTCTGTACTGGATTGTTTCCATAAATAATTATGGCCCTATAGAAAAACATATTTTGTGCTGCATTCCTCTAGATAGTCTTCAATTCTGTGGCCCCCAGAAGGTGTTGACACCTTAGTTACCATTTGGAATTTAGTTCCATTCACAAGGTTCCATTCTTTGTCCCCACCTCTAGTGCTTCCCTCTGATCCTAAGACCGATTAGCCAGGTACAAAGCTTCAATTCAAAGCTGAGTCTTGATTCCAAATATATTCCAAACGACTTCTCTAAGCTTTAAAGTCATGAAATCTTTATGGCAATGGGATGTGTGATCTTCTGGACCTCAGCTTCCAAATCTGAAAAATGAGGAACTCAGCCTAGGAGAATTCTGAGGTCCCTTCTAGCTTTGGATCTATGTTGTATATATTATTAAAACATTCAGACAAGGAAATTGAGGAGTGAAAAGACATGTTTGAGGTCAAATGGAAGGTTGAATGGATGTGTATTCAATTGTCACCCAGATGGCAAGGTATTTTTACTCCAAGTCTCCTCCAGTCTTGTTTAAGAAGTCATAAGAGGCTGGCACAGGCCTAGGAAATGTCTCCACTCCTTTGGATTCCATCCAAGGACTAATAATCTTGAACAGATGTTACCTCCCTCACTTTCCTCTCCCCCAGAATTTATGCAAAGTTTCATTAATGGGGAATGCAGAGTACAACCCATGAAAACTGTAACTCATGATCAAGGAAGAGGGAAATTTGCCATGTGAAGATCTACAATAGCTCCCAAATGCCTCAAGGAAGATTATGAAAAGTAAAAAGGGACACAGCAGATTTTAAAAAACAAAACAAAACAAAAAATCAAACACGGGGAATTCTCAAAGATTCTAATCCAGCTGGGAAAATGTTGTAAAGGAAAAACAAGGAACTTTGGGGAAACCTTAAGGGCCCATGCAATGTTTAGTCAGCATCCATAATGAGTTATTCTTGGAACCAATTAGGAGGAGCTGAGGGAGAGAAATAAATAATGGGGGGGTCCAGGGATAGGGACTGGTGGGGGTCTGAAGACTCAGGGCATGTACAAAGCTCACTGCCCCACAGGCCAAAAACTAACAAGTCATGCAGAGAGAGTAACTTCCATCAGAGTTGTCAGAAGCTAGAAGTCAAGGGGCTAGGAAGTGAGGGAGAGGGGAGGATCATGGATGGATCTTTGTGACTTTAACCAGAAGGAGAAGCTTAGAGATGGCAGGGTCCAGGAAAAGGGGACAGGGGAGGCCCAGGGAAATGGGGGAAAGGAACCAGCACACTCGGGAAGGGGAGACAATGTTGAATGGGGGATTGAGGCCTTGGTGAGAAGGGCCACCTGGGCCTCAGAATCAGGAGAAAGCAGAAGAGAATGGGGGGCCCCAGAGAGTGGGGAGAGGGAGGCAGCTGGGCCCAGTAAAGCCCTCAATAAAAATTCTCAATAAAGCCGGGGCAAAGTCCTCTGCTGGAAACAGGCAATGACATAGATTTACCAGCTCTCTCCTATGGGAAGGAGGGAGGCTAGAGGTAGCCCATCTCAGTGACCCAGCATTACCCCACTAACTACTCCATCCTCCCCACCCCATCTAAGCAAAGTCAGGCTTTTGTGTACTAGCCTCTGCCTGTATATAATGCTCTCTAATTCAAGTCAGCCCAGTTCTGTGGCCCAAGGAGATCCTTGTGGCTTCTGATCCTATTACAGAGAGTATTCACCGCTGTCTTCTCAGAAAATCTGATGAGCATGTCCTGTTTGCGCCTATCCAAGTCATGGATAAAAGTGTTCAGTAATCCAGGATCAAATGCAGATCCTGGGACCTCTTGCCATAGAGATTATCAAAGAAATAAAACTTCAGGAACATCTAATCCAACTCAGAGGAGGAAACTTTGGCTAAGAGAAATTAAGTAGAGCATTTTTTCAAGGTCTCCAAGACTGTAAGTGTCAGAGGTGGGATTGAGAGACTACAAACCCAGCCTTTTGGAATAAGCTAGGTGGTGTGGTGGAGAGCTCACTGGGCCTGGAGAGGGAAGACTCCATTTCATGAGTTCCAATTCCAGTCTCAGATACTTCCTGGCTTGGACAAATCATTTAACTCTGTGTGCCTCAGTTTCTTCATGTGTAAAATAAGCTGGAGAAGGAAGTGGCAAATCACTCCAGTATTTTTCCTGAAAAAACTGCAAATGGGGTCATGAATCATCAGACAAGACTGAACAACACCACTTTGTCTAATGAGCACAAAATGCAGAAGTCACAACAGGACTACCTGGAAGGAAGGATGTATGTTGAGGAAGGAATGCATGGAACGTATGTGATGGGGACTGGCCGATAGGGAGCCAGCCAGCCAGCCAAGCACGGAGGGCAGGACCCCTCAGAGGCCCCAAAGGCGTAAACTCAGCTCCCCAGAGGCATCTTGATGGCCATGGGGCTGCTCTTTTCACAAACCTTCAAGAGCTCCTCTCTGCCACTGAGGAGTCTCCATCTGAATCAGCCTGTTTATACAAGCTCATCTTCTCTGAAGCCTTCCAACACAACTAGACTGCTCTCTTCCCCTGTTCCTTTCCTGTATTCTTAGGTCAGTGTCTCGGTTCACCATCCCCCTATCTCTGCCCACTGAGGTCCCTCCCATATCTCAAGGAAAATTCTTTCTTGCTTGTCCATGGCTCTTATAGTCTGCTGGCCCATTCAATCTGCCTTTGGGATGGGATGCCAAGATGCTCAGTGGCTCAAGAAAGACTTGTGGATTACCTGGCTAGAGGTATTTACTGAAAAACAGCAGTCCTGGAATGACCATCCCAGGAGCCTGGGGGTATATTGGTCATCAGCCCATTACTGAACCAACTACAACAGAGAGCTATGTGGGAAAATATGTGACTTATTGTCTGGTCAGCATCACATAGGACCCACCAGGGTTGAGAAAACTAGGTGGAGAGATGTGACATTATATTTCCAGGGAATCACAGACCAATTTCTAATAAACAGGAAAAAGTCCAAACTTCAGGCAAGAGCTTCTGAGGATCACCCAGGCTGTGATCTGGATGTTTCAAAGACATCTTAGCTCCCCTTATAGCCTGCCCTTCTTCTAAACTTTCCTATTTTATAATAATAATCATAGCTAGCATTGATGTAGTACTTTAAGTTTAACAAAGCTCTTTATAAATGTTTGAGCCTTCCAACAATCCTGGGAAGTAAGCACTGCTATTACTCTTATTTTATAGATGAGGAAGCTGAGGCAGGCAGAAGATTTGCCCTCATTCAATTAGGGCCTGAGGACCTGTATGTGCCAAAATGTTTATGGCAGCCCTGTTTGTCGTGGCTAGAAGCTGGAAAATGAATGGATGCCCATCAATTGGAGAATGGTTGAGTAAATTGTGGTATATGAACGTTATGGAATATTATTGTTCTGTAAGGAATGACTAGCAGGATGAATACAGAGAGGCTTGGAGAGACTTACATGAACTGATGCTGAGTGAAATGAGCAGGACCAGGAGATCATTATAGACCTCAACAACGATACTGTTTGAGGATGTATTCTGATGGAAGTGGATCTCTTCGATAAAGAGAGTTAATTCAGATCAATGATGGACAGAAGCAGCTACACCAGAGAAAGAACACTGGAAATGAATATAAACTGCTTGCATTTCTGTTTTTCTTCGTGGGTAATTTATACCTTCTGAATGCAATTCTCCCTCTGCAACAAGAGAACTGTTTGGTTCTGCACACGTATATTGTATCCAGGATATACTGTAACCTATTCAACATGTAAAGGACTCTTGCCATCTGGGGGAGGGGGTGAAGGGAGGGAGGGGAAAAATTGGAACAGAAGTGAATGCAAGGGATAATGTTGTAAAAAATTACCCTGGCATGGGTTCTATCAATAAAAAGTTAATTTAAAAAAATCAATTAGGGCCTGAGGAAAGATTTGAACTCATTTTTTCCTGACTCCAGGCCCAGCACTCTATCTACTGTACCACCCCATCATCTATTTTTATTAAGAACAGTTCCATTCTCCCAGTCCCCCAGGTTCACAGCCTTAGGATTGTTATTGCCAAATATTATTTGCTTTTAATATTAAAAACAAAAAAACATATAGGTAATTTTACTTCCAAAATGAGTTATTTCCTGAAAGAGTCTATGGAAGTCCTGGGAGTCCTTATTTGGAAAGAAGCATCCCATGTCACAGGGCTCTCTTTCTGGCTGAGATCTAATTTGGGGTTCTGTCACTCGAGCAGGTGGCTCAGAAAGCCAGACTTGTCCTCCCTTATTCCACCACCATGCTGCTGCTGACTAGTCTGTCTCATGGAGTTGCGGTATTTAACAATGATCTGGCTTGATACCCCGATTCTGATCCCAACCATCACAGCTGCTGCTGGACGGATGGCATAGCTCAAGGCCATTGGCTCAGTGGACTTGTTGGCTCCTTCCTACACCCGTAACCTGATTAGATATGAATTCTCAGCGATTCTTTTTCAGACATGAACTCCAAGGGGCTGTTTGCCTTTGTCAGTGCTTCTTTGTCTTTACCAGCTCCCCTTGCATCAGGAGTCAGCCTGTCTGCCCGCAATGATGGAGATCCTCAAGTGGTTTTTCCACTTAATGTTCTCGCCTTTCATATTCCCATGATGAGGAATGAGCATCATTCCCACTGAACTTTTTTCAAATCAGCATCACCCTCTCTGTGCCAGGGAAAGGAAAAATAGTTTGGGTATTCCAAGTCAGTCTTCTATCACCTGTGGCAAAGGTGTTTTATGGAAGACTTCATTTCCCCGTCTTCCTCTTAGAAAAGTTTAATTATTTCTAAAGCAAGCAGTCCATCTATGTGCACTTCCTTTGCCATCAGATCTCCCAAATGGTCCTGGCCAGTGACCATAGCTGGTACAAGTCCCAAGTGGTGGTATCAGGGCTGGCACCTTTTTTGAAGAATACTTTGGGAGGCAGCTAGGTGGCACAATGGATAGAGCACCAGCTCTGAAATCAGGAGGACCTGAGTTCAAATTTGAGCTCAGACACTTAACACTTCCTGGCTGTGTAACCCAGGGCAAGTCACTTAGCCCCAATTGCCTCAGGAAAGAAAGTAAGAAGAAATAAAAGACAGAAAGAAAAAAAAAAACAGAAAGAAAGAAAGAAAAACAGAGAGAAAGAAAAAAGAAAGAAAGAAAGAAAAAAGAAAGAAAAAAGAAAGAAAATACATTTGAAGGACCAGAAATAAAAAGCAGTTATCAAATCCTATCAATTAATTCTAACTCCAAGACATCTTTTGGTTCCATCCCCTTCTCTCTACTTACACAGCCAGCATTCTAGTCCAAACCCTCATCAGTCCTCACCTGGATGACTACCTCAATCTCCTAGTGGCCTCTTGCTTCCAGACTCTCCTCCAACCATCTTGCATTAGAGGCCAAGATAATCTTCTCAAAGCACATCAGTCCTCTCCTCCAAAAACCCTATGGGCTCTGTACAGCCTTTAAGACAAACTCCCTCCTCCAACTACAGTCTTCCATAAGCTGGCTCCCATCTACCTTTGCAGACTTACTGGCCACTATTCTCCCTTCCTATACTCTCCGTTCCTTACATGCCAGACCATCTCTAGTTTCTCTGCATCTTTGAATTGGCAGTGCCTTATACTTAGGATCCATTACCTCTTCCTCTCTGCTGGTTCTTTAGAGTCCTTAATTTTCTTCAAATCTCAGGTCAAGCACACATGAAGGCTTTCCTGCTTTCCCTCCAACTGCCCTTCCTCCTTACTATCTTGTACTTGGTTTTAAAAAAATTTACTTGCATTTATTCTCTTTATATTGACAGACAAGCATCGAACCATAGAGGTTTTTCTACAGGATGTTGCATCTACACTGAACCTAAAAGAAGCTAAGGATTTCAAAAGGCAGAGGGGAATGGAAGGGCATTCTAGAAATGAGGACACCCAACAGCTCTTACAGAAGTGGGAAGTGGGGAGCTGGGGCAAGGAATGTAGTTTTCCCTGACCATGGCCAACTGTGGATCTTTCTTTCCCCACAACCATATTTATCAGGAAGACAGATCTAAGTTCAAATGCAGACTCTGACACATACTAGTTTTGTGATTTGGGGCAGATCTCTTAAGAAACTCTTTAAGATTTTAAATCTTAAGACTGGAGAGGGTGAGTGAGAAGACCTGAGATTTCCTTGGTAGGAAGAAGTCCCAGGTGAGGAAATTCCCTGTCAATGCAAATCAAGACCTCATTTGCAATTTAAAATAAGAGAGAGTTTCCTGGGTCCCCTAGAGGGTAAAGGACTTGCCTAAAGTTACAAAATTAGTAGATTGTAAAATTCAGAGATTATTCTTTGTTGTTCTTTGCATCCCCAATATTTAGCCCAATGCCTGGAACACAGTAGTTGGCAGTGATGTTCAGTCAATTAGTTGTGTTGGTTGTTCATGACTCCATTTGGGGTTTTCCAGGCAAAGACTGGTGCAGTTTGCTATTTCCTTTACCAGTGGATTAAGGCAAACAAGTTAAATGCCTTTTCCCATATTTCACAACTAGTGTCTGAGGCCACATTTGAACTCAAGTTCTCCAGATCTCAGGGATAGCATTCTACCCACTGCTTCACCTAGCTGCTCTATAGAGTGGGAACTTCAATAATATTTATTGATTGATTAAACTTATTTATTTTATTAAAATTATGTATTGAATAAATGATTTATGGAGGAAATAAACTGTTTCCTTATACCTGACATCACCCTGTGCCTTGAGTTCCTGTTCTAGAAGGACTTGGTTATTCATTTTGGGCCACATGAACCTATAATTCAGGAGTTTCCCCCAGAGTTTTACTCTAAGGTAGAAAAATAAAAAGAGAAAGTTAAGTCTCTTCTTTGGATGTAGGGAGGGTCAGTGTATTTCCCGCCCCAGGATGAATCAAGAGTTTTTGTGAGACCAGAATCAGAGCTCTTTCTAGGAGGAACCTGGAAAACCCCTAGATTATGATCACAGTAGAGACCCAACTTTCGATGTGACTAAAATAAATTCATTCTGAGATTTAATAAAAGACCAATGGCACAAACATACCTGTTTAATGTGGCTTAGACCATCAGTACTTTGTGATACTTTTATCATGAAACAAAATCCACAGTATAGCTTCAAAGTCTACTAGCCCATCATCTAAATGACCACCCATTTTTTCCTCCGGAGCTAATGATCTCTTATAATGCTTCTGCACTCAATTTTGACTATCTCTAGAACCAGTTAAGGTTCTAAGAGAGTCATAATTAGGGTGGAGCAAATGGGTCTTTGGAAATTTAGAGGAGGCTGAAAGCACTTCCATTTCTCAGCAGTGTAACAATAATTAAACTTATCATCTAATAATGAAAATTTGTTCATTCTTCATATTTGAAGAGGATCAATGATAAACTGGATTAAAATGAGGCAGAGTTGCTCGTGGCCAAACAGCTTCACTTTCTCTTTCAGAGTCACTGAAGTCCAAGAAGACAAAAGTCCAGATGACTGGTGATGGCCCAGGAAGTGGTAGATGACCCTGACATTTTCAATACTTGGCTAAGCTCTTAGCTCTCCACAGCCCCTGCTTTAGCGGCCTTCATGGTCATTGGAACATGTTCTCATCTGCCCATTCCACTGGAGGGAAGTCTTCACATGCTTGGGATAGATAACTCCCTAACTCACTGATGGGCTTGAGTCCTGTTACCTTCAACCTGATTTAGCCCATTTGCTAAAACAATTCCACCAGGATGTGGCTCATGTTTACACTACAACTTTTTGGGGCCACAGTAAGAGTGGGGTGACCTGTAGACACTAAAGGTGGAAAAGTAATCCTGAAAAGGGCTTGACAGCTCTCATTCCAGAGGTGCTAGTTCTCCCTGAACACCCCATATAACCTAGTAAGAATAAACGAGTTAAACTAAGAAGCTATGAGAGAACATTGATTCCTCCCCCCAGATTCCTCTATAAAGGCTTCTGGAGTTGGGAGGTAGGGGGAGCAAGCAAAAGGTCATGTCATGGCAGAGAATGACCTCTAGAACCCCAGAAGAGTAGCTTTCCCAGGTCCCAGGATTGCTATGTGGAGGCCAGTGCTTCAGGACTTTTGTCTTCACTATATTGAAAGAGCACTTCAAAGGGCTCAGAAGAATGACATGTAGGATCTCATGACCAAAATTATCAAGGGAAAATAAGCCCATGAAAAGGAAAGTCCTGGAGAGTGAACCTCTGAAGACAAGAAAAGAAATAATTCTAAGGAGAACAAAAAGGAATATTGTCTAAAAAGGTGTTTGTGGATACACTGGGAGCTCTCTGGTCATCACAGATTTCAAAAATACATGTCTCAGTGATAGAAACAATGGTAGGTACAAAAAAAAGTTTTCAGAGGCAGGCATGATAAAGCTTAGAATGGGCTGAGACTGATGAAGAAAAATAATGACAACAATAAAAAGCAACAAAGTTTGTGGGTTTTACTATGAAAATGGGAAGCTCAAAGAAGGGCTGGAACTGCTGCCTGGAGATAGAAGGTTTGGGATGCTGGGCTACATTAGGGTGAGAAAGCCAATGTAGAGTAGTAGCAGGACTACAGGATTTGAAATCACAAGCTAGAGGTTCAAGGTCAAGATTTGGCAATAATTTAGAGGAACTTGGACAAGTTAAAGTCTCTGGAGCTCAATTTTCTTCTAGCTCTAAACCCATGTGGTAATACACCAGAAGAAAGCAGAGATTCTCAACTTATTTGACTTTTGTTTTTATTGACAAGGAGAAAGACTTTTACATTGAAATAGGAAGAACAAAAAGGGCCTTCCAGGAAGGAATTTATGCCCAGGGTAAGAGAGCACCTCTTTCATCTCAGCATTCTCAGAGTAAACGAATTGCTATCTATGCAAACTCCTTAAAGGATTGTCATTGTTGGGCTACTCTCAGAGGATTTGGAAAGATCCTGGAGAGCAGAATTAGTACTATAGGACTGAAGAAGGGAAAATATCCTGAATTTTGAGAAAAGGAAGAAAACAGAATGGCAGAATAACAGTTAGAGTATGGGCTTGGAGTCAGGAATACCCCAGTTCAAATCCTGCCTCAGACATTTACTAGTTGTGTGATCATGGATAACTCAATTTCTATTCACCTTAATCCACTGGAAATGTCAAAGCACCCCAGTTATCATTGTGATGGAAAATCCCATGTATGGTTCACAGGGTCACAAATAACTGGACATGGTGAAACAACAACAAGAAAAACAAATTATTGAAAGGATGCTTAGAAATCACCTAGAAAAGAAAACAGTTATCCCAGAGAGTTTCAGGAACAAGTCATGTTAGTGATTATCTGACTGGGAGATCTACAGAGCAATTAGGTATAGAAAAATTTTAACCAAGTAGATGACAAAATAGCTCACACTATTCTGGTGGAAAAGAGAGAAATGCAGGCCGGATGGTCCTACAGTTAGGTGATTCTAACCTGTCCAAGTCCATTTGCAAACCCTCGGCCCCACTGACCTACCTGGTCTGGCCAAACGGAGGAGGGAGATGTATACATCCTGGCAGTCTCTCTCCTGAGGGACAACGAGGTGCAGCACCTGGAAATTCTTGCACCGAATAAGCAGCGGGCAGCCCCCCGCCGTGGTCGCCTGCTTTTCAATGGAAGAGATCTCACTGTGCAGAATCTGGAATGCAAAATCACATGGTTAGATCAAGCAAAGGACCCTTAATAGGAAGGGCTTATTTAAGTATTTATTGTCTCTTCAGGGAAACACCATCCCAGTTTCTAGTTGGCTTCTCCCATCCCTTCACTCCTTATTCTTATCCCCAACCCAGAGTCTCAGACACAGCTATATGATCCTGGGTGCTTCTGGTCTCAGTTTCTACATCTCTAAAATGGGTAGCTTAGACCAGACAGTTTCTAACATAGCTTCTAGCTCCTATGAGTCAAGGGCCAGGGATAGGTTAGACTCAGACCACCTGCTCCAGATAGGAAGGTTAAATAGAGAGTCCAGGTCAAGAGACCAGCTCATTCTTGGGCCTCAGTCATGCCATGGGAGTTGCCCCATGGGTAACCCCAAATTTGAGAGTTTAGACACTGGACTCCTTGGAATAAGCACTCCAAAAAACCCTCAATTTCCTGAGGCAGTGATCTCTTGAAGAAAAAGGACAATGCACAAAGTCCCTATGAAGTTTAGAGTTATAGGACAGGTCTGGTGGAGTGGGGCTGCTTCTTCATTAGCTCCAAATTTAATCACTTTTTGGGGAGGAGAAAAGGCTCTAACCCACAAGGTGTTGTTGTAAGTCTTGGGGAGACTATCAGGAACTCAGTAGGAAAGGGGGACCCACTTTTCCTTGATGGTAATTTCAATTTTTCCTGTGGAGGAGGTAGAGGGAAGCCAGGAGATGATTATGTTCTCCTGTGAGATCTAAGCATTTTAACTGTATTCTGTGGTGAAAACTGCCCCATATCTAACACCAAAAATGTACCCCTGGTGTCTTATAGAACTTGGTGATCTGCTAACCACTCTGAGGGAAACCGAAACATAAACCATCCCTAAGCTGCATTTGGGAGGTTTTCTTGATTGTGCTCCATTTGGGGGACAGAGAGCCAAAGATGGATATTGACCCCCTGGTCAGTTTTCTAGCCCCAAGGGAGCAGATCCAATGTGTGTGGGCCCAGAGGTCCCTGGGGGAGGGAGAGATCCTGAGCCATTGGGGACATCACAATAAAGCAACCCAATCAATGAGAGGATATGATGGCTCCCCGGAGAGGTGGGCCACTGTGTTTTCAGGACCTCGGTGACAGTCCAGGCCAAAAGCCAGTTGGACTTTCTGTCCTCTCCCAGTTGGTGGTCGAGAGATCTGAAGCTGGGAGAGAAGGAACAGCCCCCCTCCCTCAGATTACTTCCAGATCTCCTAGGAGAAAGTGTCTCTGTATTCTAGGTTCTCCTCCAAGCAAGCCTCCTAGGAAGAGGTCTACTGGGGCCAGGCCGTAGGACTTTGGTAGAGCTGCAGACCATCTGGAACGCCATGATTTGGCTGGCTGAGTGCCTCTGCTGGGCACCAAGACTCACAGGTTTGCCGTAAACTCGGCTGAGTGACTGCATTCATCATTTTGTTCTTTGTGATTGTGCTTTTTTCCCCTTTTACAAATGAGTAAATATTACAGGCTTGAAATTGCCCGTTTTCTAGACTTCTAAAAACAAACAACTTTGCAGTCCTTGGCCATAGAGCCAATGCTGTGAGAGCTTAAGCTAGGGCCAGGGTCTTAAATAGAAAGACATGATAGGATGAAGGGATACAGAAGTCCCAAAGTCTGACTCCTCCACATCTTACAACCCATTTGGTCCAATTTAACGAAGGGCAATCCAAAGACCATGGGGAAGTCATATGACCATGGTAAGTGGCTGGGAAGATTTGAATCAAACTTTCTGCCTACAAATCCTTTCCCTTGATCCACTTGTGGCTTCTGTTTGTCGCTGTGCTCTGGGAATCTCTCAGGAAGATCTCCAACCTCACTTAACCAAAAGGGCCATGTTTTCAGTCCTACTCAAGGATGAGTTTCCATATGAAGCATCCAAATTTTTGGCTGAGGAAGGCCAAGTCTGCCATGGAGTTTAGCAAGACATGGGCAACCAGAAGATGACAAGACTAAACTTTATAACTGATTCAAACCTTTCCTCCCCCCCCGAAAAGAAAATAGCAAAAATGATAACAAAATATACTAAAATAACACATAATAATGGGTAATAATGATAGTACGCACCCAGGTCTCTTTTCTAGTTTCAGGCACATTCTCCACAAAGATGACATGGGTGGCCGTCAGATACAAAGTCCCCAGGACTGGTTTTTTGGAAGATGTTCGATCCATCAATCGGACATTCTCTACCTGAACAGAGAAATCAATTTCTAAGAGTCAGAATTTTGCATGGAATGTCTGAGACAAAGGAAGTTATTAAAACAAACACAGACAAATGCTCATAATCTGATTTTTCCCTAATGAGCTGTACCCCAAGGCCTGAGAACCATTCTGATGACAGCAGCCCTGAGCTTTCTTCATGGAGGTAGGCTTAGATTAAGAGTCAATGTCCATGTATACATATATTGTATTTAACTTATATTTAAATATATTTAACATGTATTGGTCAACCTGCCATTTGGGGGAAGGGGTGGGAGGAAAGGAGAGAAAAAGTTGGAACAAAAGGATTTGCAACTGTCAATACTGAAAAATTACCTATGTATATATCTTGTAAATAAAAAGCTATAATAATAATATAAAAATAAAAGAAAAAAACAAAAAAAAGAAAAAAAAAGAGTCAATGTCCATCTTCAGCTATGATTGAAAAGACAAACATTTACCAAGGAATGGTGAGACCATGGGGCTCATAGGTCATCCACCGGTGCTCACAGCTGCCCTCAGAGCCCCAATTTACCCTGTATGCATCTTGTTTGAACACAGAATGTTGTTTCCTCCTTAGTGAATTCCTTGAGAGCAGTGTCTTTTGCCTTTCTCTCTTTTTTTTTTTTCTGCTGAGACAATTGGGTTTAAGTGACTTGCCCAGGGTCCCACAGCTAGGAAGTATTAAGTGTCTGAGACTAGATTTGAACTCAAGTCCTCCTGACTTCAAGGCTAATGCTCTATCCACGCCTTTCTCTTTATCCCCAGCATTAACATAGTGTCTGGCACACAGCAAGTACTTAATAAATATTGGCTGACTTGATCACACAATAAGACATCAATCTTGCATCATTATAATAGCCAGCAATTATTCATAGATTCTTAAAAGGTTTGCAAAATGCTTTCTCACTTAACCATTTGATGTTGACAGCAATCTGGAAGGCGAGGGCTATCATAATCCCCATTTTACAGATATTATGCCCATTTTACATGAGTGATTTACCCTGTTCCACATAACTAGTAAGGGCCTGAAGCAGGACTTGTACTTAGGTCTTTCTGACTCTGAGACCAGTGTCCTAACTATTGCCCCAATGACCTGTCTACTCTTTCAAGGATCCATGATTTTCTAATGGGAGTAGAGTATGTTATACCCTTTATCCTATTCCTCCCTCCACTTAGGGTGGGAATGAGCTTCTTCTCCTTTAGCTAGATTATCCTTTGGCCCACAAGCATCCCTCAAACCAGGCCATAGTCTAACCTTTCCACCCTGGTCGGCCCTGCCAAGTCACCAGCATGAGGCTGGGTTGGAGCATTTGATAAGCAGAGAAAGGCTCCTGTTATTCTTTTCCTACTGAAGTTTCCATGACTGTGACATTCACAATGGGCCTTCCACTCATTTCTCCATCTAGTCCCCATAATCAAGATGTACCCCGCTCATGTATTCTTATTCCCATTTGACTGGAGGAAACTGAGAGACAGAAATGAAGCAGTTTGCCTAAGGATACCCAGCTCACCCCATAGAGCTAGGATTTGAAGTCAAGACTTGAGACTTGCCAGCCCTCTTTTCTATGACTCCTCCAAAGCTTCTTTCCCACACTGCCTTCTTTTTCCTCCTAGCTACTGTCCAGTTTCCCTCTTCTCCAATGTCAATTTGTGGGGTTCTCTTGATCTTCACTGAAGCTGCCCATCTCTAGAGCCCCAAAAATGGGAGTATATGAAGGCAGGGGTCAGGCTATTACCTGAGGTCCACAGATAAAAGGAAGATGTTCAGAAGATCACTTGATTTGTCCATGGAATGAGAATCCAGGATTGAGAGTTGGAGAGGACCAATCCTGGCGTTTTACAGATAAGGAAACTGAGGCCCTGAAAGGGGAGTAACCTTCTAAGTACACATAGGGAATAAGCAAGCAGCAAAGCCTCAACTTCACTCCAGGTCCTCTGAGTCCAAATTGTGGACTCTCTCTACTGTTGCACACTGTTGCTGAGTCAAATAAAATTAATTTTTGAACGGTCTAAAAAGAATGAACCCAAGGAAATCGGCCACAAAATCAGGAATGTTCAGAATGGATTAGCTTCACTACCAGATAGAATTAGTTCAGAGCAGTAATAATCAAAAGTATCAAGTACCAAATGAAAAAGAGGGAGAGAGAGATCAGCAGAAGTGATGAGCGAAGCAAGAACTAGAAACAAGTAAATATAATAGCCTAGTGTCTGATGAATCCAAGGACACACCAAACTGGCCAGAAGATTCCTTGTTTGATAAGATGGTTGGGAAAGCTGACCAGCTATTTGACCAAATAAATAGTCTAGGCTGCCACCTTGTAATTTAAGAGTAAATTCCAAATTTATACTTTGGAAAAAAGTAATAGAAAAATAAAAGGCCTTAACTTTCACAGTTATGGATAAGAGGAAAATTGATGAGTAGATAAGTAATGGGAGAGATCAAATTATATAAAAACAATCTTGATTATTTAAAATTTTAAAATCTAAACAACTAAAATTAATGTAGCTGGACCTTAGAAAACATATGGATTAGAAAAACTCAGAATTCATAGAGAATAAATATAATTGTGTAAAATTAAAGGTATTGTCTAATAGATATAGTCAAAAATATGTACAGTTTTCAAAAGAAATACAAAATATCAATAATCACTTGGAAAAAATGGTTAAAGTCACTCGTAATCAAAGAAAGAAAAATTAAATCAATTCTGAGGAACCATTTCACATCCATCAGAGATGATAAGAGATGTGAGAACCTATTGGTAGAGAGAGTGCTAGTAAACCTGCTAATTTGGTGATTGTAAACTTACAAACTGGTTCAACCACCAGGAAAAATGATTTGGAATTATATAGGGAAAGTTCCTAAAAGCACACTCTTTGACTCAGAGTTTCTGCTCCTGGTGCCATATTCCAAGGAGGACACTACCGACAGATAGAGAAGGGAGATCATCATGGATCAGATGGTCATGGTACCATAACAGGTGAGCATAGAGAGCTAGAGAGAAAATAAATGCCTAATGACTAGGGGATGGCTAAACAGATCACAGCAACATGAATGTAAGGGAATATTTCTGTGTGGGGAGGGACAGTCAATATGATGAATTTAGAGGAACATGGGAACGAACATTGGAAATGATGCTGAATGAAGGAGGCAGCACCAACTGTATGGAATCATCGCATCAAAATAAATGAAAACAACACAATAAGTCAAGTTAAAATAATGAGCAGGATGGGCACATCAATTCAAGCGAAGGTAGAACTACGAAACAGCTTAATCGAAGACAAGAGCCAGAGAAAAGAAACATCCACCACATCTTTCTCTCTTCCTTAAGAATCCTCATTTCCTTTCTGCCTCAGCTGCCTTGAAGCCTCTCTGAACTCCCATAATCCAGACAGGGGTCCTCAAACTACGGCCGCGGGCCAGATGGGACAGTTGAGGACAATTATCCCCCTCACTCAGGGCTATGAAGTTTCTTTATTTAAAGGCTCACAAGACAAAGTTTTTGTTTTTACTATAGTCCGGCCCTCCAACAGTCTGAGGGACAGTGAACTGGCCCCTATTTAAAAAGTCTGAGGACTCCTGGTCTAGTACCTCTATTTTCCTCAAATTACCTGGCATTCACTGATCTGCTTGCATACTGAATTCCACATCAGAATGCACAGAAGACCAGTAAGTCAAATAGAAAAGATCTGTGGGCAGATCCTACCACCAAAAGGATTCTCACTTCTCATGTTGGAGACTCAGGTTCAATTACTAACCAATGTGAGAGTACAATAAAAGAGTGGGTGGTATAGTGAATAATTCAGCAGGTCTGGAGTCAGGAAAACTCATTTTCCTCAGTTCAAATCTGGCTTCAGACACTTATTAGCTGTGTGACCCTGGTCTGTTTGCCTCTGTTTCCTTAGCTGTAAAAGAACCTAAAGAAGGAAGTGGTAAACCACTATAAGTATCTTTGCCAAGAAAACTCCCAAATGTGGTCCTGAGGAGTCAGATAGGCCTGATAAGATTGAACAACCACCATAAAGTACAGAGTAGGTGTTTTAATATGGCACATGGGTTCCTGGATTAAACTGAATAACTGATTATCATTCCTCCAGAGGATACATGTTATAAAAAGGTTTGTTTGGGGATTTGCTGGAAAGAAGCTGTTTTGTTTAAATAAAATGGATCAACAGAGAAAAGGCCAAAGGTATATTTGAGATATCTTAGCTCTAAGAAATAGAACGAGGTATCTGAAGGGGCAGCTGGAAAACATAATTGGATTTTTCCATGCCTTCACATAAAGCCTGGAGGCTGCTGTTGGAAAATTGCTTTCCAGAATTTGGCAGCAGCCAGTAGATTTCCAAGTCTTTGGTCCATTGGGAGCCCAGCTGTCAGGGGCCTTGGTGAAGGGAGAGGAAAGGGATTAAAAGCCACAAAGGGAAACACCAAGAACATCCAGCATCAAGACAAATGCACTGACTTTCAATAAAGAATGTGACTTTCCCAGCCACATGTGATCATGCAAGAAATGAGGAATGAAAAAGTAATTTATTTTAAGAACAATGATCAGCAATGGGGGCTGGGCTCTTACATATGGGCCTATCACCACGGGCAAAGAAATCAGGGCTGTGGCCCTGGAACCAGAATGGGGTAGCTTAAATGGGATGGTTATCTAGTGGTTCACAAACTGCCATCGGAACACACAAGATCTGTATTTCTAGGCTCCTCTAGAAGGAAGAGAAAATTATAAAGCTGTCTCTAGGTCTTTATTTTTTATATTTTTAAAATTATTATTATAGCTTTTTATTTACAAAACATACTCATGGGTAATTTTCCCAACACTGACCCTTGCAAAACCTTTTTTTTCCCCTCCTTCCCCCTACCCTCTCCCCTAAATGGCAGGTAGTCCCACACATGTTAAATATGTTAAAGTAGATGTTAATCCAATATATGTATACATATTTATACAGTTGTCTTGTTGCACAAGAAAAATCAAATCTAGAAAGAAAGAAAAAAACCTGAGAAGGAAAACAAAAATGCAAGCAAACAATAACAGAAAGTGTCTCTAGGTCTTTAAAAAGTTCTAAGCAGGGTGAAGACTCTGCCACGACTCCTTTTGTATCCTCCTCCTTCCTTGTGCTTAGGACTGTGCTAAGTATACCCATCAACTACTTGATAACAGTAATAACCAGCATTTACAGAGAATTATAAGATTGTAAAGCTATCTCAGTTGGACCTCACAACAACAAAAATAGCATTTGCAGAACACTTTAAGGTTTGGAAAGCACTTTTCAATATCTCACTTTTTCCTTACCCCAATCCTGGAAAGTAGGGGTATTATCCCCATTTTACAGAGGAGAAAACTGAGCCTGAGATGCTTTGTCCAGGATGACACAGCTGTCTGTTTTATAAGTGCTGAGATAAGATTTGAACTTAGGTCTTCCAGATTCGAACTTCATGTATTCTATGCATGGTCTCCCTTTTTCATTTTTAAGACTGCCAATTTGATTTCCCTCTCTCCTTTTTCTAATCAGATTTACCAAAGGTTTATCAATTTTATTGTTTTTTTCATAAAACCAACTCTTAGTTTTATTTATTATTTCAATAGTTTTTTTGCTTTCTATATTAGTAATTTCTCCTTTTAATTTTAGAATTTCAAGTTTAGTAATTGATTGGGGTTTTTAATTTGGTCTTTTTCTACCTTTTTAAGTTCCAGGCCCAATTCATTGATCTTCTATTTTTCTATTTTATTCAAGTAAGCCTCTAAGGATATAAAATTTCCCCTTATTACTGCTTTGGCTGCATCCCATAAATTTTGATATGATGTCTCATCGTTGTCATTATCTTGAGTGAAATTATTAATTGTGTCTATAATTTGCTGTTTCACCCAATCATTCTTTAAGATGAGATTATTTAGTTTCCAATTACTTTTTGGTCTTTTTACACCTAACTTTTTGTTGAATGTAGTTTTTATTGCATGGTGATCTGAAAAGAAAGCATTTACTATTTCTGCCTTCCTGCATTTAATTTTGAGGTCTTTGTGTCCTAATATATGGTCAATTTTTGTGTAGGTTCCATGAACCTAAGCATGGTCTTCCAAAGGCATTATCAGCTACACGAACCAGGGGAGATCAAGTGAATGTCTGAAACACTTTTTGGTCATCAACATATTCATTGTTCCTGTTAACCAATGCAGATAACTCAGAGTCACAGTTTAAGAAGTTGGGATATAGAGAATAAACTGAGGTACTGAGAGAGGAAGTCACTTTCCAACTTCATCATCTCCATATCACTCATCCAGCATGGACTGACTTGAATCCAGGACTCTCCGACTTTGACATCAGCTCCCTATCACTCAGGTAACTGGACTACTCTCCACAATGTAACAAATATGTATATTCAAAGTTCTACATTTATTCTAACAAGTATTTATGGAGTACTTCCTAGGACAAACTCGATTGCTAAAAGACTAAAGGGAATTGAGAACATAGACAATTTTATCAGTGAGATATAGCAGGTACTTTAAAATATTTGCTAATTGACCACTCACTCAACAGTTGACTGAAATTGGTCACAAGAATGTTCCCCAGAAAAGTCAATGTTTTCTGAGGCAGTGTGAGGGAGGGAACAACAAGATCACAGTTATATAAATAAAACATAGATTGATGATAATACACATAGATGGCTTAGTTTCTCCCTCTTCACAGTAAAGGTGTAAAATGTCTATGTAATCAGATGTCTCCAGTTTTGCTTGACTTTTTCCAAATCATAAGAAAGAGATTTCAGTAGGGGTAAAGACTCTCAGAAAATGACTAGGATACAAATAACAGAATCAATATTTAAAATGAAAATTACATTAAGGCAGGAATAACATATGAAGAGACCAAACACTAAATATTGAAAAATTAAATAATAAAAATTAGAAATAATATATAATAATTGCTTTCAATTATAGTGTGCTTTCTTCACAGAAACCTTGAGATTCAGGGGTAGGGAATCTCTGAAGCAAATATTTCAAATTAGGGTCTGATAGCTAAGATAGAGAGGGAATTAACTGTGACTAAGAGCTATTTCCCAGTGGACAGAAGTCACAGGAAAGAAGTTTAAAACTTTGAGTCTCAAGAGGGGAACAGCTAAATTAAGAGCTCTATGAAAGATTGCTCCAAATCACTAATAAGAGAAATGTAAATCAATCCAACAGAATATTACTGTTTTATAAGCATCTATGATTATGAAGAATTCAAATTGGCCTGGGAAACCTAACATGGACTAAGTTAGCAGAGTCAGGAGAACAATATTTACCATGTCCGCGTCTTTGTCTGGTGTCATGGGCATCCTTCAGCTGCCTCTCAGGGAGATTCAGTTAGACAGGATTGCCCCAAGAGTCCCTGTAAGTCTCTTTCTCTTTTTTTACTCATCTGAGGAGAAAGATTATTCCATGGTGGAAATATTCACAACTGGTGGTGAAAGGTCTGAAGGTCCTGGGAGGCCTGTAGGACAGCAGCTGTCATGTCCCCAGAGCATCAGAGACTGAAGGTCACCTCTGGGACCTACTGTGTCATAGAAAAGAAGACTGACCCTTCTGTGTCAGTCACTGGAAAGAAGATGGACTCAAGTTTAGGTGTTGGATTATATAGTGCCCAATTAGCAATCATGAACATTGTTTTATGCCCTGAAGAGGTTTAAGTATTAACTTTATAGTTGATTGTAAGCATCATTATAAATTAAAGTACTGTTAATTCTATTAATGCTTGCTAGAACTCTCCTAATTTTAGCCTTTTTTTCTGTGTAGGAATAAAATACCTGTCCCAGACCTGATTCATATTATAAACTGAATACCTTTCTTAGTACCCTCTTCCCAATTGGGGAACCCTTTTAGATTAGCAAGCCATAATTATTACTATAACTAGTATCATCCCCATTAAGCCAGGACTGGGAAATTAATACATTATTGGAGGGAGAATGGAGAGATTAACATTCCCTTACCCAGTTAAGAATCAGGCTTCCCCAGGACTGAACCTGTCCCCAAAATAACAATGTCTCGGTACAAACAGGGAAGGGCAAGTGCTCCAGCTTGCAGACTTAGCCAAGCAGTCATCTCACTTTCTTTCTGTTAGACAGAAAAGCGAGTCAAGGTAATCTGTGGGGGAAGGCATCGACTTCTAGAGAGATCAGGAAGGGTGTCTTTGTAGAAAATGATGCTTGAACTCAACAATTATGGATACTAGAAGATGGAACTGAGAAGAAAGTGCATTCTAAGCATGTAGGAGTGACCAGTGCAAAAGCATGGTGGTGGGAGATTACAGGGATGGATCAGCTTTGGATCATAGCCAGCTTTAACACTCCTGAAACTATTTTTATAGGGCTTTGTCACATTCAAGAAATGGGAAGAGAACAGTCTGCAACCTGTAGATCAAAGACCTTGAATTGGTTTCCTGCAGACATTGTAGAATGGGTAATTTAAGAGAAGTTAATTTAAGAGAGATATATTCTCAAAATAGGAACTGAGCAGGTCTGAATGTTCCTATTAGCAGTGATCATCCATTCTCTTTTTGTGTCTTCTTTCTCCAAATATGGAGTGGGAACTCCTGGAGGGCAGGGGCTATTTTGAACATTTCTTTGTAGCCTCATCTCCTAGCATAGTGCATAGAGACATTTATTAAATGTTTGTTGATTGACTGACATATCACAACTCATTAGACTCACCATGAGCCCTTCATATCTGGGTTTTATATATATATATATAGTGCACATAGTAGGGTCTTAATAAATTCTTATCTCTTTCCTCCTTTTAGCATCCAATACAGTCCATTCATTTCTTACTAGTCCTGCCATTTCTTACTCTGAAACATCCCTGTCCTATTTGGAGCCTTCTAACTGGTCTTCCTACTGTCACACATCCTGAACATAGTTGTTAAAATAATCTTCCTAATATACAAGTCTCACAGCATCACTACTCTTTCACCTTCACTGGCTCCCTATTACCTTCAGGTGAATATATAAGCCCCTCGATCTCGCTTTTCACAGATCTTTACACTCTGGTTCCAAACTATGTTTCCAACCTTATTTCACAGATTTTGTGCTCTGGGTTAAAAAAAAAAGCAGATATTTCCTGCTTTCCTTCTCCTTCCATTCCTCCCCAGTATTATCCTCCATGTCTGGAATGGAGTCCTTCTATCTTTGCTTCTGAACATATCTCTTTCCCCTCTTCTTCCTCCTCTTTCAAGGATTCCTTTGTCTAGGAAGCCTTTTACTGATTCTCCAGCTTTGAGTGACCTCTCTTTCCTCAGCCCCCCTAGAACTGCTCTCTCTGATTTCTCCCATCCACCAATCACAGGTCTTTTTCTGACTCCTCCTTTGCTAGAGATCTTCCTCTGAGATTATCTCTCATTTACACTTTGTATATTCTGCATATTTGCTTTACAACGTGAGCACCTTGACAGCACGCACTGGGTTTTTGTCTTTTTTGTACCCCCAGCATTTAGCTCAAAGTAGCACCTGGCTCAAAGTAGGTGCTTATTAAATATTTATTGACTGACTGACCTTGAATTCTAGTGATTTACGCATATGTCTTCACAGTCTCCCCCATACTACACCATCAATGAGTATGGACTACCTTTTCATTGTTGCAGTGCCAACATCTTGCAAACAGTAAGTTACATGGGGTTTTGGGGTCAAAAGACCAGGATTCAAATCCTGCAAGTCTCTTAATAGTTCCTGTGGTTCATTCCAGGCCCCCCAATTTAAGAAGGACACTGGGGGCAGCTAGGTGGTGCAGTAGATAGAGCACTGGCCCTGAGTCAGGAGGATCTGGATTCAAATGTGGCCTCAAACACCTAACATTTAACTATGTGACCCTGGGCAAGTCACTTCATCCCAATTGCCTTGCAAAAAAATTTTAACTGATAAGTTGGAGATTTCTGTTGTTGAGTTATTTCAGTCATAGGTAACTCTTCTTGACCTCATTTGGGATGTTCTTGGTAAAGATCCTGGATTGGCTTACCATTTCCTTCTCCAGCTCATTTTATAGATGGGGAAACTGAGGCAAATAGGATGAAGTGACCTGCCAAGGGTCATACAGTTAGTAAGTGTCTGAGGCTGGACTTGAAGTCAGCTCTTCCTGACTCCAGGATATTCACTTTCTATCCACTATATCCCACCTAGCTGTCTGGAGCATATCCAGAGAAAGGAAATGGTATTAAGGCCTGGAGTCTATGCTCTAGGAGTACCAGTGTGGGAAGTAGGGCGGGGAGAGAGAGGGTGGAAGATAAAGTGGGGAACATGAGAGCTATGATCAAGGCTTTGAAAGGCTGGAACATGGAGGAGAGAACAGAGGACAGAGCCAGGAGCATGAGGGAAGCCACAAAATCTAGTTAGATGTCAGAAAAACATTCTAAAAATTATATATGAAAAAGTTGTGCAAAAATACAAACGTGACATTTGTAAAGCGCTTTGCAAACCTTCAAGCACTACGTAAAGGCTAGCTGTTTTTGTTGTTGTTCATCCTTCATTTTTAGAAGAGGACCAATGACACAGTGAAGTGATGTTGTGACTTGCGAATGAACTGGATTTAAGGGAGGTAGAGCTGTCATTAGCCTCAGTCTCTCTTTCAGAATCCCAGAAGTTCAGTAGCAGAACAAAAATTAAGGGATGCAGTGGATGACCTTGACATCCTGGCCAAGCTCTAAGTACTCCACAGCTCCTGCTTCAGCCACCTGTTGGAACAAAATGTTTCAACTGCCCATTCTGCTAGAGGAAGTCTTTATGTGTTTGGGGTAGATGCCCCACTAACTCACCAATGAGTTTGAGCCCCATCAATTACCCTTAATTGGGTTAGTTTATCTGCTGAGACACTTTTACTGGGGTGTGTGGCCCCTGTACATGCTATAAGCTTCTTGGAGTCACAGGTGAGAGTTGGGAGACAGATGAGCAGCCCTTCCACCAGAGGTGCTAGTACTCCCTGAACACATCACACATTCCTCAAAGAGCTACATTCTATCCATAAAAACAACAAATAGACTTATATGAAAATAAAAAGTATAAACAAGGAAAAAGTATCTATAAATTATATTAAAGCAATGGGGGAGGTGGAGGGAAGAGGGCAAGACATGACTCATGTAGGAAACACATCTGAACTGAGCTCTGAAGGAGTTGGGGCTCCTACTTCTAAAAAAAAAAAGTAAAGATAAGAAAGGATCCTGTGTATTTTGATATGGGAGACAGCTTAGACCGAAGAGTGAAAATGTGATTCACTATGTCCTTGAGAAAAACCGAAGAGGAGTTTGATTGGAATGAAGCACGAAGTGAATTTTGTGCTGTAAAGATAGGTATGAGCCAGATTTGAAGGTCACACCAAACAATGACCATGCTTTTTATCTTAAAATTCTGCGACCCTAGGACTTTCTTTTAGGGGACAGGAAACTGCCATGGTAAGCTCTGTCCTTTAAGAATATCAGTTTGGCAGGTGTACATAAGATGACCTGGAGAAAAGAAAAACTGGATACAGAGGCTGCTGCAATAATTCAGGTGAAAATCAATGAAGGCTTAAATGGGGATACTGATGATGTGAAGAGAAGGAAGAAAATAAATGCATCTCATAAAACTAGGGAAAAAAAAACAAATTAAAATGCCAGAAAACAAACTATTAAGACATTTTAAAATTAAAGAGATATATAACAAAAATAAATTTAATTTAATTTTAAAATTAAAGGAATAAGAAACATTGAAAATGAAAGGAATAAAGAATTGAAAAAACAAAATTTGGAAAATTTGTAAAAAGATTAACAAAACTGACTAAAATATTAATTAACCTGATGAAGAAAGAGAGAAGAAAATAAAATTATCAAAATAAAAAAAACCCGTTTTGTTATTATTAATTGACAGAGTTAGACAAATAGTTGTAGTAATAAGAGAAAAAAGATATAAATGTTGGAAAGGAGACAATGATCACCACTTTCAAATGTTTTGATGATATACTTTGAGACCACAGAACATCAGTAAAGAAAGAGATTTTGTTCTACATCAAATTGCTAAAGGGAAACTTTTGTGGGTTTTTTTTAAATAAGAGCTTTTTATTTTTCCAAATACATGCAAAGAGAGTTTTCAACATTCACCTTTGCAAAACCTTATATTCCAAAATTTTCTCCTTTCCTTCTCCCTTCCCTTAGACAGCAAAAAAATCCAATATAAATTAAACATGTGCAATTCTTCCAAACATATTTCCATATTTGTTATGCTGTGCCAGAAAAATCAGATCAAAAGGGAAAAATAAAACACAAGAAAGAAAAAAAAAACAACAAGTCAACAAACAACAATAGCAACAAAAGGTAAAACTACAATGCTTCGACCCACATTCAGTCTCCATAGTCCTCTCTCTGGATATGGATGGCTCTTTCCATCAAAAGTCTATTGGAATTGCCTTGGATCCCCTCATTGTTGAAAAGAGCCAAATTAAAGGGATACATTTGAAAAGGAGAGAAATCAACAAAATTCATTTAGAAGAACAAAAAGGCCTAAAAAATAAAAGTAAGTATTGAGCAAAAGTAAGGGTGTGTAGCATTATTAGACTTCATTAGGAAGTGTAATAACCAAAAGCATATAGTTTTGTTAAATGTCAGAGGAAACATGACATAATGAACAGACAGCTGACCTTGAAAGATGAAGACATGGGTTGAAATCTTGCCTGTGACCCTAAGAAACTTAACTCCCAATGCTCAAACCAATTTCCTTCATTCCTAAATTACAGAGCCTTTAGCAAATTGCATGAAATGAAGGCTTTATGTGAAATAAAAAACTTTATATGAAAATATAAACTTTATATGAAAGTTTCTTATACCAATGAAATCATAAGACCAGTCTCTATCCTTATTATCTAAATATAGAAAAGTAGGTCCATGGAATAGAATAGAAGCAATTTAAAATAGTTGTCTCATATTACAGGAATCCAAGAACATTATCACTAATAAAGTGATACCTTTATTTTATTTTATTTTTTTTAGAAGGGCTACCTGGGAGGGGGCAGATTCTCCATCCTTGGTGATTTCTAAGCAGAGGCTGGATGACCCCTCAACAGGGGTGGGTATTCCTTTGGAAGATGCTTGGATTAAATGGGCACTGCCAGGGTTCCTTGTCACAATGATTCTGAGATGCACAAAGTTCTTTAATCTTGATGAGCTTCCATTTGCTCAAGATAAAGTGAGAACAGTATTTGAGAACTGCAGTCATTCTGCCCCCAGGTATAGTAAGATTTGAAAGAGGTAAGGTTTATGGGAAGGTACCAAGCACAGCTGCCATTTTTGCTACTATCAACTCCTAGTAAATATCAAATTGACTTGGAGCTCAGTTCTGTTCATTCATTCAGTTTGGTTCCTTTTGAGACCTGCAGTCATTCTGCCCCCAGCTATGGTAAGATTTGAAAGAGGTAAGGTTTATGGGAAGGTACCAAGCACGGGCTGCCATTTTTGCTACTATAAACTCCTGGTAAATAGCAAATTGACTTGGGGCTCAGTTCTCTTCACTCTTCAGTTTGGCTCCTTTCTTTCCCTCATTCCCATCCTGCCTGTGCCCACCTGCTTTCCCCCCATAATTCAGAGACCTGAGATCTTAAGGGTGAAGATTGGAGTTGCCTTGAATCCCCTCATTGTTGAATGAGGTCACTTGGCAGAACAGCAGACACCCGTAGTTTTGTTACCAATTAAGTGCCAGACACTGCAGGTACCAAAAAAACCCCAAAATACAAAGGACAATTCCCTTCCTTTGAGGAACTCATAATCTAGTGGAGGAGACAACATGCTAATAACTCTACAACCAGGATAAAATGGAGATCACCTCAAAGGGAAGGTATTAGATTAATGGGGATCAGGAAAGGCTTCCTGTAGAAGGTGAGATATTCGCTGAAACCTGAAGGAAGCCAGGGAGGGCAGGAGGCAGAAATGATGACAAGGAGAAAGTTCCAGACATGAGAAACAGCCAGACAAAATGCCTCGAGTCAGGAGATAAGAGCTTCTTATTTGAGGAATGGCAAGGAGGTCAATGTCACTGAATCACAGAATAAGGGGAAAGTTGGTGTGGGGGGTGTGTGTGTGTGTGTGTGTGTGTGTGTGTGTGTGTGTCTTGTGTGTTACAAGATGATTAGAAAAGTAGTAAGGGGTCAGGTTATGAAGGATTTTGAATGCTAAGCAGAGATTTTCTATTTGATCTTGGAAGTGATAGGGAGCCACTGGAGGTTATTGAGGAAGGGTACAGAGATATGGTCAAACCTGCATTTTCAGAAGATCGCTTTGATAACAGAGTGGAGGATGGACTATAGTAGGGAGATGTGAAGTAGACAGATGTGTCAGCAGGTTATTATAATAGTCCAGGAGATAAAGGATTGCACTAAGTTGATAGCAGGGTCAGAGGAGAGAAGGGGAGATAGTCAAGAGATATCACGAAAGCAAAACTGAATTATAAATTTGGGGTTAGTGAGCAGTCGAGTCAGGGATGATGTTTAGCTTGTGAGCCTGAGGGATGGGGAGGATGATGGTTCCCTCAATAATAAAAAAGAAGTTATCAATGGGGGTGGGATGGAGCAAAATAATGAGTTTAGTTTTGCTCATACTGAGTTTAAGATATCCTCAGGATATACAGTTTGAGATCCCATCAGGCAGTTGAAGAAGCATGACTGGAGATCAGGAGAGAGGTTACAGGTGGAGAGACTGGTCTGAGGATTATCAGCATAAAGATGATAGTTGAATCCATGGAAGCTGATGAGGACTGCCAAGTGAATTAGTATGAAGAGAAGATAAATGATTGAGTGGAGGAGAGGTTGGAGGGGCAACCTTCTAGAGAAGAGGAGATGGGATCATTGCCATGGCAAGAAGAAGCCCACCTCTTCGTGTAAAAGGGGAGTAAAAGAGGACATAAATGGCCAAGGGTATCAGAATGATGTAAAATGAAGTGGAAGCTCTCAATTAACAGTCTCATTTTTTTTTTCAGTAAAATATGAGGCTGAGGAGGAGCGAGAAGGAGATCTGTGGGAGTCTGGGAAAGGATAAAAATGTTTGGAAAAGCCTCTGTAATGAGTGGGAGAGTAAGTCACTTAGGGTCCCGGGGCTGGGGAGACAAGATCACCTTGCCACATTGGAAAACCAGTTTAGAGTTTCAGTTATGTAAATTTATAGTAGACTCAGTCATCAGGGTTTTATGATTTGTTCTCAAGAATCAACCAGGTAGGGAGAATGGGACCCAGAGCACATTACGTTCAGATATCCCAGAATGGCCAGATAGGGTTCCACAAGCATAGGAGATGGGGATCAGCTGGACAGTGAGGTTCCCCAGAGAGGGAAGAGGAGGCTTCGTAGCCAGGCCCTTGGGGCGTGCAGCCTGTAGGTCCTCTGTGGCCCTTCCCTTCCCTTGGCAGAACTATAAGATGACATAAAGGAGCAATGAGTTCTTCTAGGCCACAGAGGGAAAGTGGCCGCCAAAACACTGGACTCTTTCTTCTCCCTGCCGGGAAGTCAAGAAGCAAAGCCAGGTCTGAGAAGCTCTGACCAACACCAGCAGCTCTGATTGCTCAGCCCAGGAGGAGGAGCAGCCCGGTGGTTTGGGGTGTGAGCCATCTCCGAAGGGTTGGCTTGAACAAACTGGAGGGAAAGACAAGACTGAGACTTCAGTTATCTGAGACTTCAGCTTGGCTGAACTAGGTTCAAGAGAGGGACACTGCAGAGAGGTGAACTCGAGCACCCTAAGGAGAACCTTCCTGACAATAAGAAGCCAAAGCAGCGACTGTGTGGAGTAATGAGCAGAGGTGAGATAATTAATGCTAGACTCTAGTGCATTTCTGCTGAGAGAGATAACCCTGGATCTCGTGGTCTACATGGCGGAGAGTCAGTTAGTCAGCCAATAATCAGTGACTGAATGCCCATTACATGCCAAGAGCTAAGCTTTGGTGATACAAAGAAAGGCAAAAGACAGTCCCTATTCTTCGGGAGCTCACTGTCTAATAATGATGACAACAAGATAGTAATAGGATCAATTGGAGCAATCTCCAAAGGAAGGCAAGAGCATTTCCTATGTAAAATAGCAAACACAAGCAGCAAAGGGAAGGCCTCGTGCCCTGTCTCCTACATTACGCTGCCTCAGGAAGGTCTCGTCTGGCTTTAATAATATCTTCAATTCAAGCCACTCTTTAAAAAGTCACTTATGCTTAAATTTGCTTAATATGAGCAAAATCTTCAGCTGGTTCCAAGTTGTAAAAAAGCTGTCTGCCCCCTCTCCCTGCATCCCTCCCTTAAAAAGATCCAGAAATCAAACAGATCACAGTCACTTTTCTCTTAAAATAGCCAAACTCAGGGACTAGTTGGGCAGAGTCCCTGATACTAAATGAATGATGAGACTAACAGCCATTCTGGCCAACATTCTGCTTTGGAGGGACCTTTAATTTCCCTGGTAGATCATGATCATGGACCACTGAGGACTATGCTTAGCTAGCTCCCTAGCAGCCACTGAGCTTCTTTGAACAGGGACTCTGTCTTATCTAAAACTTATATTCACTTTCCCCATTCCCCAGGTTTCTGTACACAGAAGTGCTTAATGTCTCTTGAATAAATACAACACAAAAATTCAAAATAGTCCTTTTCCTCTCAGTGCCTCAGTTTCCCCCTCTGTAAAGTGAAGGGATTGGACCAAATGTTCACCAAGATCATGAGATAATAGATTTGGAGTGAACAGGGACCTTAGAGTGTACCTCCCTCATTTATAGAGGAGAAAATGAAGATCAGAATCACATAGCCGATAATTGTCTGGGATGGGATTTGAATCTCTGTCTTCCAGACTCCAAGTCCAGGGACCTTTCCCCTATACCACATTACCCTTAGAAGGCCCCTCTCAGTTCTATTATAACCTCATAAAACAGGTCCTCTAGGAGAAATGAAACTCTTCAGCTGCAATAGGAACCATGAGAACCTTCAGTATTTGTAGAGACCCATCAACCTGAGCAGGAGTAAGAAAAGGAAGCCCAGTCTCCTTAGCATCGATTGGGTGGCAGTCCTGGCTAAGAACAAACTGAAGCTGTACTCAGGCCACAGAGATCCTGTCAAGATACCTGGGTCTAGTACAAAGCTAGTGGGGGAAAATGTGGGCAGGCTACCAACAGCTTTCCTCTTCTCCCTCCTCCCCCCTTATCTTCTGGGGGGAAATAGGGATACATAGCCCAATCTCAAAGCCCTCCTGGAGACTACTGGACTCCTTATGCCTCTGGTAATAAAAGCCTAAAGCCAGAAGGTGATGCTAGCATATGTTCTCTTTACTAGTAGGTATGGTAGAGGCAGAGGTCCATGTCTGTGTCTGTGTCTATGTCCATTCATCATCTTACGTTTGGGCCATTTGTCAAAGAAAGGGAAAACTGCCAAAGAAATGGGGAACTGTTCACATAGGATCTAAGTTGATGTGAGGAAACTAAACATGTCATAATAAAAATCAGATCATAAAGAAAGTAGCTGGTGCCTCCGAGGCACAGCTAACCATGGTGACCGAGCTACATGGTTCAATGTGCTCACCTAACAAATTGAAGACATTATGTGACACGTGTGTCACTTCTGGGGCTTCAGTGACTTTGATAAAGAAATATCCATGTGTTAAACCTCCACGGAAGCCTTTTCTAAATGCCTCCACGTGGACTGATAGAAAACCTAGCAGATCTGATCAAACTGGGTCCTGCCATGACCTCTTATCTGAGGACCTGACCTCAGGAACTTCATTGCTACAGAGCTGGTAGCCACCAATAAATGTGTATTATGGCTGTAGCCATCAATGGAACTATTTTCTAAGGAGTGGAGGGGCAGTGATCAAGATGATGGGCTCAGGCAGCAAAGACTTCAGGTACACAAGAAAAGCAAGAGGAGCCCTAAAATGTGGTAAACTTGGAAAATTCACCTCTAATTGGCTCTCCCTCTCTTCCCAGAGGCCATAGAAAACAACTAAAAAGGAAGATGGCAATGTGGCAGAAAGAGTGATACACTCTGGGGCCAGAAAATTTACATTTGGGTCTTAGATCTTACATAAGATACTTCCCCTTTCTTATGTGGATATTTTGATGGCTTAAAAGGGAAGAAAAAATAGTTGTATAAGGAATTCTGCCAAAATCAGCCTGAGAAGAAATAGCCTTTTGGACAAAATACTGTAGAGATTGCCTGTTCTAAGGAACAGAGAGAAAAGTGCCCCTTAGTTGGAGAGAAGAGAAACTTCTTAGATTTCCCTTATTATTGGTATGCTTTTGATGGTCTGAGAAAGAGAAACAGAGAGGGAAAGACAAGTTCTGCACATAATTTGGTAGACTGGAGAATCTGGAGAGTAGAGAAAACTATTTATCTCTTACCTTCTGCTATCCAGAGCCTGAGAGGGAGAAGTTCCTCAGAGTCCCAAGACTGGTCCTATGGCTTAAACTGTCACTAAAGAAGCACAATATTTTCTTAAAATTCTGCCAAGAGTACTTCATCACTAAAAGAGTTTGTTGGTGCTTCAACAGCTCTAAAGAAACCAAGGACATGAAAACATGTAATCAAGAGTTCTGAGTTGTCCAGGAACATGGGTCTTCCTCCTCCTGAGCCTCTTAAATAAAAGCCATCATCTCCAAACTGTCTTGACCTATATCTTACCACTCAAATAAGATGGCTCTGGAGGAGATAGTGAGGCTGATGACTTTGCACAACTCTCCCTCACTTAAATCCAATTCATTCACACGGCATGCCATCACCTCCCTGATGTTATGATCCTCTTCAAGAATGAAGGACAAACAACAACTTCTGTGAGTGGGAGTAGGAGCTGCCCTGGGGGACCCAACTGGAACTGGTCAGTTGGGCAACACAGCTCTTTTTTTTCCCTTTTCATTACTTCTTTTCTTTTTTCCTTTCTCTTCCCTCAGTCCATAGGGCATCATTCCCTTACCTCTGGGGGCTCTGACCAAAGGAATGTTCAATTTTGATCACTGGAATTTGCAAGTTATCCTGGGATTTCAAGCTAGGACCATGCCTTAAACACAAATCACTGGCTCTTACTGATTGACCCATAATAGGTCCTAGGCCAAGCCCCACTTGGTCATTGTTTGGGTACAGATTGTCTCAGAGTAAATATAAACAGCAGTTGTTTCTGTCTTGGACAGAAAGCCTGGATGTCCTCCCCTTCCAGACTGATTTTTTTTTGACCTAGGTAAAAGAGGCCCTTTTCTGCCTCATTTCTTACCTAACATTAATCACTGATTGGGCATTGCATCAATTAACCTGAGACCTCTTAAAGACCTTAGTTCAAAAAGTCCACAGTCTTCTACTGCATCCAGGGGCATCTCCAGTGAACCCGATCTATATCTGGCCACTGGACACAGAGGGCTGTAGAGGGGAAAGTGAGGTGGGTGACTGCACAGCCTTCCCTCATTTAAATCCAATTCACTTGGATGTCATGACATTACCTACTCGATGCCAGGTCCTCTTCAAGAATGAAGAACAAACAACAACCTCCTAGATAGTAAGTGTGAACTCATTCTTCCCCACAGAAACTGCATGCATTGGTGGAGAACATGAAATAGATCTGTGTGCATGCATGCATGCATGAATCATTTCTGCTTTTACCTTCTCTTGAATAAATGGTTTTTTAAAAAATAATTATAACTTTTTATTAACAGAATCCATGCCAGGGTAATTTTTTACATTCTCCCTTGCACTCACTTCTGTTCCAACTTTTCCTCTCCCTTCCTCCACCCCCTCCCCCAGATGGCAAGCAGTCTTATACATGTTAAATATGTTACAGTATATCCTAGATACAATATATGTGTGCAGAACCGAACAATTCTCTTGTTGCACAAGGAGAATTGGATTCAGAAGGGAAGAAAAACAAAAATGCAAGCAGTTTTCATTCATTTCCCAGTATTCTTTCTTTGGGTGTAGCTGCTTCTGTCCATCACTGATCAATTGAAACTGAGTTAGATCTTCTCTTTGTCAAAGAAATCCACTTCTATCAGAATACATCCTCATACAGTATCGTTGTTGAGGTATATAATGATCTCTTGGTTCTGCTCATTGAATGTTTTGATTATTCTTTCTTTTGCCTTATTGTTTAACAAATATTTCACATTTAATTCAATGCTGTTGCTGGGACTTATTTTATATAAGTAAATGGGAAATGCACCGGAGGACTCAATAGCAGTGAGTAGCATCCTTCCCTACTCCACCATCAACTCCATCCCTACAGACCCAGAAAGAATATGTGGTTTCTCAATGTGTCAAAATGGGTACAGAAGAGGGAAGTGTATTAGGGTATTAATCCCAGTAAAAGAAAGAGGGAAAGAGATAGAGAAAGAAGAAAAAGAGGAGGAGGAGGAAGAAGAGAGAGAAGGAGAAGGAGGAAAAAGAGAAAGAAGAAAAGAGAGGAAGGAGGGAGGGAGAGAAAGAAAAGAGAACGGATAGATGGTATCCTACATGGGATAAACTTATTAAATGTGAGACCAAAAGTCACAACCTCTCTGGATCTCTCTTTCTTCATTTGTAAAAATGAAAATAATTTTCTGGGATTATGGGAAGGTAGATAGTGCAATGGATAGAGTGCAGTACCTGAGAGCAGGAAAACCTTATTTCAAATCCAATCTCAGGCTCTTCCTATAGCATGACTCGTGGACAAGTCACTTAACACTATTTACCTCAGTTTCCTCATCTGTAAAATGAGCCAGAGAAGAAAATGGCAACCACTCCAATATCTTTGTGAAGACAACCTCAAATGTTGTCACAGAAAGTCAGATACAACTGAATAACAACAAAACCTTAGGATTATAATAAAAATCAAATTAATGTCGAGGTCTTTCCAAACTTTGAAGCATTATAAGTGTTAGTTATTATTATTTTAGTCATTATTATCCAAATGGAGATAAGACACTGCCTACTTCACAGGGATGTTATGAAGACAGCACTTTAAAAGTTAGTTATTCTGTTATGAAGCCTCTTTATTTTCCCCCAACCTGGAAAGGGAAAGCTGGGGGATGTTTACCTAGCACTGTCTGCTTTAGCACACACCACATAGCATGACTGCATGGGAACACTCAGTGCCCTTTATAGGCAGGCATCCACGTAATTTGGTCGGATACTGAGGAAGAGTGCAATAGTCCAGCCTCACTTCTTCCCCTGACCAGCTCTTCCTGAGTCACACACGGAACTTTCTGACTGGCAATTCCAGAGTGACTTAATTTGGAACATCCTTCTGTGAATACAGACTCCAAATATCCAGGAATTTCCCTGTTTTAACCCATAATGATATAAATGTTGATTAGTAATTCTCCCACTTTTGGCCACCTTCATTTGGAAGTGAAAGTGATTGCCTGTGGTGGTTGAGCCAATATTTAAAAAAAAAATACATAACCAGACCATTAAAGATGATGGAGTAACGGGAAGCAATACGGACCAGTTCTCTCCCACAATACCTCTAGTAAAGATCTCGGAAGAACCAGAAAGTGGTGACTGAGAAATCCAAGGAAAAACCACAGTGCAACTTTTTTTTGCACCCAGATCAACACAAATAGCCAGAGGCCTGCAGATGAGGGCAAGGAATCTAGTCAGAAAGTCCCCAGGCATGGGGATTGGGCTGGGGCCACTGGCTACATACTAAGGCAAATAGTAGAATCATAAATCCAACACAATAGGGTTTCAAGCTAGTAAGAAGTACAAACAGCAGCAAGACTGCTGTTCTACAGAAGATTTTGCAAGGGTCAATGTTGAAAAAATTACCCATGCATATGTTTTTTATAAATAAAAAAGCTATAATAAAAAATAAAACTGCATAGTACATTAGTATTAATAATAAATACACATATTTTGAAATTTCCCATAAAAAGGACTGCTGTTCTATAATTCTCACTTTTGTGGGGCATTCTAGCAGTTGTTCACTAAAACTCAAACCCAGAGGCAAGCCTCCATCAGTGTTAGCCTAATTCAAACAGAGGGTCCTCCAGAAGGCAATGATCAGATTTTACAATAAATCAGAACTGATTATAGCATGCTGAAAGTTTGTAGCATCTTGATCTGACCTGACCCTGAGATCCCTGACTGCATAACTTCTTTTTTAAATAAAGCTTTTTATTTTCAAAACATATGCACAGATGATTTGACAATACTGACCCTTGCATAGCCTTGTGTTTCAGAGTTTCTCCTTCTTCCTCCCTCCCCTCCCCTAAATGGCAAGCAACTCAATATATGTTAAACGTGTTAAAATATACATTAAATCATATATATATATAAACACATTTAAACAATTTGCTGCACAAGAGAAATCAGATCAAAAAAAAGAAAGTGAGTAAGAAAACAAAATGCAAGTGAACAACAACTAAAGGAATGAGAATTTTATGTATACATAACTTTTTTTTAATATAGCACTTTCCATAACTTGGAAAGGATATTCCAAAAGACATAATATATAAGCTTAAAAATCCAGAAGAGACAGCTCCAGGACTTCAGAGAATGCCAATGAGCACCAAACAAGAACCCAATATTCCTTTCAGAAGTGTGCAGAATCTGGCCCTAACACAAAGTCCAAATTCGGGAAGTAAAAGTTTGAAGAATGAATAAACAGACAATGTAGACTACACAAAGTTATGACAGAGGTAGGAGCGTTCAAGACACAATCCTAAAAAAAGAAAATAAATCCACACCTCTAAGTCTCAAAGTCTGTCCACTGTGTCAACTAGAATTCCTGGAAGAAATGAAAAAAAAATTAATAAAGGATAATATAAGTTAAATGAGAGCCATAGAGGGAAAAAAATGGAAAAGAAATGTTTAGAAGAAAGTCTTGTAAGACTTGCCAGCTTAATGTGAAAGCTGAAAAACTTTATCCCAAGCTTAAAGCTCTCTGAAAATTATAATCGACTAGATAGAAGTTAATGACTCCATAGAAAATTGAGGTTACCAGAGATTAAATAATGCCCAGAGATATACAAGTAGTTAAGTGTGTGAGACAGGATGCAAACTCAGATTTTCTTAACTCCATGGTCAGTATTTTTCCCCATCACTGACCTGCCTCAACAAAATGAAGGAGTCAGACAGATGAGGGACTGATGTAGGTAAGAGAGTAGAGTCACCTGATTCAGTGAGAAGATATGATATGGGATGAAGAAATGGTACAAGATAATTCTGGAGGGCCATGAAGGTGCCCAAGGACTTATCCTTGAATGCAAGGATGAGGAGGTTAGAATTAATTCAGTGGACAATAAGAAGATTGTGAAGGATTCTGAGAGGATAACTGACAATTCAGTCTCTGCATGATGATAATAAAATAGTATGTTTCACAAATGAATTTTACCAACATGATTTCAAATGAGAACAAGGTTAATCTGACAACGACGGGAAGAAGGTAAGAAACAGGAGAGAACAGAGATGGGAAGACAATGGAGGCAGTGGGGCGGTGATAAGAGCTGGCACAGGCAGTGGGAACACATGATGGGGGAAGATGAGAAAGATGATGAGGGAGTGTCAGGATCTAACAGATGACTGGAAGTAAGGAAAAAGTCCTAGTCAAGGGTATGCTGAATGTGGAACCTGCCTGCCTTGGATAGACACAGGGAAGGCAGAAGGACAGTATTAAACACTACATATGATAGGGGGAAGAGATTGACTCTGAGTAATCCCTAAGGAGTTCTTTGGTGTTTCTCCTAAACTCTAGAAAAATGTATTTAAACTTAGAACTTGTTGAGCTTGTTGCTTTTAAGGGGAGCTAGTAGCTTCATAAGGGGAACTCGGTGCCCACATTGCCCAAGTACAAATAAATACTGAGTTGATGGTGATAATAGGAAGCTTCTCCACCTCCCACAACCCCACTCCCTCACCCCCACTCCAATCTAATCTGATTGATGAGAACAGGGCTTTTTTTGTCATTAAGATCTCTCATCTTTCCATTGGATGTTTCTTCAAACACCTCCTTTCTTTCCCTACACTAAGATGGTCTCAGTACTCCCCCAAAGAGTCTAGCCTCACAGTCATTAGATTGAGAGGATGAGGATTTAATCTCATTTAACCTAACTACATCTAATTTTACAGATAGAGAAACTGAGGCTCAGAAAAGTAGAATGTCTTCCTCAAGATTCCACAGCTAGTAACTGAGAGACAGAGCAGGGATTTCCAATCTAAGTCCTCTGACCCCCAAGCCAATACTCCTTCCATCAGACTGCTTCTCAATGGACCCTCTATCCAGCTCTATAATTGGGCCTTCAGGTTCCTGGACTGTGATCCTTCCCTCCTCCCCATGGTCAACCTCTTCTCTTCAAGACCCTGGACTAGAAAAAAATCAGGTTCTGAGAAAGTTACTCTTGATACCTTCTGAGTGAACTTGAACAAATTATTTTACTTCCGTCTGCCTAAATTTTCCATCTGTAAAATGAGAAAATTGGGTTAAATAGCCTTTAACATGCTTTCCAACCCGTGATCAGTGATCCCATGACTATGAAAATCAGAGAAAGGAAGTCAAACTCACTCTCCCATGGGCAGATTTGATTCATTCTGCTTGGTTGGAGTCAGAAGTAGAGGCCCAACTGATTCTGAATAGCCCAGGATGTTCAGGCCTTCTGCAAATGGGCAGCTGCCGAATACCACTAGCCTATCCAGTTACTGCAGGCTGTATGCATGCTATCAGTCTGGTGCCTGAAAGAGCTATTTAAAACCCATAAGCTGAGATGGAGAATGAAGCTAAAATAGATGGTGACAGGGAACCTTGGCTCCTTGAGAAATGAGAGTGTGGCGAGTTCTCGGAAAAAGCAGAGAAAGGAAAATGGGAGGGTGAGTTCCAGCAGGCAGGGGCCAGCGGCTTCTGCTCATAAATAAACTGCCAGGATGCCCTGCACCATTTACGGCATCGAGGCAGCCTAATGGGGGCACATGGACTGAAGGGCAAAATGGTCCCAGAACCAATGCTTTTCACCACCATCTTGCCTGGCATAAATAACTCCCCAGTCATGATGATTTTCTTTTCTTTTCCTTTTTTAAGTTTTTAATAATACTTTATTTTCCAAATACATGCAAAGATAGCTTTCAATATTCATTTTTATAAGATTTTGTGTTCCAATTTTTTCCCCTTTCTTCCTTGCCTCCCCCTTTCCATAAGACAATCTGATATAGGTTAAATATATACAATTCTTTTAAATATATTTCCATATTTGTCATGTTGTGCAAGAAAAATCAGACCAAAGAAAAAACCATGAGAAAGAAAAACAAACAAACAAAAAGTGAAAATGCTATGTTTGCTCCATATTCAATCTCTGCAGTTCTTTCTCTGGATGTGGGTGAAATCTTCCATCCCAAGTCTATTGTATCATGGTGGTTTTCAGTGCAGCCCAGAGAAGAGGATGTGAGGGAAAGCTGTCAAGAGGAGAGGACAAGAGCAGATGGCCAGTCCTTTAACTCCCAGAATCAGGCCCCAAAGCGGCCTGCTGTCCCAGGCAGCCGGTTGTTCCCAGCCTTGGTAATCACGCCATATTAGGAGCTGAGATTGATTTCCCCCTTACAACATCTCTACAGGGGTCTGACCCTTTGGAGAGTGTGGCCAGATTTCTGAGAAAGGGCCCGACAGCCATGGTCCGCGTCCTTGGCTTGCAAGGCTCGGGAAGAACGATGCACTAAGGGTTTTCTGAGCACAAATGGTTGTTTTTGGCCACTGCCACAAAACTAGCAAGAATTAATTCTGATACCTTCCTGCTTCCTTGCTCGGCAACTTGACTCCATGGAAGGGAGGGAACTTGACCTCATGGCCCCAGGACAAATGGATGCTGCAGCTAGTCTTGCTTTTCTATTTCTGTCAAGTGTTTTGTAGACAGTAAGTGCTTAATAAATGCCCATTCAAGCATGTACTCACACATTCATTCTAAGAAGACAAAGCTCATGGCATCAGATGTCTACACACAAATGTACAAAGCCTGCAAAATGAGCAAGATGAACGTACCTTGTATATACTCGAGGTTTAATAAATGCTTTCTAACTGATTGACTAATGAGAAAACAAAAAATGGATATCATAGGTAGCACTGAGAGTAGGATTTGTGACTGAAATATGGCTTTGAAAGTTGTGTCTTATTCAAATTAAACAGAATAATTATGGGAGTGAAGGATAATAGGGAGGAGAAAGAGGATGTTTTGCTTTTGTTTTCTTTTTCAAATTAAATATTACTTTTCCAATTGTCAAACATTTGTTTTTGCCCCTCTCACTCCCCCTTCCTTCCTTCTCATGGTCTTTTATATTAAAAAGACACCAGAAAGCCAGAGATGGAAGGGATCTCAAGGGCTCTTTTACATACCCTTACATTTAAGGAAACTGAGCTTCAGGGTGACTTGCCCAATCTAGGTCACACAGGTAGAATTAGAATAAGAATTTGAACCCAGGTTTCTAGCTTCAAAGTTAATAATATATTCCTATGAGGAAATCCAAAAACCGAAAGGGGAGATTCAAGTTTTACAGCATTTAGATAAAGTTCAACAAAGGCAAAGAAATATGGGATGCTGCCTTCAGAGGATGCTATAGATCACACCCACAGACTCACTTCTTCAATACTATTTTGTGAACAGAAGTAGGAAGAGAAAGGAGCTCAGAAAAAAGATCATGAGTCCAAATCTGGCTTCAGACACGTCCTAGCTATGTGACCTTGGGCTAATTACTTAATTGTGTTTGCCTCAGTTTCCTCATCTATAAAATGAGCTGGAGAAGGAAATGGCAAACCCCAAATGAAATAACATTACAACAACAAAGAGGATGTGATTGGAGGGGGAAAAAGGAGGATTTTGTAACTTCTGAGGTCCCTCTTATTTAGAAAATTCTGTATATGCTGGTGATATACTTTTAGAAGGTCATGAAAATGAAAGCCAAGTTTGGGCAGCTCCTTGCACCAAGCTGGCAAGGCTTTGAGTATGATCCAAAGATAGATCCGTCTCCATTATCAGAAGACCGGTGAGCCAAGAACCAAAAGACTTTTCAATCAGTGTCTAACAAACTCTGAGGCACCAGGGAATATACACTCTGCCAATGTAAGGAAACTCCAAGGATATGAAATCATAAATCTAACGAGAAAAGGCTCAGGAAAAATGGGACTTAAATTCATTGACTGATCCAGGACCATGCAGCAAAGAAAGGTAGAAATGGAATTGGATGAACTCAAGTCTTTCCTCTCCAGGTTTCCCCACAAACCTCGAAGGAGGAATTAGGTCTGGAACACAATAGGGTTTCCACCTGTTCCCCATCTTTGGTCAACATAGAAATCAAGTCATTGTTTATTCAGACTGGCATATAAAGATTGAAATTTCTAGCAGAAGAGACATCTTCCCTTATGGTTTCCTCCATGCCCTAATACCATGTGACATCATGGCTTTCCTTCCCAACTTGGCTAACATTTACATTTCTCCGGGAATCTGTGATAAGCCAAGTTTTATTAAAGGAATAAGGAAAGAAAAGTAAACATAGATTTGTTTAAAACTAAGCTGTCATTGCCTGCTATCAAATGTTCAGGAGGAATTATTTTTAAACTACTTTTAATGACTTGGAAGGGAGGAGGAGGAGGGATTTTGTGCCTTGGGAAGTGCATTTATTCCCCAAGGCATCTACTGGAGAACTGAGGGGCCTGGGGGAGGCACTAGGAAAAAAACTGACCCAGGCTGTTCCTGGCCAAGAAAATCTGGGGCACTGGGAGCTGTTCTGGGTGACTTCTCCTGGCTGGATGCCAGAAGCCAGGGAATTACTTTATACACTGTAAGTCTAGGGCATCTGGTCAAGATCCTGTACTTAATACACGAATCACAAATTATTCTGTTCACACTTGAAAGAAAGAAAAAAATTAGGTTTTGTTTTTTAAAAAGATAAAAGTGTGCTAGTCATAAAACCCTCCTTTTGTCCTAACCTCCTACTCATCTTTCACAGGCAAATTTCTAGAAAAAAAATTGTTGCTTTTTTTAGTCACATTGCCTCCATGTTGTCATCTTCTCTCCTCAAATCTTTATAATTGGGCTTCTGACCTCATCACTGAATTGAAATTGCCATCTTCAAAGTTACCCATGATACCTTTCTCAATAACCAAATCTAAAGACTTTTTTTTAATGACATTTAGAACATGTGATTCATATATTGCAGTATGGAAGAGTTTTTACAAAAAGTTCACCAGAAAAGTAATTGTAGGGTATGATCAGAAAGAGAACAGTGAGGAAAAAGAAATACTCTTCTTATCAGCCAATTGCATTGGGGGGACATGAAAGATGGTACATTTAGTACTAGAAGGAATGGCCAAGAACAGCACCTTCTGCAAAAGTCAAGTTTTCATGATTGCAAGAAAATTAAATATGAGAGGAAGACACCTAATATGAAAAGCAGTTAACAATAAAATGAGTATTCTATGAGACCCAATGGAAGGGCAGAGCAGAGTAGAATAGCAACAATAGAGGGACAGAATTAACAGAAATAGAAATGAGGGTGCAGGGAGTGGTAGCAGGAAAAAGGAACTTCTTCCTAGACAGGCTATAACTAAATAACAAGGATTTGGGATGGAATAATAATATTTCACATTACTGTATTTTTATCCCTGGGCATGTTTAAACATAAAGAGACCTCTCTCTACTTAGATTGGTTTGGTGTGATACTTGTGATGCAAATCAGGCCATTTATATTTCTGCAGCAATTTCTATTATGAGTCATTTTTTCCTTAATATAGTTACTTTTAGGGAATATCAAATTATGTTTTGAAGACCTTTCTTAAGCCCTTGATTTTTTTCCTCCTGTCCTCCTGGTCTCTTCCTTGCCTTCTTATCTTAGCAGAAAATTCAGGAGTCCCTATTCAGCCAATCAATAAGCATTTAATAAGCACCTCCTATGTGCTTCATAGTACATTGTACTAAGTTCTGGAGATAGAAAAAGAGGCAAAAGATAGTCCATGTTCTCACTTCATTGTCACTGACATCAATCTGATCTTCATGATGGCTCCAAGTAGAGCCAACTTTACAAGCCTCTGCTGCCACCTTCACCAGCTCTTAGATTCCCTGGGGGCAGTTCTATCATACCCCCCAGAGCATGAGCACAGAATGAATCATTCAACCACTCAGTGACCAAAGTCCAGTTGACCTGGACAGAAAAGTCCCCCTTTATATCATCACCTTGGCTGGCATTTCCTTATCCTGGTTGTTCCTTCCTCCCTCAAGACACAGACAATGGGCTGGGTATTTAGGGGATTTTGAGTAAAAATGTCTGTATGGCTTAACAATCACAATACAATTAGCCAAGGGTCCACCCTCAAACTCACAGGATAGCAAACCATCTCCAAGGGCTAGCCATAGACTCGAGCAGTGAGAATGCAATTAGCAAACATCAGAAGTCTAAGAAAGCTGGTAGGAGACGGAAGAGAAAGATGGGGAGTCCAAGGCTTCTCTATCCCTTTAAATCATGTTTCCTAAATGACCTCTTTTTAGTTATAATCCTCTGTGTGTGTGTTACAGTGTGAGTGTGTTGTATTTCTCAGTCTTGAATAAGTCACTGAAAACCATTGGTAAAGAAAGAACAGAAAATAAAAGGGCATCCATCTATAAAATGGAGATTTTTTAAAAAAAAATGTTCTCAAAATCCTCCTCTAACATGTCATCAAGATGTGATGGTGACCTAGGTTCCTGAAGGCTGTGCAAGTTCTGGCAGGGTCCACCATGCTACATGGAAGTGCTAGGTGAGTTTACTATGCCAGAAAAGCTTCAAGGAGTGTCTACAATGATCTGTGTCTTCCTTCCTATGGACCAGCCTGATTAAGAACAGAGGTGAACCACTGATGATAACTCTTGACTACCATGCCCATCTGCAAAATAAAGGAAATGTACTATGGGGATTTTTTTTAAAGCCTTGACTATAGACCTAGCTGAGGTTTGGGGTCTGTGTCAATCTCAAAAAAATAGTCATTCTCTTAACTGAGGCAAAGAATAGTCAATTGCCAGTTTGGCAAAGATGGAAGTCTCAGATCAGTGAGCAAGGCAAAAAGGAAGGGCCAGAAACGGGTAGCTCCCTATTTAACCTGCAAGAAAGTAGGAAACAAATCTCAGGAGTATGAGCAAGAGTGAAAAAGTAGATTTTCGTCAGCTCTCGGGGGGCATGGAGGTCTCTAGTCTCAGATCAGCTGATAATGGAAGAAAATAAGAACAATTGCGTTGGACTGGGATATTAGCTCTGCTATGTATCAGTACCACCAGTTGTTAGCATCTGAGATGACATACAAGTTTTCTATTTTTATGTAAAAGTTCCCATTTAGGGCACCCATTAGAAATACTTCAATTTTTGAGTTTCTAGGGATTCTAGAATGGGAGCAGCCAAATTGGAAAGGGCTTTTTATACTAAGTAGAAGATTATCTATGTGATCCTGGAGGTCTTAAGGAGCCACAGTTTGAATATTTGCTGGCAGCTGCATGGAGGGTGCACTTGAGTGGGAAAACTATGAGGTAGGAAAAGCAATGAGCAGGCTATTGCAAGAGATAATAAGAATGTGGCTCCAAACAATCTTTGCAGTCTTATATAATACCCTCCTCTGGTCCAGTCAAATTAATCTGTTCCTCACACAGCACTCCTATCTTTTTTCTTCATGCTTTTGAAATGGCCATCCTATTCTTGAAATGCATTCCTTTCTCACCTCTGCCTCAGAACCCCTCACTTCCTTCAAAAATTAGTTTAATTGTGAAATTAAAGAATTTGGAACTCTGCCCAAAGGATTATAAAACTGTACATACCCTTTGCCCCAGCAGTGCCATTAGTGGGTGTATCCCAAGGAAATCTTAAAGGAGAGAAAAGGACTTGTAGCAGCTCTTTTTGTGGTGGCAAAGAATTGGAAAATGAATAGATGCCCATCAATTGAGGAATTGCTAAATAAGTTATGGCGTATGAAAGTAATGGAATATTATTGTTCTTTAAAAATGAACAAGATAATTTTAGAAAGGTTTGGAAATATTTATATGAACTGATACTGAGCAAAACAAGCAGAATTAGGAATACACTGTACACAGTAATACAGTACAAGTATATAGTAAATACATATTATAACAGCAAGATTGAGCGAGGATCAACTATAAAAGATTCTTCCCAGTGGTTCAGTGGTCCAAAGAAATTCCAATAAACATTGGAGAGAAAATGTCATCTGCAACCAAACAATGTAAATCAATACATGCTATGTTCATTTTTTACCCTTTTTCTAATGTTTTTTTTTCCTCTTGTAGTTTTTCCCTTTGATTCTGATTTTTCTCTCCCAACATAATTCATAAAGAAATGTATTTCTAAAAATGAATGTACATGTAAAACCAAAAAAAAAAAACAATAATAAAATAAAATAAAATTTCCCTAAAAAAAGAATTAACTCAATCTTCTACATAAAGGCCTTGATCCTTCAAACTAACAATGTCTCTGCTTCATTAGTTTCTTATTTAGCAAATATTTTTGGTACATCTATATACATTTCATCCTCTTCCACCTCCCCCATGGAAGCTCATTGAAAACAAAAACTTCTATTTTCATCAATGCATGTGCCTAGTGTCTAGCATAGAGCAGATGCTTAACATGATGGTTTCCCTAGAAAAATCCAGGGAAAAAAAGTAAATAGGGCAATAGCTTCAGTAAAGTAGTAAAATTCAGAAAAATAACCAATATTTATTATTAACATAACAATATAATATTGTTAATATAACATAATATGTTAATATAACAATAACAAAATCCAGGTGGAAATAATACAAAGGAAAATAAACCACAAAATATAAAGGAACCAATCTACCAAGGCATATTCAAGACATAAAATATAATCACAAAATACTATTTAAAGAAATAATAATTTTTTCTATAAATATATAAAGAAGTAATTACTTGAAGGGATAATCATTGGCCAAGATTGGGTTGCACCAATATAAATAATAATGATACTACTTAAATTAATTTATTAACTGAATGCTATACCAATTTACACAGTAAATACTCCCCTATTGTGGAGGGGTGGATACTACATAGTAATAATAATAATATTGAGTTGGAAGAGATAAAGATTTAAACTCTGAAATGAAATGAGATAAAACTTTCAGATTTAAAATTATATTATAATGAGGAAGGAATTATAATACTGTAATCAAGAAGCCCTGAGCTACCTCAGATACTGACTGTGTGACCCTGAACAAGTCATTTAATCTGTTACTACTTGAGATTCATTATGTGTAAAATAGTTCTAACTCTTCCAGTTGTTGTGAAAATACATGAGAAAACATCTACAAAGGGTTTTGCAAATCTTAAAGCACTATATAAATACTCAATTTCATTATTACACTAAAACAATAATCACCAAATTATTTAGTCGTAATTAAAAGTAAAAAAGAAGATCAATGGAGCAGAATAGAAACAGAGAATCAGAAACAATTAAAATTAATGGCCAGCTGTTCAATAAACCAGATAATAAAGATTACTTGGAGAAGTACTCTATCTGACAAAAGCTACAGAGGAAGTCAGAAGAAAACGAATAGGAGAAGAGAGAGGAGAGCTTGGTTTCTGACAGTTCACGCTTTGTCCAAACATTAAACGTTAACCTTGAGAATTTCTAAAGATACTCAAGAGAATATTCCTTAGACTCTGAAGATGACTCCATTAGAAGAGCTTTTAAAAAATAGATCAATAGCAATATCACTAGACTACACATCCAACTTCCCATTTCTCACTTGTCACTGCTACTTCCAATCAGACTATTAACTCTTCAGAACAGTTGGGGCAGTGTCTTCTATTTCTCTTTCTGTGAACACAAATAGTGCTTAATAAATATCTAATGAATTTTAATTTGTAATCTTCCTATGCTCAAATACTCCCTCAACATCCAATATCTAGTCCCATCTTTATATATTGTCACCCAATAAAGTTGAGTGACTTAAATGAAAAAAATAAATTAGAAGAGAATAAGATTTTTTTTAACATTTATGATTAACAGGAAATTCCTAATCAATCAAGTATTGAGACAATTATAAAAGATAAAATAATTTCAGTTACATGAAACTGAAGCTTTTGCACTAACAAAATTCATGCAACTAAGATAATGAAATATATTTTCAAGTGGGAAAAATGTTTGCTTCCAATGTTTCTTTTATGGATCTGATATCCCAGATATAGCAAGTTAACACAAATAATACAAGACAAAGTAATTTCCCATTGGATAAGTAGTCAGAGGCAGTTAGATGGTAAAGTGGTTAAAGTACCCAGCATGGAGTCAGGAAGACCCGAGTTTAAATCCAACTTCAGATACTAACTGTGTGACCTTGGGCAAGTCACTTAACCATGTTTGCCTTTGTTTCCTCATCTGTAAAATGAGTTGGAGAAGAAAATGGCAAATCACTTCAGTATCTTTGCCAAGAAAATCTTAAAAGGAGTCACAAAGACTCAGACATGACTGAAAACGATTAAACATGAGGTCAAAAGATATGAAAAAAAAAAAACAGTTCTCAAAAGAATCATAAACTATTAATAACTATCTGAAAGCCTGTTCCAAATTACCAGTTAGAGGAGAATGCAAATCAAAACAACTATTAGATTTAAGTCAAAGTTAAAAGAACTGAAAAAAGACAGGCACACAAATACACTGTAGAACTGCAGACTGGAATTGATCTAATCCCAAATGCTTCTAAAAAGCAATTTGGAATTCTGCTTAAATGAAGCGGGCTAAAATGTCCATATCCTTTAGCCCAGAAATTCTGGGGATAATCAGAAAAAAGGGTTCAATAGTTGCCAAAATTCACAGCAATATTTTTTGAGGTAGCAAATGACTGGAAACAAAGGATCTTTGTTTCCAGTCATTTGCTACCTCAAATGTAGTAAGTCAATTGACAATTAAACTAAATGTGATATATAAAAGTAAATAAATTAATCTGCATTTCCAGAAATTATGATTACAAACAATTCAGAAAAGCATGAACTGGTAGGAAATGAACCAAGGAAACCCCCCCCCCCACATACACACACATACTAGCTTCAATAAATAGCTTAAACCAAGAAAAAAATGAAATTGAATGCTATGTAATTATAATGACCACAGTTGGCCCAAGAGAGGACTAAGGGATATATCTGGAAATGAAACCAGTGTAAGAAGGAAAGATATCAAAAACCTTTTTATAAAAGAAAACAGAAGTCTCGGTGCTGGTGGTGATTGGGCAATGGTATTATTTCTAATCCAGAGTGCAAATAACACCCAGCTCAAGGTATAAGGCAAGGAACCCCTATAATAGTGTCCTTATCACTCACTGGCTACGTCAACCATCTCTGCCATCACTGATTAGCAAGATTCTTGCTAGAGTTCAGGTACAGGGACTGATCATAGGTTTCAGTTTTTATGCAAAGAAAAATAATTTTGCTTTCACTGAAGCCCCAGATCACCAGGGGCTGGAGGAGGGGGAAGGGAACACTGACATTGAAGTCTCTGAGCAGAGGAGCCGAGGAAGGAGGAAGAAAGAAGGCTCATTCCTTTTCTCCCTGAATGAATTGGAGAGAAGCAACCAGAAAGGGCAGCCTCTTTGGGATCAATGATGTAAGGCTACATGATCTAGTGTTATAGACAGAGCAAGAAAGAACTTTGTAAATCATCAATGCCCTCCTTGTACCAAGGAAAACCTGAATGGTTAAGTAGCTTGTCCACTAAACCCAAAGGTTTTCCTTTCTTTGCCTATGGGGCCCTGGCTGTTCATTGTATTCTAATACAGAAATTTTATTTTATTTAAAAAATAATAATACCTTTTTTTTTCAAAATACATGCAAAATCAGTTTTCAACATCCACCTTTGCAAAGCCTTGTAATACAAAAATTTTAAAGGCCCAAAGAGTCAACATAAAGCTCTATTCTTCCAAATATAGGAGACATGATAGATGGAACTCCAGGAAAGACAATGATTTTTTTTTTTTTTTTGCTCCCCTCCCGCATTGGCTGGCAGCAACAATCATATTATCCAGAGAATGGAGAAACAATAAAGAGCTTTGAAGAGGAAGCTGGAGCCATTAGGGAGTTTGGAAGAGAAAAAGAACAAAAAAACATTCTAGATACTGATCAGGGAAAGGCTGGCACCTTGGGAGATCTAGAAGGAAAGGAGAGAAGAGGAAGAAGGAGAGGAAAAGGAATGTCATGAGGGAGGGAGACAGCGGGGAAAGAGGGAAGGGAAAGGAGAAAGGGAGCAAGAGAGGGAGAGAGGGGGAGAGAAGGAGAGGGGAGAAGGAAGGACAAAGGGAGGGAGGTGGAGGGGAAGGAGAGGAGGAAAGAGGAAAAGAGGGAGGAGAAGAGGGAAGGAGAAAAGAAAAGAGGAGGGAGAGGGAACAAGAGAACACACATGTACATTACCCACCCACTTTGAATGAGGAGAGAAAGCACTGGGGTTACAAAAGCCAAATTAAAAAACTCAGCCCTGCCCTCAGGAAGCTGATAGTCTACAAGGACAATATAACATGTAGCGATAAATCTGGATATGATAACTTGAGGACAGACCACTTCACCAACTAGCTGCATCAAAAAGTCTTCCTACTGAAGGGGCAATGGAGAGGTACAGATGAACAGGTAGCGCAGTACAGAGGAGGGCACTCCGGCTCTGAGAGAGGACCAAGGTTCAGGTCCAGCTCTGGGCACTGACTACCTGCATGACCACAATCAAGCCTCTTCCCTGAATGTCAGTTTCTCTGTAAAATGGAAGGTTGAATTAAATGGCCCCTGGGGTCCCTCCTGACTTGGTATGGAGGATCTCGAGTCTGTTGTGATCCAAGAGAACATGCATTCCAAGAACGGGGCAAGGTCTGTGCCAAAGAGCAGAGGCAGGAGATGGGCCAGACAACAGCAAAGCAGTTCAGTTTGGCTGATCACAGGGTCTAGAAAAGCAGAAGCCAGATTGTGAAAGTATTTAAAGATCTCCAAGAGCAGTTTGCATTTAAGCCCAGAGGCAATGGAGAGCCTAAAATCATTAGAGCATAAAATTAGAATGAGAAGGGATGATACACATCAACTTTTCCAGTCTGCTCATATCTTTATGTCTCTTTCTCACTTCATCAACCTCCATGGGTTTCAGGCAATGTCCTCAGTTCCAGTTCCACATCATCAATCACCTCCTGGACATTTTGAATTGGTCCCACAATTCAACGTGTCTTGAACTGGGGTCTTCCTACCAAGATGCCTGTCTGGCCCATTTCTACTCCTGAAGTTCACACCTGACTAAATGATGTAGCAATCCAAAGCTATAATAAGAGGAGTATACTACACCAAAAATGCACAAAAAGCTAGTCAGCTAATGTTAGCAGGGTTCTTTTTTTCTTTTAGTTAATTTTTGTGTGTGTATGTGTGTGTGTACAGAGGTAGAGAAGTAGAGAGATTTTAGAGAGAGAGGCAAAAGTGATGCCAAAAAAGAAGGCCATTCAGATATTTTTAAGAGGAGTAAAATTCAGAAAGGAGCATAGACCAACAAGGCAATTTTGAAAATAACATGTAGAAACTAATCCAGACTCTTTATTTTTAAATCAAGCAGTGGAAAATAAAGATTTAAGGTTTCCTACAAATTCCTCTTTATGTGGGGAGATGCTCCTTTGAGTAGGTGTGTGTTTCAGTTCAAATTAAAAACCAATGAATCAACAGGCATTTTATTATATGCTCGCTATTTTCCAGGCATAGTGCTAAGCCCCTGAGATACAAGGAAAAACCCCAAAATGTTTGAGAACTCAAGATCTTCCCTTTTCCCCTCCTTTCCCAACTTTCCTTTTTTCTGTTGAGCACACTACCATCCTTCCAGTCACCCAAAATCCTGTTCTCAATATTGTCAACTTATTACTTTCCCTCACCCCCATATCCACAGAGTTGTCAAATTTTGTTTCCATCCTCACATCTCTCCCATTCATCATCTTCTCTGTTCTGACATTGCCATTGCCCTGGTTCAGGACCTCAACTTCAATAGTCTACAGGTGAATTTTCTGGCCTCAAGATTCTCTCCACCTCAGTTCATCTTCTGATCAGTTGTCAAATTCATTTTCCAAAAGAACAAGTCTGACCAAGTCACAGCCACCCTACATACACACACACACACACTCAATAAACTTCAGAGGGATTCCCTCTTATCTCTAGGATCAGATATAAAATCTTCTGTTTGGCTTTTAAAGCTCTGGATAACCTGGCCTCCTCCTAACTTTCCAGGTATGTCACACTTTTTCCCACTCCTAAATCAACAACTCTGGTCTCCATGCTGTTCTTGGAGCATGACACTCTATCTCCCAACTATTCCTTGGGACTGAATATTATCCACAGTCGGCAGTCTCCCTCTCTATCTGCACAGCCTAGATTATTTCCCACTCCACCTTCTGCAAGAGGTTCCAGTCCTCTCCACTGTTGGTACCTTCTCTTTAAGATTGCTTTCTATTCCAACTCTGTATCTTGTATGCACAAAGTTATTCATCCATTGTCTCCGCTATTAGAATGTAAGCTCCTTGTAGGCAGAAACTATGTTTTTACCTTTTTTGTATCTGCAACAGTTAGCACAGTGACTGACATAGAGTAAACATTTAATAAATGTTTGTTGACTTAGTGACTAAGTTATCCATGGGAGAACCAAGGCAGGAATCCAACTAGATGGGCTGAAATCAGCTCCTTTGGAGAATGTTCTCACCTCCAGTAGATTCCTGATGCTTCACAAGCAATATCAATTTCAGACTCCCTGCTCCCAGTCTTTCTGAGCTGATGAAGCTTTAAGGTCCTTCTTACATGCACTAATGAACAAAGCACTAACACGTCCAGGGGAATGGAAAAATTCCCTTTCAAAAATTAAATTAAGATGTATTAGGCAACCTTTGTCCAATCTAACCAAACAAGACACCTATACACATCTACAAACACACCCTTCCTCAGCCTCTTATTCCCAAGAGACAGTCCTGCAATGGGGTCACCTTGGGATAGAGCTGTTTCTGTTCCTGAAACCCCATACCCACTCTTCCTGCTCAATAGGACTCCTTTCAAAGAAGCTGCTGAAATTCAACCAGGACTAGGTGAATGAGGACAGAAGAGGCAAGCAGATAAAGCTGCCCAACTCCTCCTGACTTCCTTTAAGTATAAGACTCAGCCTTGGAAAAAAAAGCTTGCCTTCTTACTAAATCAGTCAGGCCAACTTCATCATTACAGGACAAACCCACCAATCAGCAAGCCTTTATTAAGTGACTACTGTGGCCATAAGCCCCTCAAAAAGTTTACATTCCAAGAAGAGCAAAGGCAACGTATGGGGCAGTGGTGAAGTCAGGGAGAGGCTTTGGTTTCCAGAGTCTCAGAGATCAGTGATACAATCCTCATTCCAATTAAAGCATTGATTTAAGGATAATTCCTCAGATGAGATGAGGTGGGAATAGGGTTGGAGGAAGATGGTGGGGGGAGGGCATCGAGATCACAGAAGATGGAAATATCTTCAAAGATAGTTAACATATCCTCCCATTTTACAGATGAGAAATGTGAGATCATAGGATCATAGAAACAAAGCTGGCAGGGATCTCAAAGGGCATCTAGTGCAACTGCTTCATTTTATAGAGCAGGAAATTGAAGTCTGAAGAAATAATGTGATTTTCCATAGGTGCTTCCTATGGAAGTCCTTTCCCATCTGTCTACTCATTAGTGCTCTCCTCTCCCCTTCTTACCTAGACAATATCTTGGCACTATACTCCCCGGGTAGAAGCAAGCTCCTTGAGGCTTGGATACCCCAAGGGTTCAGCACAGGGCGGCCCAGAATTGTCACTCCATAAATGCTTGTTTATTAATTAGTGAATAGATTGACAGATAAGGGGCTTGGACAGGCTGGAGTTAAGGGCCCTCCCTTTCTTCCAGCTCTGAGGCCTGGAATAGCAGGTAGTCCTGAATTTAGGGTTGACTGAAGTAAGAAAGAGAGATTAATTTAAAAATGAAACAGAAAAGACAATGAAGGGATATGCAGGAGGGAGGGTCCCAAGCACTGCCAGGTGGGAGCAGGGCTGCTGTGATCATGTGAGCCTTGGGCTGTTCATTCAGAGCCCTCTTAGGGCCCCAGAGACCCAGATCCCTCAAGGCATTCCTGAAGGCTGCAGTTCCCTGGCCTTTGCCCACTAGTTAAACAATAACTAATTCCCTGAGGCAAAATCAATCTATATCTCAGAGTAATCTAGGGCGGCCTGGCACAGACAACCCAAGAACCTGATCCCCTTCCTCTGGCAGAGAGGGGAGATTTACATCCTGCTTAGGAGTTAGAACCCAAGAATCCCCATCTTCCCCGGGAGCTGGCAGAGGTCTGGCTCCAGTCTAGATCTAGGGCTGCCACCATGGCTGGAGAGGGGAGCTGAAGTTGTTTCAAGGCCTTTACTCCCAGATGCCTGGTGAAGGAGGATGGGAAGGAGGGACGGGGGCCTACCCCCTCTCCATCCCGTGGTGCAGGTGGCATTCAAGGCTTTCCTTCTCCACCACCACCATCACCACCACCCTTGTCCAGAGAGGGCACTTCTAGAGCTGCTCTGTCCGCTTGCAGTCAGGGTCAAAGAGACAGAGCAGAAACAGGCCGAGGCAGCAAGCAAGGGGACGCAAAGAGAGATGGACCACGGGAGGGATGGACCACGGGATGGATCACGGGAAGGATGCAGGGAGCAGTAAAGGATCAAAGAAGGGCAGGGCGGACAGAAGATGGCCCGGAGGACACTGAGGGAGGCAGGTAGGGCACGCGGCAGCGGAGCCATGGGCGCGGTCAAGACATCCACCCATTCCCCCTCCAAACATCCCTTCTCCTCTCCCCGTCCCTCTGGGGACGCTCTTGGGGGCAGCGACCAGCCTCCGGACGCAGGCGCTCCGAGGGATCGAACCCAAGCGCCTGGCACCGGACACAGAGGGTGGCACCTGTCCCTGGAGGGCGTGGCGTCAGTCCCGTGCCAGGAAAGATAATGGCTCGGGCCCCCTCCCTCCTTCCCAAGCCCGCATCCCCCTTGCCGTTGTAGCCCCACCTTGGGCGTGCGGATGTGCTCCATGCTGCTGCTAGGTGGGTGGCCTCCGGGAGCCCGTGCGTCGGGTGCTGGGCTGCAGCCACCTGCGCCTCCTGCCAGCCAGGAGGGGGAGGGGAAGGGGCCCTGGGCAAGCTGGATGCCGGCAGGCAGGAGGGCGGACGAAGGGGCTTGTGCGCGTGCGCAGGCAGCGGGGGGGGCGGGGGCGGGGTGGTCCTCCTCTCCACCCAGCCATTCTCCCTTCCTCCCGGCCCCGCCCCGATCTCAAAGGATGCTCAGCCTCCAGGTGCGCTGTGGTCCGGCTGCCTGGCGGGGGCGGAGCAGAAGGATCCTGGAGCCTCCGCACCTCAGCCTCCTCCAGGCCCTCCTCCTTCCTCTTCGGCATCCCCATCCCCAGATCCTGCAGGGAAGCTGGAGACAGAAAGATGCCCTTGTGGTCCAAGCTGGGGCCGTGCCAGTGCCAGGCTCCTGGCCAGGCCGGAGTTGTTCTGCGCAAGAAGCCAGCGTGACCACATCTCGCCACCTGCAACCATCTTCCCCACACAGGGACTGTGGCTGGGAAGGGCTATTGCCCAAGTCCATCCGGTCTAAGGTAGTGAATAGAGACTATTTTCTGCTCTCTGATGTGGGGTACAGGAACCATAGGAGTCACCCTTCCTAGAAAAATTCTTCGTGGATTATGATAAATGAAATTTGGGAATGAATGAAATGGCTAATTAGTCCAACGTGTCTTAAATGGGAATGTTTAAAGAGATTCCTTTTCCCTTCCACCATTCTCTGCTTGAGGACTTCCAGTGTGAGGGCTACTCATTAACTCCAGAGGCTGTTCCACTGAGTGACAGACAGCCCTCATTATTCGGATGTTTTTATCTAGGAGGAGCTAAACTACTTTCTGGTAACAGAATCATGGGAGAATAGGTTTATAGTTGGAAGGTACCTCGAGATCATTCAGTCCCAGTTTCAATTTACAGATAGAGAAACTTAGGCCTAAAGAAGCAAAGGTTCTTGTTCAGAGAGTCAGTCAATCAACAAACATTTATCAAGAACTTGCTATCTGCCAGACGTGCTAAATTCTGGGTATAAAAGAAGACAAAACCTTAGTCCTTAACTTCAGAGAGTTGACATTTTAATTGGGGAGAGAAAATATCTGCGTTTGTACAAAGCATACAAAATATATATGGGAGTTCTCAGCCCAAAGCACTAGAAGTGGGAGGGAAGGAGAGTCACATAGTTGATAAGCAATTCAAACTCGGATCTCCCTCCCACAGCTACATTAGCATTTTACCTGCCTTGTCATAGTTAGAACTGATTAGAAGTTGCTGATTGATGCAATTGATGGAACATGGGGTTTGGAATCAAGAAGACTTTATTCAAATCCAGCTTAGATACTTACTAGTGTGACCCTGAGAAAATCACTTACTTTCAGTTTCCTCAGCTGTAAAATGGGAATAATAGCAGCACCCATCTCCCACCTCCTTATTGTGAGGATGAAATGAGATATTTGCAAATGCACAGTTCCTTGCACAAAGTAAGCACTTATTAAATGCTTGTTTTCTTCATTAAGAGGTTGCAGTCCACTGGAACCATTAGAATATTTTTACATAAGAAATAGCTACCACACGCCAATTCTTTTCTCTGGAAGCTGATTTTTAAAAAATATATTTTTACATTGATCTCTGCTTCATTTGCTCTAATAGATTTTCCCCATCTTTCTAGCTTATCAAGATCTGTTTGGATCCCGATTCTGTCACTCACCTCCTCTGTCCCCATACTCACTGTGAACTTGTTCTGAAAATGTAAGTGCTGGTATTTGGTGCTGACCCTTTTTTTCTTCTTAAAATATTTATTGATATTTTCAGTTTTTACATCTCTCCTATTTCCAGTTATATCTTTCTTCCATCTCCTACTTGGTAAGTTATTCATCTCTTGTGACAAAAAATAAAAAAGAATACAAAATCAAGTCAGCAAAATCAACTTACACATCATCTGTGTCTAACAGTATATGCAATATTTCACACCCATAGTCTCCCATCTTTGGAATGAAATGGGGGAGCTATATTTTCCTTCTTTTTTTTTTTTTTTTGCAGAGTCAAGCTTGGCCATTATAATAGTACAGGATTCAGGTTCTTTTTTATTTTTATTCTTTCTATTTTTGCTCATTATTATAGTTATGCATGTATTTCCTGATTTTGCTTTCTTTATTCTGAATCGGTTCATATAAATCTTCCTATGACTCTCTGAATTCTTCAGAATCATCATTTTAACAATAATGATGGCAGCAGAATATAATAGAAAGAACCTTAGGTCTGGAGCCAAGTCAATAAACATTTATTAAGAACTTACTATGTTCCAGGCACTGTCCTTAGTACTGAGGATACAAAGAAAGATAATCTCTGAACTCAATGACTTTACAATCTAATGAAAGAGATGATACATTTCCAAAAGATTGGGGGAAGATGCCCAGGCTGGGGCATGATGAAGTCCTACAATTGGGTGGAAAATGAGATGGTTGCCCTGGCAACATTCTTAAATGGAGAGTATAGAAGACTCTCTCCCATATTCATCCTCCATCTCCCCCAGTCAGAGGGAAGAAGAAGCCCAAGGTCAGGGGCTGCTAGAGAGTTATGAGTTTCTGAGTTGGTATAATAATAAAATAATAATTTAATAATACATTGTGCAGGAAGGTGAGTTTCTGGAAATTATAATGAAGTCCAGAAGCAGTTAGGTGGGAAATGAGGAATCTGGGATCAAATCCCAACTTATGACATTTACAACCAGTTTGAGTTTGGGCAAATTGCTTAATTTCCATGGATCTCAGTTTCTTCATCTCTAAAATGAGGATGTTAGACTTGTCTGTGGGATCTTTTCAACACTATACATATGATTCTAGTATTTATTACATTTGTAATACTATAATATGTAGTATTCTCCAATTAATAGGCATTTTCTTTTTTCCAGCTTTTGAATGCCACAGAGAAAAGTTATCATTTTAAAGAGACCACTTTGCTACCAACACACTCCTGTGCTATCTATAGTTTGCTTTCTGTCTTTTACACCTTTGGCATGTGAGTTTATGTCATGTACTAAAGTATCTCTTTCATATATGACTAATGTGGTTGCAGAAAGGGGCAGGAGAAAGAACCTTTGAATAAAGGGGAGAGAGCAGAAGATAAAATACATACATATAGAAACCAGTTCTTGGGCAAAATATGAAAGAGAGACAGACTGTTAAAAGGACCACACAGAGAATTATCCCTCTCATGAATGTCGTAAGAGAACCTGTTTGAAGGTAGAGAAATAACTGAGGCAATGATGACTGCAAGACCTTATTATGGTGCCCCAGCATATGACTGTTTTTTAAAGTCTTAAAGGTTATAAGTAACACAAGTATAAAACCAATTAACTATTTGGAAACCATGGGAAGATTAGATAAGGTCCATAACTGTCAGAAAGGTGGATTTCTAGTTGACTTCTAGCAATCTGAGAGTTTAAGTAGTAACTTTATGATGATGAATCTTCTCTGAATATCTCATATCTGCAGGTATGACAGGCTGAGATGCATGAACCTACCCAGAAAGTGGGACTGGATGTGGCCACATAGATATCAAGGGATGCTACACCAAGGATTGAGAAAAAAAGGCTATAATGAATGGATGCCCATCAATTGGAGAATGGTTGAGTAAATTGTGGTATATGAATGTTATGGAATATTATTGTTCTGTAAGAAATGACCAGCAGGATGAATACAGAGAGGACTGGCGAGACTTACATGAACTGATGCTAAGTGAAATGAGCAGAACCAGGAGATCATTATACACTTCGACAACGATATTGTATGAGGATGTATTCTGATGGAAGTGGATTTCTCTGACAAAGAGACTTAACTGAGTTTCAATTGATAAATGATGGACAGAAGCAGCTACACCCAAAGAAAGAACACTGGGAAACGAATGTGAACTATTTGCATTTTTGTTTTTCTTCCCAGGTTATTTATACCTTCTGAATCCAATTCTCCCTGTGCAACAAGAGAACTGTTCGGTTCTGCAAACGTATATTGTATCTAGGATATACTGTAACCTATTCAACATGTAAAGGACTGCTTGCCATCTAGGGGAAGAGGTGGAGGGAGGGAGAGGAAAAATCGGAACAGAAACGAGTGCAAGGGATAATGTTGTAAAAAAAATTACCCTGGCATGGATTCTGTCAATATAAAGTAATTATTAAATAAAAATTTTAAAAAAGAGAAAAAAAGGCTATAGACATTATAGACATACAAAAACAACTATGGATAACACAGAACTTTGCAAATTGTCAGTAGGATACCTCTATATTTGTAAACAAGCACCATTATTCAGTCAAGCAAGTCTAAATTAGTTCATATACAATGGCATTGGGAAATGGGAAAACAGCATCATTCTGAGAGGTCTCATCAGCCTTGAGACTCCACCTCATCATGCCCTCTGTTCTTCTAATATTCTTCTAATAGAGCCATGACCTCTTAGAACGCCAATGTAGGAGGGAGCTTAGCTGAGAAGATCTCATTTCTTACCCAACTGCACTACCCAGGACTTCTCTAACTTTTCCACTCTGCCCCTGCATCAGGCACCTTCCCCACCCCCTTTTTCTGCTTCTTTTTGTATGTTGCCTTCCCCCATCACATTATAAGTTTCTTGAGAAGAGGCTCTGTCTTTGGTTTTTGTTTGTTTTTGTTTTTTTGTATTTGAATCTTCAGTGCTCAGTACAGTGCCTGGAACATAACAGGTGTTCAATAAATGTTTAGAGATAGGTCTTCAAAATTTCTACCAATAATTTTTCCATAGGCACAAAGAAGGAGATCTTGAAAGATAGAGGTGCACCAAGAGCAAAAATTTCTGTATGTTTTTTTTTACTCATACTGAATATGTTTTTACTATATTTACTCTGGGTTCTCTGGTTAGCTTTTAAAGCTCTTCGCAACCTGACCCCAACCTATATTTCTAACTTTATGGGACATTTCTCTCCTTTGACATTCTTCTGGTACCCATCTGTGATTCTATGATATTGAAAACTATGCAGAAACACACAAAAAGGAGAAACAAGGTCTCCTTAGGTAATTCAATTTCTGCTCGTGGATCAGCTTTATAGTTGGCAAGGAATGCACTTGCCAATTAAAGGTAATGAAGCAGATTGCTTCCTCTTGTTGAGAGGCAGAAAGACCTCCCTAAATAAATTAACTCTAATCCTCAGGAAGTCCTGTGGAACAAACCAGAGAAATGAAGAGTCATTTTGTCCCAGGAACAAGTTTAGCCAAGAAAGGTAACCAAAAGCGGACAGAAAAATGCAGGAAGGGAGGTCGAGAGAACTTTGTAGTAATTTATGAGTGTGCTACATTTGTGCTTGTGCCAGGACCAAGGTGCACTTGCATGTGGGCAAAGGGCAAGTTGATTCCTGTCCCAGAGGAGCCCACTGAAAACTTGGAAGAACTCATCTCTGTGTTCTGAGTTATAAGGAGAAAAGAAAGTCCATATGGCATTGATCTCAAAGCCAAGGAGACTTGGATTCAGATCTCACCTTTGACATATTTAACTTCTCATGTCCTAGCCTGGATCCGGCCTTCCACCCCCTGGCCTCTGGGTCAGGCTTGGATCCAAGACCACCCACCTCTCTCCCCCAAGGGTCTGCCCCTGAGCATTAGGTCAGCCTTAGATCCAGGCCACCCACATGTTGGCCTCTGTCTTTACCCCAGAGCCTTCCCAAGGAGCCCTTTGTCAGCCTCAGATCTCGGCCACCCACCTGCTGATGTCTGTCTTTATGCCAGGGCCTTTTCCACTCTTTCCAAGGAAAAACCATTCTGGAGCAGTCCCAGTTCCCATCACCAGTTCATGCCTCTTGCCCAGAGTTCCCTAGGCAATGCTTCCTCCTGCTGTGACTTGAACCTCCCTCCTTGTCCCATAAGAATATCACCATTTGCTGCAAGGGTGGGTCTTGTGGGATAGCTCTGAATACTCTACTCACCTGGCTCCCCCAACAGAATTCTCTCTAGCCTCTGATCTTCTGCCTGGATACATTTATTCCTCAATAGCCCCAGCCAATTGGTTCCAAACCCCTGGTTATTTTTATTTTATATTTTATACAACCCCCACAATTCTCTTTCTTACCCCTATTTCCTTGTATCAACTCCCTCGATGCCCCACTTCAGGTATTTTGGAGAAGACAGGATTCAGTGGGATCCCTTTGCTTTGGCAAGGAAAAGCCCCCACCCAACATCCAATTATGTGCTTGTTGGCTACAGAGAGATAAGTCCCCGTCTTTAATGAACTAATGAGGGAAGAAAACATCCAAAAGGAAGCTAAAAAGGTGAGGAGGGAGGGAGGTGGTTCACCAGGGATATCTGCCACAGGGAATGATGCTTATGAAGTTGAAACCAAGCAGAGCAGCTGAGGGGAAATTAAGTTAACTGGAAAATTCTAAGTCTTCTATATTCAGAAGGCAGAAGCAACTAAGGATTTATGGATTTGGTTTGTGCATAGTTATTTGCATCTTATTTCCTCCATTAGAATGTGAGCTCCTTGAAAGCAGGTGCTATTTTTGCCTTTTAAAATGGTCTCCGTGCCAGACATATAGTGAACATTTGATAAATGTTTGTGGGTCGACTTACTCTCAGTCTTTAGGTAGCATTCCAAGACTAAGAGATTTAGAGAAGGTGCCGATCTGCATTGGTAGAGGGAGTTTCCTCAACTGGTGGCTCCCTATAGCAACGAAATCATGGGCTGCAGAGACTCAGGAAAGCATCACCGCCCAAGGCCCCAGACCAAGGGCACGGGCAGGTGAGAGTTTGTGCAGGAATGGCAAGAGGGAAGAAGGACAGGGTGGGTGGGCAGGTGAGCTGGAAGAGACAGCCGCTTGTTTGTACACAAAAAGGGCAGGGCGTGCTCTTCAAGAGCCTCCAATCCAGCCTGTGACCAGACTCTCTCAAGACCTGGCTGCCAGCTCCTAGTTCTTCTAGTAACTTTGATAGGGGCACTCCAAAAGCATCAGTAAGGGGGAGGAAGTATTGGGCAAAAGCTGAGGATGTAGGAGGCATGAATGGTGATCTTTTTACAACGCTCCATGACCAGGAAATCAGAAGAGACAGGCAGCCTGCCTGATTGACAGATTTGGAAGGCTACATATTGGTTAGGAAGATGGCATCTGGGAAGCTTTGGATGGAAGGAAGCCAAATTCAAATTGAGAAGTATTTACATATTACTCACACAGCATTATGTAAGAGGAAAGAACATTAGTATCTACTATGTGCCAGGGACTGTGAGAAGTGCTTTATATATATTACCTCAATTGATTCTCACAGTTACCCTACAAGGCAGGTGCTGATTCCAACTTCAACACTATGCTCTGGATCCCCTACAATCTCATGCTAGGTGCTAGGACTGCAGAACTAAAACAGACCAAGCCCTGAAGAAACAGACATTGTATTGGCAAAGCAACACGTGGGCAAATAAGTGAGGGTTAGGCATCTGGGGAGAGAACCCTAACAAATGAGAGGAGCAGAAGAGGTTCTGGCAGTGCAGCAGGCTCTGGTTCGATTGCCTGTCTAAGGTCCACTCCAGCACTGCCCATCCCCATGAGCCTCTGGTTCCTGCAGCTCAAGGCTTAGCCCAGGACTTCCTCAGGGCTCCTCTTGGCTTTCTGAGTACTGTCAGTGCCCCACTTGTAAGCACTTGATATATGCTTCTTGATCAACTCATAAACTACTGCCTTTGCCTCTCTCTCCTGTCTTGCACTAAGCAAGCAATGAAAATGCCTTTATTAATTGCTTACTGTATGCCAGGCACTGTGCTTGCCTCAGTGCATATGTTAGCTCACCCACAGGATTATTAGTAGTAGGCAGAAGATAACCAGGATGAAGGAAGGAGATGGACAAATTACTCTGGGAAAGTTAAAGAGGGAGAAATCATTTGTGGAGAAGGATGATCTACAAGTCAGAGAAGTTGGCTCTCTTTTTCTCTAATTCTTATGAAAATAGATATCTGGGATTCTAACTCAGTTTTTAAAAAGGTACAGCCAGTCAATAAATATTAAAGGCCTACAGTCAGGCACTGTACTGACCCCCGCAGATGCAAAGAAAGGTGAAAGATGAAGATGACAGAAAAAAATAATGACGAATGTTGGAGGGAATGTGGGAAAACTGGGACACTGATACATTGTTGGTGGAGTTGTGAACGAATCCAACCATTCTGGACAGTAGTTTGTAACTGTGCCTAAAAGGCTATCAAACTGTGCATATCCTTTGATCCAGCAGTTGTTACTACTGCACTTATATCCCAAAGAGATCTTAAAGGAGGGAAAGGGACCCACATGTGCAAAAATGTTTGTGGCAGCCCTTTTTGTAGTGGCCAGAAACTAGAAACTGAGTGGATACCCATCAGGTGGGGAATGACTGAATAAGTTATGGTATGTGAATGTTATGGGATATTATTGTTCTGTAAGAAATCATCAGCAGGATGGTCACTTCTGATGGACGTGGCTCTCTTCAACAATGAGATAATTCAGTCCTTGTTCCAATGTTCCAAAAGAGCCATCTACACCCAGAGAGAGGATTATGGGAACTGAGTGTGGATCACAACACAGTATTTTCACTCTCTTTGTTGTTGTTTGCTTGCATTTTGTTTTCTTTCTCATTTTCCCCATTTTGATTTGATTTTTCTTGTGCAGCTTGATAATTGTAGAAATACATATGGAAGAATTGCACATTTAACATATATTGGATTACTTGCCACTTAGGGAAGGAGATATGGGAGGGGGGAATTTGGAACACAAGTTTTTGCAAAGGTCAATGTTGAAAAATTATTCATGCATATTTTTGAAAATAAAAGGCTTTAATAAAAAATCAATTAATAAATAAATAAATTCTGGGAAAATGGAAAAAAAAAAAAGAGAAAGGTGAAAAATGTCTCCCCTGCCCACAAGGAGCTTACAGTCAAATGGAGAAGGCAACATGTCCGTCCTTGGCCCCAGTCTCTGGCTTTACCAAATATTTTTCTTCTGACTTTGAAAGATGAATGATGGGAAGAAAAGCTGGGGGTCAGTGCAAGGGGGAAGATGAAGAGAGGAACGTGGGGAGTGATATTGAAAGCTCCAGTCCTCCAGAAGACTAGACCAGAAGCAAATAGAATCGAGATAGTAGGGAGAGGGTATGACCAGATCACAGAAAGTAGGGACAGGGCTGATTCTGTAATACAGCCAAGTACTTTCAGAGCCAGGAACTTGCAGCCTCTGGGCATGGAAAGGAATGATCCCTTGGGTCAGCAGCGGCAGGATTCTCACTTCCTTTATCTGTTCCCCCAGAGAAACCCAGGATATCCTTCCCATATAGGATATGTTGTTAGATGATTAACAACCAGCTGATGAATGTATACAAGACACACTTATGAGTTTAATCCACATTAGTTACATTTTTGATCACTTTCTTAAGCAAGCAACAACACAGTAAGTCAGTCCTTAAATGCAGCATTTGCCAATTTCTGAGGTGTTCCTCTCTTCCCTTCTCTGTTTCCCCAGAAAAACCCAGGACATCCTTCCTGCATAGAATATGCTGGCAATTATTTAACAACCTGTTGGTGAATGTATATAGGACACGGTCATGAGTTTCATCCACATTAGTTACATTTTCCATCACTTTCTTACACAATCAACAACACAGTAAATCATTCCTTACATGCAGCATTTGCCAATTTCTGAGGTGCAAATGCTTCCGCTGAAAATTTAATAATGATGTTGGGATGATCTGACTACAACAAATCCTCACTTCTACCCTTCCTCACAGAGAGCTGTGGCCCCTGAAAATAGACCAGTATGTAGAGACTACGTTGTTTCTTACTGGTTACTTTCAAATTAGTTTGAGAGGCAGGATGGAGAAGGGTATGGAGTGCTGGGTTTGAATCCTACCTTAAGCTTTTATTAGTTGCATCACCGTGGGCAAGTCATTTAACCATGATAAACCTACATTTCCTCAACTGTAAAATGAGGGGATTGGATTCAAAGGCATCTTGTAGATGTAGATGTTGTGAACTTATTGTTTCAAAAAATGTTCCTATCATCAAATATCCTCTTCAGTAATTCTGACCTTCCTTCGTTTTCATTTGCAGGTCAATACAATAAGAGCTCTAAATTATTGAGGTTCTCTAATTGTGGATGGTGGAAATTGGATAGGGATTCAGAGCTATATATTTAACAGAAGTAAGAATTGTTAGATTCTCTTAAGGGGTGTCCTGAAAGAGAGGGGGACACTTCTGTTAGATATGTTGCAGTATATCCTAGATACAATATATGTGTGCAGAACCGAACAGTTCTCTTGTTGCACAGGGAGAATTGGATTCAGAAGGTAAAAATAACCCGGGAAGAAAAACAAAAATGCAAATAGTTCACATTGATTTCCCAGTGTTCTTTCTTTGGATGTAGCTGCTTCTGTCCATCATTTGTCAATTGAAACTGAGTTAGGTCTCTTTGTCAAAGAAATCCATTTCCATCAGAATACATCCTCATACAATATCGTTGTTGAAGTGTATAATGATCTCCTGGTTCTGCTCATTTCACTCAGCATCAGTTCATGTAAGTCTCTCCAAGCCTCTCTGTATTCATCCTGCTGGTCATTCCTTACAGAACAATAATATTCCATAACATTCATATACCACAATTTACTCAACCATTCTCCAATTGATGGGCATCCATTCATTTTCCAGTTTCTAGCCACTACAAACAGGGCTGCCACAAACATTTTGGCACATACAGGTCCCTTTCCCTTCTTTAGTATTTCTTTGGGATATAAGCCCAGTAGAAATACTGCTGGGTCAAAGGGTATGCACAGTTTGATAACTTTTTGGGCATAATTCCAGATTGCTCTCCAGAATGGTTGGATTTGTTCACAACTCCACCAACAATGCATCAGTGTCCCAGTTTTCCCGCATCCGAGAGGGGGACACTTCTGGAAAAATACACCTGGAAATGGGAGCCAGCACAGTCCCAGAAGTGTGCGATCCGAGTTGGGGAAACCGTGTTCTGCTCCCCCTGGCAGACAAAGAGTTTTGAAAAGAAGCCCTATCCACAGCAAGGAAGGGAGGAGTGAATCTCCCTGGCATGGGCAGCCAGAAGTAAGTGATCGCAGGACCTAGCCTGTTCACCAGTGCCCTTGGGAATTTATACTCGATTGTAAGAAGGCATCTTCCTCGCCCAGGAGATACCTCAATTCCCTGGCAGGATAAGGCACTGGACACTGGTCCTTTCTTGAATTGAACAGTCAAGCCTTCAAACTGCACTGCAGAGAGTGCAACTCCAATGGCATGGCCATGGTTTTTGAATGCCAAACGTATAATTACTTATAGATTATTTTATGGAACTCACACGAGGCAAGTGTTCACAGAAGTACAAAGACTGTCAAGATCTCTTTGAAGAACTTTGGAATGATTGTGAGACATGGGAATTAATGACAAAGGACTGCTCAGCATCAAAGGCATTAAAGGTGCTGGGCTAGATGGGCAAAGCAGAACTGGAGTCAATGTGCAGATTTTAAGCCATCTCTACTCCACATGGACTGCTTGTGGTAGAGCCTTCCAACCTGGTGTTGGTTTGAGCAGCCATGTTCTCACATAATATACCTTGATCCCAATACAATGATGCCATTTTGGTCCTTGTCAAGCCCAAAGGATAACAACCAACCAACCAACCTCAATCTCTCCCCAGATTTTCCATAAATCCTTAAAATATAGTAGTTGGATTTACTAGATGAGAAGGTAACCGTGTGAGACCGACGGGACTACCAATCAGTCAGAATCTCAATTCTCCAGAGAACTAGAAAGCAGGTTATTCTAATCTCATCTTTTCCCTAGTAATCTCTGATCTCTGCCCCAGTAATCATTGGGGTCCTCAGGTCTTTTAGTCAGCTCCCTTCCTAAATTCCCACCTAGCAAACAGCCTCTTTTGGAGAGGAACTCCTTCCATGTCTTTTCAGCGTCCTTCTCAGCTGTCAAAGGATTTTCATTCCAGAGGCTACTCTCAGCTGAGGACTCTCGCAAAGCCCTGTGATTTCCAGTGGCCCATGGAGATTTGGACGCTTTTCAAACACATGCAAGATTCCCCCTCCTCCTTCAGATTCTTCCATTCCTCCAGGGGCAAGTGAAACATCTAAGAGGGCACAAAGCCAGGGAAAGTTTCCTCAGAGGGATGGGGGTGGGTATTGAAAGTACAGTAACCTCAAACATCAAAGAGACAGCAAGATGAGTGCTAAGTCTGATGCAATGCTGGATTTGGAGTCAGGGAAGCCTCATTTCAAATCTCATCTCTGACATTCAGCTGTGTGGCCATGGGCTAGTATGTTACTTAACCTTTTGGAGTCTCAGTTTCCTCAACTGTCAAATGGGTACGATATTAACTATGAAACTTATGTCCTTGGGTTGCGGTGGATCTCAGATAAGATCATGTGTGAAAAGTGCTTTCCAAACCTAAAAATTCAAGTTTTGTATAATTTCAAATTCTAATCCAGAGGCAGTTAATTAAATTGCATCCTCAGTCTACAGAAATCAATCTATTGATCAACAAACATTTAGTAAATGCATTCTATGTGTCAGACTCTAGCAATACAAAAACAAAGAATAAAATAATCCTTGCTTTCAAGGAGTTTACATTGTTTTAAGGGACTCTCTCTCTCTCTCTCTCTCTCTCTCTCTCTCTCTCTTTCACTTTTTCCCTCTCTCTCTCCCCCTTCCTCCCCCTCTCTTTTTCCCCTCTCTTTTTTTTGTCTCTTTGTCTCTCCCTTTCTATTCCTTCTCCTCCTTCTTCTCTCTCATTCTTTCTTCCCTTCTTTCTTTATTGTCTATCTTTCTTTCTCCTCCCTCTTTTCTGAATATGTATGTATATATTTACAGATTATTAAATAAACACAGAAGAATCAAATACCAGGTGGTTTGGGAGGGATCAGGAAAGACTTCATGTAAAAGGTAGCACTTAAGTTGGGTGTTGAAGAAAGTGAAAGATTGTAAGGCAGAGGAGAATGGAAAATGCATTCCAGGTATGGAGGATGACTAGCACATGTGCATGGAGGTAGAAGATGGAGTCTTATATATGAGGAGCACTTTATATTGCAAAGTCAGAAGAGGGGAGTAATCAATCATGAGCCTGAAAAGATGGACTAGGGTTGTATTGTGGATGATTTCCTTTGCTTATTTGTTTTTTATCCAAGCTCTCCTTTTATTTTTTACTTAATGGTATTTTTATTTTTTCCAATTACATGTTTTCAACATTTTTATTAGTTTTTTTATTTTCAAAACCTATGAATGGATAATTTTTCAACATTGACTCTTGCAAAACATATATGTTAAACATGTTAAAATATATGCTTCAACATTTATTTTTAAATTTAAAATTTTTCTTCCTCCCTCTCCTCTGCTCAGGTCTTCTGTTTGAAAAGATACTTCCCATAGGTCTGGATGGATCAAAAAGGGTTTCAATGTATTGTCTATTCAGTCATTGAGTTCTTGGAATCCCCTATGATAACCTTCATGACTGATCCCCTAGCCTCCACTGAAGACCTTCCAGTGATGAGAGATCATTATCTCCTCTGGTAGCTCACTACACACACACACACACACACACACACACACACACACACACACACACCACCCAAACCCAAATCTATAGAATGACCTCCCTCCTCGTAACAAGTGTCTAGGAGAACATAATATTGCATACATTGTTGGGGGCAGTCTCTCTCTGGGTAATTTTTGCTTAACTGTTTTGTGTTGTGAGCAGGGGATTAACTCAGTTGGTGTTGGGGTAGAGCTTATTTCCAGAAATGCTTGTAATGTAATATTGAAAGACATCAATAAACCTTATTTTTAAAGTTGATGTAATCCCCATCATGCCTTGAACTATCTGTGCTGAGATTTTAATTTGACCTCATCCTTATTTGAAACAAGGTCTCTAGGGAGAAGAGAATGACTGGTCCTGATGGAGGATGCCAGGAACATATTTTTTACAAACTTTTGAGTCACAATGAAGCCTTTTTCTTTTAACACAGGCATGTGTGGACAATGACAAAATACCCTTCAGCCACACAAGATTAACCAACATTCTGGTTCAAGTCAGCAGTATTTCCCTAGCCCTCTGAAAGCCTCAGCCTAGAGGAATGGAAGGAAGCTCAAAGTCCAAGAACTCATTTTTGTAATGGGTTTTGTTTTTCTTCTTTTTACAGTGTTAGAGTAAAGAGAGATGTGTTGGAGAGAATATAAATCTGAAAAGAAAATAGTTTTGAAAATATCCAAACATAGAAATAAAAAAGAATTAGACAAAAATGAAATAATTATTTTTTGCTATTTTATTTTATTTATGATGCAAAACCCTTGTTGTTTTCATTAAATAAAACTAATAATAATGGAATTATTGAATGATTACTTTGGAGAAACATATAGGGGAATAGGATGAAGTTATAAGTAATAATTGTTTATTTGTCCTTAATTGTTCAATATAGGTAGTCTGCCAGATAAATTTCCTTTTCTTAGATAACTTTTGTTGAAAGATGCACAATATAATAATTAACAAAAGGTCACAACAGCCAATGAACATAACTTTCCATCCAGAGCCCTGGTGTTTTAGGGGTTTTGCAAGGATTCATCTATCCCAAGGGAAAAGTCATATGCAAGAGCAATGAATTGTCTCTGATTTTAACTCAATGAAAACTATATTAATCTCTTCTTTTTTTGATGCAGTTTTGCTATGTGGATAGAATTAAACTTTCATTTTTTAAAATTCACCTTTAGAAAGTTGATTGGTGTTTTTTATGAGTGTGAGGAATAGCCAGAGGGTCATCTGTCAAAGTGATTTTCAGAAATTGTATGTCTGACAATGTCACTCTTCCCACCCTACTCCCACCACTCAACAAGTGCCAGAGGCTCCCAGGTCTTCTTGTCTCCAAGGTACTACTATGACTATTGTTTCTTTTTCTTGTGATAGATAGATAGGTAGGTGGATAGATAGATAGGTAGGTAGGTGGATAGATAGGTAGATAGGTAGGTAGGTAGGTAGATGGGTGGATGGGTGGATGAACAAACAGAAAGATAGATAAATAGACAAATGGATATAGTAGTGCACACGCTATCCATATCATCCCCACACCCTCATTACCTTATTCTCATCCTGGGTTCTAAGACAATCAAGAGATATGTTCTGATACCTTTTATATAGATATATAGATATATACCTTATACATTAATAAAGATGCCCAGCCCCTCACAAATTGATCTTAGAGTCCTGATCCACAGTTCAATCAACAAATTTCTATTAAGTGCCAGACGCTGAACTAGGAGTTGATCATGAAATACAATAAAGGAAAAAAACCCTAGTTGCGAGGAATTTATATTTTAATGGGAGACAGGAAGGCTAAGAGAATAAATAATAGAAATAAATAAAAAACAGTTTATCAAATAAATTGGAGAAACTGTTTCTAATAAACTTTTCTTTCTCTTTCTCAAATTCCTTAGTCTTATACATATAAAGAAGCATTTTTGCTGAGTATACAATTAATTGTGTAACAAACCAACCGAAGACACAGTTAAATATATATTTTTGCAAGGCAATTGGGGTTAAATGATTTCTCCAAGGTAACACAGCTAGAAAGTATTAAGTGTCTGAGGTCAAATCTGAACTCAGGTCCTCCTGACTCTAGGGCTGCTATTCTATCCACTGTGTCATTTAGCTCCTCCTTTAGTTAACTATTTCAACAGTATCTCACAGCATGAGAGATAACCATAGTAAAAAGCAGTTGCCTCAATTAACTCCAATTGCTGACTTCTCAACTCTGCACACAGTATCACTATTTACTTCTCTTGGTGTTGATGTTACTTAAGTCCCATGCCACTATTTTTTTTTTTTACAGCTAATTTTTATTTTTTGTCTCAATTACATGTAAACAAAAAAATCTAGCATTTTAAATTTTGAGTTCCAAATTCTTTCCCTTACTCACTCTTTTTCCCTTTCTTTGAGAAGGCAAACAATTTGATGTAGATTATATATGTGTAGTCATGCAAATCATTGTCATATTGGCCATATTGTAAAAGAAAATGCAAATTAACCTTCCTCCCCCGTACAAAACAAGAATAAGGAAAAAGTTTTTTTTTTTTTTTTTTTTTTTTTTTTAAGTATGTTTTCTTCTTCATTCAGACTTCACAAGTCCTTCCTCTGGAAGTGGATAACATTTTTCATCATAAGCCCTTTAGAATTGCCTTGGATCATTGTAATGCTAAGAATATCTAGAGTATTCACAGTTAATCATTGTTCACTATTGTTTGCTAGTGTATAATGTTCTTCTAGTTCTCATTTCACTGCATTAGTTTATGTAAGTTTTTCCATGTTTTTCTGAGAGCATCCTGCTCATCATTTCATATGGTATAATAGTATTCCATCATAATCATATACCACAACTTCTTCAGCCATTCCCAAATTGATGTCTCACTTCCATTTCTTACTCTTTGCCACCACAAAAAAGGGGTACCAGAAATATTTTTGTACATATAGGTCCTTTTTATCTCTTTGGGATACAGATCTAGTACTGGTATTTCTGGGCCAGGAAATATGCCCTTTGGGTATATTTCCAAATTATTCTCCAGAATGGTCAGATAAGTTCACAATTCCACCAATAGTGCATTAGTGTTCCAATTTTCCTACATCCTATCCAACATTTTGTCATTTTATTTTTCTATAATATTAGCCAATCTAATAGGTATGAGGTGTACCTTAAACTTGTCTTAATTGACATTTCTTAATCAATAGTAATTTGGAGCATTTTTTCATGACTATAGAGGGCGTTGATTTTCTTCTTCTAAAAACTCTTTGCCTACATCTTTTGACCATATATCAATTGGAAAATAATTTGCATACTTTTAAATTTTATTCAGTTTTTTATATATTTGAGAAATGGGATCTTTATTAGAGAAACTTGATGTAAATTCCCCTTCCCTCCCTGCGGTTTTCTGCTTTTCTTCTCATCTTGGCTAGATTAGTTTTGTTTGTGCAAAACCTTTTTTAATTTGATGTAATCAAAATTATCCATTTTTACAACTTGTAATATTTTCTATTTCTTTTTTATTGTAAATTCTTCCTTTATGCATAAATATAACAGGTAAAATATTTGATGCTTCACCAATCTGCTTATGATATAATACTTTATCTAAATCCTTCATCTAAATCATGTGCCCATCTTGACCTTTTTTTTGGAATATGGTGATGAGATATTAGTCTACACCTAGTTTCTGACAAACTGTTTTCCAGTTTTCACATCATTTTTCTCAGTGAGTTCTTGTCTCACAAGCTTGGATCTTTCTATTTGTAAAACATTATATTACAACTGTCAGGTATTTTGCTTATATGGTATACCTAATCTTCACTGGTCTATCACTCTATTTCTTAACCAGTACCAGAATGTTTTGATAATTATACTTTGCATACAGATTTCAAATCTGGTACTGGTAAATTACCTTCTTCATCAGTTCTTTTCATTGATTCCATTGATATTCTTGACTTTTTATTCTTCCAATTTTGTTATTTTTTCTATGTCTATACATTTTTGGATATTTTTACTGATATGGCACTGAATAGGTAAATTAATTTAGGCAAAATTGTCACTTTTATTATATTGATTCAGTCTACCCAAGAGTGATGGCTCTTTCTCTTGTTTAGATATGAGTTTATTTGTGTGAAGTGGGGTTTTATTTTTCAAAATACATGCAAAGATACTTTTCAACATTCACCCCTGCAAAATTTTGTGTTCTAAATTTTTCTTCCACCCTGCCAAATCCCTCCCCCCTAGATAGCAAGCAATCCAATATGGGTTAAACATGTGCAATTCTTCTAAAAAGATTTCTACATTTATCATGCTGCACAAGAAAAATCAGATAAAAAAAATGAGAAAGGAAAAAAAACAAGCAAGCAAATAACAACAACAAAAAGATGAAAATACTATGTTGTGATCCACATCCAGTCCCCATAGTCCTCTCTCTGGACGCAGATGGCTCAGTCCAGTGTGAAGTGATTTGTAATTGTGTTTATATATTTCCGGTAGACTCCCAAGTATTTTATATTGATTGTAGCTATTTTAAATGGAATTTATTTTTCTATCTTCCTGCTCTTACTTTGTTGGTAATATATAGAAATGGCTGATGATTTAAGAGAATTTATTTTATATCCTGAAATTATTGAAATTATTAATTATTTCAACTATTTTAGTGGATTCTCTAAGTATAACATCATATCATCTACAAAGAATTATAATTTCTTCCCTCTCATTGTTCATTCTAATTTCTTCAATTTTTTTCTTATAGACTGTTATAACTAGTATTTCTAGAACAATGCTGAATAATAGTAGTGATAATGGACATCTTAGATTCATCCTGATTTTATTGGAAAGACATCTAGCTTATACACATTATATATAATGCTTGCTGATGGTTTAAATGGATATTATTTATTTTAAGAAAAGCTTCATTGATGCCTATGTTTTCCAGTGTTTTTAATAAGAATGAATGTTGCATTTGATCAAAAGGTTTTGCATCTATTGACATAATCCTATGATTTTTGTTGGTTTTATTATTGATATGGTAAATTGTTTTAAATCAGCCCTGCATTCCTGGCATAAATCTCACTTGATTATAGTATATGATCTTTGTGATATATTGCTGTAATCTCCTTGCTAGTATTTTATTTAATTTTTTGCAAAAATATTCATTAGGGAAATTGATCTATAATTTTCTTTTTCATATAATTGTTCCTTCTGGTTTAAGTATCAGCTGCATAATTGTGTTGTAAAAGGAATTTAGTAAGACTCCTTTGCTATTTTTTTTCAAATAGTTTATATAGTGTTGGAATTAATTGTTTTTTAAGTGTTTAGTAGAATTTACTTGTGACTCTATCTGGTGAATGCATCCTTTCCATTTTTGATAGTAGTAATTTGGGCTTCTTTTTTCTTTTTAAAAATCAAATTAGCTAATGGTTTATCTATTTTATTATTTCCCCCCAGAAAACTGTCTCCTACTTTTATTTATTAATTCAATGGTTTTCTTACTTTCAATTTTATTCACCTCTTCTTTGATTTTCAAGATTTCCAATTTGGTATTTATGGGAATTTTAATATTTGTTTTTTTCTAGGTTGTTTTCTTTTTTACTTGCATGCCCAATTTATTAATCTGCTTTTTCTCTAGTTTATTAATGAAAGCATTTAGTGATATAAAATTTCCCCTAAGAATTGCTTTGGCTATATCCCATAAATTTTAGTTATATTATCTCATTGTTGACTTTCTCTTCAATGAAACTATTGTTTCTATGATTTGTTCTTTGACATACTTACTCTTTAAAATTAGGTTATTTTGTTTACAATAATTTTTAATCTGTTTCCATTGCCCTCTATTGAACATAATTTTTATTGCATTGTGGTCTAAAAAAGATGCATTTAATACTTTTCCTTTTCTTTCCATTTAGTTGTGAGTTTTGTGCCCTAATACACAGCCAAATTTTGGAGGGTGGGAGTGGAAAAGGCAATCAGGATTAATTGATTTGCCCAGTCATACAACGAATAAGTGTCAAATGTCTGAGGCTGGATTTGACCCCAGTACTAGTGTCCTGTCCATTGTGCCACTTAGCTGACCCCTCAGTCAATTTTTGTACAAATGCATGTACAAATATTTCAGAGTCCGATTCTTTTTGTACAGCAAAATAATGGTTTGGACATGTATAGTTATTTTGTCTTTAATTTATACTCTAATATATTTAACATGTATTGGTCATCCTGACATCTAGGGGAGGGGTTGGGGGGGAGGAGAGAAAAATTGGAACAAAAAGTTTGACAATTGTCCATGCTGTAAAATTACCCATGCATATAACTTGTAAATAAAAAGCTATTAAAATTTTAAAAATAAATTTTTTTTAAAAAGAGTGCATATACAGCTGAGAAAAATGTATAATATTTTATCTATTTCCATTCAATTTTCTCATGAGGTCCATTCTATCAATTTCCCTAACTTCTTTTTTATTTATTTATTTCTGAGAAGGGAAAGTTGAGTCCCCCAAAACATCATTTTACTTTCTATTTTCTCTTATAGCTAATTTAATTTTTTCTTTGAATATTTAGATGCTATGCCTTTTTTGCCTATATGTTTAGTATTGATATTACTTCATTGCTTCTGATACCTTTTATTCAAATGTGGTTTCCCTTTTTCTTTTCTTTTGTCTGAGATCACGATTGATATCGCTGCTTTTCTTTTTGAAAATTCAGCTGAAGCTTAATAGATTCTGCTCTAGGCCCTGTAAGTATGTCCCTTTGCTTTTAATCTGTGGGTGTCACTCTATTTCAAATAGCTTTCTTGTAAACAATATATTAATGGATTCTGGTTTTAAATCATTCTGCTACCTGGTTGTGTCTTATGGGTGACTTCATACCAATCACATTTACAGTTATGATTACTAACTGGATTTCCCTCCATCCTATTTTCCTTGTTTATCCTTCTCTCTCTCTCTTCTTACTCTGTCCCTTCTCAAAAGTCTGTTTTGCTTCTGACCACTGTCTCCCTTAATCCATCCTCTTTTCTATTAGTTTTCCTCCCCTTATCATCTTTTCTTCTCTTCCTACTTCACTGAAAGATAAGATAGATTTCCATACCTAACTGAAGTGTATAGGTCATTTCCTTTTTAAGCTTTAAGAATAAGCTTCAGCTGATTCAACTATTCTGGAGAGCAATTTGAAACTATGCCCAAAGGTCTATCAAACTGTGCATATCCTTTGACCCAACAGTGTTTGTACTGGGCTTATATCCCAAAGAGATCTTAAAAGAAGGAAAGGGACCCACATGTGCAAAAAAGGGGAAAAAACCCTTTTTGTAGTGGCAAGAAACTGGAAACTGAGTGGATGCCCATCGGATGGAGAATGGCTGAATAAGTTATGGTATATGAATGTTATGGAATACTGCTGTTTGGTAAGAAACGATCAACAGGGATGATTTCAGAGAGACCTGGAGAGAATGACATGAACATGATGCTGAGTGAAATGAGCAGAACCAGGAGATCATGGTACACAGCAACAAGAAGATTATATGATGCTCTTTTCAACATCTCATTGTTGATGATTTCTTTTTCTTGTGCAACATGATAATTGTATAAATATCTATGCATATTATTGGATTTAACATATATTTTTACTATGTTTAACATATTGGATTACTTGCCATCTAGAGGAGTGGTGGAGGAAGGAAGATAAATCGAAACATAAGGTTTTGCAAGGATTAATGTTGAAAAATTATCCATATGTATGTTTTGAACATAAAAAGCTTTAATGAAAAAGAAAGAATAAGGTTCAACTGATGCTGAACCCCATCTTCTCCTCCATTGTAAAAGCTCTTCCTTTTTCTATTACATGAAATAATTTCCCTATTTTTCTTCTCAGCTTCTTCTTCTCCAAATGCATCTTTTTCAACCCTTAATTTTATTTTTGAAAACTATTCTACCATAGTCAACTCATAACCATGCCTCTTGTCTATGTATATTCTTTCTAGCTGCTCTAATAATGATAAAGTTCTTTGAATTACATTTATCATCTTCCCATAGAGAATATTAAACAGTTTAACTTTATTGAATGAGTTCCTTCTGATCTCTCTTTCATGTTGACCTTTTTATGTTTCTCTTGAGTCTGGTATTTGAAAGTCAATTTTCCTATTTGGCTCTTTTCATGATGAATGCTTGAAAGTCCCTTTTTTTTTTTTTTTTAAAGTAAATATCCATTTCCACCACAAACGATTATATTCAATTTTATTGGACAGGTTATTCTTGGTTGTAATTCTAGCTCCTTTGTCTTTCAAATGATCATTTCCCAAACCCTCTCATCCTTTAATATAAAAAGTATTCAATCTTATGTGAGCCTGACTGGAGCTACATATTATTTGATTTGTTTCTTTCTGGTTGCAATGCTTTCTTTTTGATTTGGGAACTCTGAAATTGGCTATAAAATTCCTGGTAGTTTTCATTTTGAGATTTCTTTCAGGAAATGATCTATTGATTCTTTCAATTTCTATTTTACCACCTGGTTTTTAGGAAATTCTTTGATAATCTTAAAATATGATGTCTAAGATTTTTGTCTGTATGTGGTGGTTTTTGTTTGGTTTTGATTTTTTTGATCATTGTTTTTAAGTAATCCAACAACTCTTAAATTATCTCTTCTTGATAATTTTCCCAAGTCATTTCCCCCCTCCCTGCAATGAAATATCAAATCTTTTCTTCTATCTCTTTGTTCTTTTGATTTTGTTTTATTTTTTTCTTGGTGCCTCATGGAGTCATTGATTTCCACTTGTTTAATTCTAATTTTTAATGAATTATTTTCTTCAATGAAATTTTATCATTACATTCTTTTTTCTTTTGGCCAATTCTACTTGTTAAGAAGTTATTTTCTTTAATGAATTCTGGTATCTCCTTTCCATTTGGTCTATTCTACTTTTTGCACACTTCTTCCTTCAGTAGATTGTTGTGGCTCTCTTACCATTGGGCCATTTTTTAAGGTATCATTTTCTTTAATCCTTTTTTTTAATGTGCCTCCTTTTTTAACCAAGCTGTTGATTCTCTTTTCATAATTTTCTTTTATTTGATTTTAAAAGAATTCTTCCAAGAATTCTTATCGGTTTTGTAGCCAATTCACATTTCTTTGAGGATTTGCTTAAAGCTGCTTTGACATCACTGTTTCCTCTGGGTTTGTGTCTTGATTTTCCCTGTCACATAGTCATTTCTTATGCTCAGGTTCTTTTTTTGTCATTTGTTCTTTTTTTTCAAACTGTTTCTTGACTTTAAACTTAATGTTAAACTTGGATTCTGCTGGAAGGGGTTGGGAGGAGCTGTCTCAAGCTTCAGGTTTTTCATACTGCTGTTTTAAGAACTAGCTTTGGGAATCTGTAATCTTTTGGCGCTTCCAAGGTAGTACAGTCTAAGGAGAGGTGTGATCACTGCTCTGCTGGCCTGTTTTCTTGCTGCTTTATTGTCACTAACAGTAGCACTCCTCCTGGGTCTGAGTCTGGGATTGTGACCAGGTTCCCCTCTCTTCTACATTCTCTATTGCTAGTGTTCTGCCTTGATCTTGGAATTGATTCCAGGGCCCCTAATTCCTCTGTGAGCAGCCACAATAACTTCTTTCCCCCTTAGAACTATGACCAGAGTCCCTGTTCCCCTGAAGCCACAGGTGCTGTTGCTTCTTTTGGTTCTGGGAATGCAACCTGGACTGTGCATGGGCAATGCAACAGGCTCCTGACTTACCTCCATGCCAGCAGAGGATCTTCTGCAATCTCCTTTGATCTGATCTCATCACAGTCCATGGCCTGAGATGTCCCTATATGGCTGTTGCCCAGTTTTCCCTGCCTAATTTGCTCTGAGTTCCAGTTGATCGTCACCTTAATGAGACAGAGCTTTCCTGTCAACCTCCGAAGTTGTCCAAAGTTGGAAAATTGTTGACTTTTTTTGGTTCTGCCTTCCAGAATTTGGTTTGAGGCTTTGATGAGTTAAAGATGATTAATGGCTCCCCATTGTCTTTAGAGTAAAATGTAAATCATCTGTTTGACATGTAAAGTCCTTCACAACAAGGCTCCAGTCTATAATTTTTTAGGATAACTACATGTGACTCCTCCTCATAAAATCTACACTTCATATTTATTATCTATTCACTGTTCCCTGTACCTGGCTTATTATCTCTCCCCTGTCCCTTTTGCACAGGCTGTATCCTAGCTTGGAATACTTTTCATCACCTTCATTTCTTAGAATATCTGAGGACGAGGTGAGAAAGAAAGAATATGGACCTAAAAATAAAATTAAAATTCAATTTAAAAATAAAATCTATAAGTTGTTATCCAAAAGAAAAGAGAAAGGGAAACCTCCTAGAACACCAAATACTCAGCTCTCTTCAAAGCTTATTTTAAAGGGCACCTCTTTCAAATGGTGTCTCCTAATTGTTAAAATTCAGAACATTATAGAAATATGGGTTTCAAGCTGGAAGGGACAGTGGTGGTTCTCTCAACCACCCCATTCATTTTTCATTTGAGGAACTGAAGCTCAGAGTAAGGAAGTGAGGATTTTTAGAAGACCCTAGATGTCTAGGGTCTGAATTAGGCAATATGGGAAGGGAAAGCTTGCTCAGTGGGTCAAATGTGTGAAGGCAAAAAAGTAAGATTATATATATGTGTGTGTGTGTGTGTGTGTGTGTGTGTGTACAAAAATCTTCATATATATGTGTATATAGTTTTTGAGAGAGAGAAAGCGAGAGATTGAATATTTTCTTTGAAAACCATTTTCCCCTAAAGAGACTATGGTGAAAGGAAAGCAGTATTTTGGGTCAGATTACACATCCCAGAATAATCACTGCTGCCTGAAGTTTAGTAGGCAGGACTGAACAAAATGTCCCAGAAAAATATGAGATCTGAGACTGCTGGATATAGAGCAGAAGGTTTCAAGTAGCCAAAGAAAATGAATGAGGCCATGTGATCATTAAAAAAGTATTCTATCCCTGTTCAGAATCACAGAAGGTCAGAGTTGGTTGGTATCTTAGAATCTTAACCTACCTGATTGCAGCAACTCCCATGGATTTAATGATCATGCTGATGATTCTCAAATCTACCTCTCCCGTTTTCCTCCAGTTTTCCATCTCCAAATGCTTTTTAGATATCTTGAATTGGGTATCCAATAGATACCTTTAACTCCCCATATCCAAAACTAAACTCATTATTTTTTCTCCTTAACTCTTCCCACCTCTTTCCTTTTCTTATTACTGTCAAAGCATGTGAAGATTTCCCCTAGTGGAATGGGTAGATATGAACAATTTATTCCAATGGCCTTGATGGCTGACAAAACAGGCACTGTGGAGGTTGCTCTTCCACTTTAGAGGACTTTGTCCTCTTAGAGCTTGGTCAGTCATTAAAGACATTAAGGTCATCCATTGCAACCCAGTCATCCGGATTTTTGTCTTGTCACTGGGATCCATGAGTCAAAGCAACATCCTGTGATGTCATTTGCCTTCTTCAAAAACAGGTCAACTGTCAACTGTCAGCAACAACTGTCAAAGACCATATCATCCCCTATATAGAGCCACAGACAGAGGGGGAACTCTGGGTAAGATATAAGACCCTTCAGCCTAAAGGGAACCTTCTGACAATGTCTGGTTCAGCTCTCATCTCTCCTTGGGGGTGTCTCAGCTTTCCTGAAAATCAGGGAGTGAAGACAACCCGTGTTGTAATTAAAGCAGAGATTCTTGCAATAAAAAGGCATTTACATATTAATAGCAGGGTGCTTAAAGTTAGCACATGCTCAGTGTGCCGTGGTGATGTAATTGTACTAAGGTATTTAGAGCTGAGAGAACTTGAAATAAATGGACTCCATGTTTGACCATCCACATGGGCCCCTGCCTCATCACTCTTCACTAAGACCAAGGACTCGGGCTGGTCCTGAAATCCTACAGAGAGCTACTCTGGACAGTATTATTTTGGTCCCCCAGCATGGGAACTCTAGAAAGCACATGGCAAACCTCTCCATCACTCAGACCCACAACATAAGAGTCATTCTGGATCCTCATTATCCCTCACCCCCACATATAATCTGTTACCAACTTCTGTTGATTTTATCTCTTCAACTTCTCTCAAATATACCTCATTCTTGTTGTTGAGGCTGCCCCCAAACTGGAGTAGACCCTCATCACCTCCCACCCAGACTATGCAATAAGTGAGAATGCGTGCCTTAAAACTCTCCCCATTCCATTCTCTCTTCCATTCAGATACTGAAATACTTTTCATAAAGTATTCTAATACTTTAAATACATAATACATAAAGCATAAAGCTCCAATCATGTCATCAACCACTGCCAGTGTCTCTTATCACCTTCAGGATCAAATACAAAATCCTTTCTCCATTACTCAAAGCCCTTCATACCCCAGCCCCCTCCTACCTTTCTAGTCTTCTAGACTCATCCCCTGCCACATATTCTTCAATCTAGTGACACTGGCCTCCTGGCCATGCCTTGAACAAGACACCCCAGCTCTTGGTACCAAACATTTTCACTTGTTGTCCTCCTGCCCCAAATGCTCCTTCTCCTCATCTCAGTCTCCTGAATACCTCGCTTTCTTTAAGTTTCAACTAAAAGCTCATCTTCTACAGGAAGCCTTTCCCAATACCTGTCGATTCTGGAGCTTTCCTTCTTTTACTCATTCCCTGTTTATCCTGTATATAGCCTATTTGTACATAGTTATTTCTTTGTTGTATATTCCATTAGACTGTCACTTCTCAGGGGACAGGAACTTTCCTTTGCCTCTTTTTGTATCCTTAGTACCATGCTTGGCACATAGTAGGCACTTAATGTTTATCGATCAAACTGATACCGTTACAATGACCTTAGCAAGTGGTCATCTAGCTTGTGGGATAATAGAATTAAAGCTAAAAGAACTGAAAAGAGACCACTGAGTTCACTTTCCTCATTTTACAGATGAGGGAACTGAGACTAATAGAATTACATGAATTTTCCAGGGTCATACAAGTAAAATGTTTCTGAGGTAGGATTTAAACCTTGGTTTTCCTAACTCTGTGTAGAGTGGCCCATCCATTGTACCATGATGTCTTTTCTGAGAGACTTTTGGAAATAGGGATCTTACTTCCTTCTAAGGAAGCTCATTCCATTTTTGAATAGCTCTAGTTTTTTGTTCTCCATTGACTTCTAGTGCTCCCCTCTGAGGCTAAGCAAAACAAGGCTGATTTGTCTTCCCCCTGACATCTGTTATCTCTCAGTCTCTTTCAATTCTACATCCCAGGATCCCAAGGTGGTCCTTTGCAGCACAACTCTCCAGGAAGTCCTCCTGAGAGAGTTTTAATGCTGAAGGATGTCGGCATCAGTCTATCCCATAGCATGAACCTGCAGCAAGTCTTGTAGCCAGCCAACAGGTCAGACGGACTCCTAGCAATGTCCACCGACACTGTCTCATAAGCTACACTTAAGGGCTTTCATCTTCGCATAGAAATAGATCATTTTGAGCCAATGTAAGAAGGTGACCAGAGTAAGAACATATCCTGTGCAGAGAGAATATAACAAGGAAGTAGATTACTTGATGGTCTTTGGGGAGGAAAAAAATGTGTCCAAGTTTAGCTTGAGACCCATGTCAAGTCATGCTAAGAATAGAAGAGCGGGGGAAAGCCTACATCACATTCTTAATGTTGGACGAGGCTCGTGTGAGGCAGCTGCAAATCTTCATTTCTCTGCAAACAATCCCACACCCTTATTCACCCCAAAGAGCTCTACTAAAAACAGACTCTTTTTTTCCTTTCACAGAATCACAGAATTTTGGAACTAAAAGAGTCCTCAGAGATCACCCAGCCCTACTTGCCTCATTTTACAAGGCAGGAATCTGAAGCCTCAGGAAGGATGGGGAGCTGCCCAGGTCATTCGACTAGTTTGTGGCAGCCCAGGGACTCAACCCCTGGCTCATGATTCCCAGGCTATACTCATGCCACTCAGAAGTTTCCTTTTTTCTTTAACTATTTCCTTGACAACTGCTTGGATTCATGACCTGAGTAAGCGTCTTAGGCCACTGACATCCTGCTGACTCCTTGCTCTGGAGCCTTCAGAGATAATCAAGTCCTGAAACCTCAACCTTGTGGTATCTTTTCACTCTAGACTCAGTTTCCCTTTTAGGCTAGCATTTCCAGCTTTATTTGAGAGCTCTTACCCTTGAAACAGAAGACCTGAGTTTAAATCCACTTTTGTCCTTGACTACCTGGCCAAGCTTAGGAAAATCACTTTATTTTTCTGGGTTTCAGTTTCCTCACTTATAAAATGAAGGGGATGGACTACATGGCCTTTAAGGTCCCTTGCAGGTGTAGCTCTAGGACTGTGGTATATATTATTTCAGTATCTCCATCCAGCCCATTAGGGGCCAGGTATGCTCCTGCTGCCTCTTTTACAGGATGTCAGCATCAGTCTATCCCATAGCATGAACCTACAGCAAGTCTTGTAGCCAGCCAACAGGTCAGACGGACTCCTAGCAATGTCCATTGACACTGTCTCATAAGCTACACTTAAGGGCTTTCATCTTCTCATAGAAATAGACCACTTGGGAGATACTGACAAATAAATTCCACTTTGCATCTGCGCCATTTGGTCATTGTTCTCCCATCAGGCATCTATGGACTCTCGTGATGCAAAAAGATCCTTGGGACCTTCTCTAAGACTTCATCTTGTCCTACCAGTAAGCGAGGTTCTCAAGGATCATATGAGACAGGTAGCATCAGCTCTGAAGAGCCTACAAAGATTTCAAGTGTGTTATGGTGATGGACCACATCTGGATCAGAGGGGTTCCCTCTTGGAAATCCCACTTCGCTACAAGGATGGAGAGGGCTGTAGCCAAGGCTTCCCATGACTAAGATGGCCCTCCATCGTGGGCTGCCTTTTCTATGGCAAAAGGGTGCAAAGGATGAACCATGTGCCTCATAGAAACACCGAATATACTGAAGATCAATTCATTATACTTCATTAAATGACCAGCAACTTAAAAGACTATGGGAAGGGAGCAGCTAGATGGCACAGTGGATAGAACAGCAGCCCTGGAATCAGGTGGTCCTGAGTTCAAATCTAGCCTCAGGCACTTTACTATATACTAGCTGTATGACTCTGGGCAAATCACTTAATCTCAGTTGCCTTGTGTTCCTTTCCCCACCCCACCCCACCCCCAAAAAAGAAAAAGAAAATGGGAAGGATCACAGCACAGCACTGATGTTCTCACAAAGGACAGAGCCAGAAGACAAGAGGAATTTGAAGCTCAATGAAAGGACACCCCATGGGTTCTTCTTGGAGAAGCAAACAAAGGGGCTTGTCCTGTTGGTTTTGGCCCACATCTCAAAGCAGTGAGAAATGTCTGGATCCCTCTGGGGAATATCTCTCCTTGCTGAATGCATAATGAAGATAAGTAAGATGATCCCCATGCTGATAACTGGCACTACACCCAGGAGGAAGATGAAGGGAAGTCTACTGAGGGCTCTAAACCAAATGAACATGTAGCCAGGTGGACAATGATGTCAGTAGGAAGGTCCTGCTGGGTAAATAGTACAGATTGTTCTGAAATAGAACTCAGGTCAGAGAAACAAAGGAGCCCTGGAGATGTCTCAAAAATTCGTGTCTTGTGGATGCTTCCTTCGAGATGAGAGTCAGATGTCCTGGACATGCTGAGTGCCAGAAAGATTTCACCAGAAATGAGACTGTTTCTTACCAGACAGGGTTACAGGTGGGAACACCGTTTCAGCCCTCAGTGCTCTGGGCTTGCAAATCACCGACTGGCTGAAGCAAAGGGCAGAAGCAGCAGCGGGGTAGAAAGGTGCTTTCTTTCTCAGTTTTTGAGAATAATTTGTGGTCCAACTGCTTCAGTCATAGGCAACTCTTTATGACCCCATTCAGGGTTTTCTTTACAAAGACACAGCATTTGCTCACTGGCACATAGTAGGTGTTTAATAAATTTTTTTTTATTAACCAAGCTGCCCAAAGTAACACTGAATCTCCTCAGTAAGTGGAGAGATATGACCACCAAGGGTAGCATCAGTCTAAATCATTTTATCATTATGATTTTTAAACTCATACATACAGATGAGGCTATTGTGGAGGCTCAAAGCACTTTCTTCCTTCATTCATTAAAAGAGCAGACTTTATTTTTGGAACATTGCTTCTCATGGTGACCAGATCTCTTCTTTGGGGCATTAAGTCATTCCCTATTAATGGACTTACTCCTTTAGGAAATCTATTAAGTCCTTGTATTTCCATCTAACTTCCTCCTTCCTGTGGAGGAACCTCCTCCACAATTTCTCCTGTGAACTTTAGGCACAGGTAGGATAGAGATGAGACCCCTCTACAGACCCTTTCCCCTCACTTTTGGAAGTGGCCTGGGGCAGAGCTGGGGCAGGAAATTGGAGGCTGTAGCCCAGACTGAGCCTCTTCTCACGCAGCCTCCGTGTCTCTAATTCCTGACCTGATATTAGGACCCAGACAGCCTTCTCATCTGCCATTCCCTGCAATCTACTCTATTCCACTTCCTTCCCATCTCTCATAAAGAAAATAATAAAAAAATCTGTCTATCAAAAGGGTGAAGCCATTTATAGACTTCATGTGTCTGAATGGTATGTGGGCTGCCAGGGCTGAGAGCCTTCCCAGAACTCCCTTGCTCCCTCATGACTGTCTACATGTCATGACATGTTCTGCTTCAACTTCCCCTTGGCTTCCCCATGGTGACAGAGTAAGCCCTTTATTGACAGATGAAGAGGAGCAGCAGATGGTTCTTGTTCATTCATTTCAGTCCTGGCCAATTCTATCTGAGAGGTTCTTGGAAAAGATACTGGAGCACTTTGCCATTTTTTCCTCAAGCTCATTTTACAGATGAGAAAACTGAGGTAAACAGGGTTAAGTGACTTGCCCATACAACTAGTAAATGTCTGAGGCTGGATTTCAACTCCGGTCTCCCTGACTCCAGGTCCAGTGCTCTCTTCCTTTGTTCAAACCTAGCTGTCCTAGTAAATGATAGAGTAAATTTTTAAGAGTAAGTGACATGCCTTGACAAAAATCTTTTTTCCCAAACATGTAGAGAATGGTGTCAAATTTACAAGAACTCAAGTCATTCTCCAGGTGATAAATTCTCCAGGTGATAAAAAAGGTTAGGAAAAGGCAGTTTTCAATTAAAGAAATCAAAGTTATCTATAATCATAGAAAAAATGTTCTAAATCACTATTGATTAGGGAAATGGAAACTCCGAGGTATCTCCTCAATCTATAATACTAGATAATATGACAGAAATGGAAAATGATAAATGTTGGAGAAGATATGGGAAGACTATACTAATGTATTGTATTCACCAACCTGAATCCAATCATTCTGGAGAGCAATTTGGAACTATGACCAAGAGGCAACCAAATTGTACGTACCTTTTAATCCAGCAAAAACATTACTAAATCTGCATCCCAAAGAAATCATAAAAATGGGGAGGAAAGACCCATATTTAAAAAATATTTATAGTAGCTCTTTTAGTGGAGGCAAAGAATTGGAAATGGAGGGGATGCTCAACAATTGGGGAATGGCCAGACATGTTGTAGGATAAGGATGTCATGGAAAACTATTGTCTATAGGAAGTGATGAGAAGGCAAATTTCAGGAAAACCTGGAAAGACCAATATGAATTGATACTAAGTAAAGTAAGCAGAACCAGAAGAACATTGTACACAATAACAGCAATATTTTGTGAGGATCAACTACAATAGAATTAACTCTTCACAGCAATACTATGATCCAACATGATTCCAAAAGACTCACAAAGGAAAATGCTTTTCACACCCAGAAAGAGAATGGATAGAATCTGAATGCAGATCAAAGCATACTATTTTCACTTTTTCTATTTTCTGTAATTTTTCCTTTTGCTATGTTTTTTTTTTCACATGGTTAATGTGGGAATATGTTTTTCACAAGTGTACCAATATAACCTATATCAGATTACTTACTATCTCAAGGAGTGGGGAGGGGAAGGAGGAAGAAAGAAAAAGTTGGAACTCAAAATCTTATAAAAATATGTTGAAAATAAACCTTACATGTTATTGGAAAAAATACTATATTGTAAAATGAGTGACATGTACTCCATTGTTTTCTCATGTGTAGAGCATATAAAGAGTCTTTGAGCCTTTTTCTGTGAAATGGAAAGGAGAAACAGCTTACCTTTTCCCCCAACCCAGCTGTTATGTGTCTTTAAGTACCTGACAGCTAAAGTACATTCATTTTGTTTAGACAAGTCTAAAAGACTAAACCTCAAAGCCTTCACTACCTCTTCTGTTGTTTCCTTCCTGAGTATAAGTGAGCAGAGAGCAATCTTGAGATGGATTTGTCCAAGCTTGGAGACAGTCTTCTAAATTTAAGAGATCCAAAGGTCCTAGGTCTCTGGATCTTAGATGACTGATCAGAAGGGATGTCCTTATTGGTGAGGAAACTACTGACAAAGGGGGAAACCAAGTCCCAGTCTCTTACACAGAACATGGATTCTGAGAGGACTGAATAGAACCAAAATGAAATGTAGCAATGCCTATTGTACGGTTCTGTAAAAATGCTTTATTTCTTTTTATTATTATTATTATAGCTTTTTATTGACAGAACATATGTATGGGTAATTTTTCAACATTATCCCTTGCACTCAATTCTGTTACAACTTTTCCCTTCTCTCCCTCCATCCCCTCCCCAAGATGACAGGCAGTCTCATACATGTTAAACATGTTAAAGTATATCTTAGATACAATATATGTGCTCAGATCCATATAGTTCTCTTGTTGCACAAGAAAAATCGGATTCAGAAGGTAAAAATAACCTGGGAAGAAAAACAAAAATACAAGTAGTCCACATTTATTTCCCAGTGTTCCTTCTCTGGGTGTAGCTGCTTCTGTCCATCACTGATCAATTGGAACTGAATTATATCTTCTCCTTGTCAAAGAAATCCACTTCCATCAGAATACATCCTCATACAATATCGTTGTTGAAGTGTATAATGATCTCCTGGTCCTGCTCATATCACTTAGCATCAGTTCATGTAAGTCTCTCCAGGCCTTTCTGAAATCATCCTGCAGGTCATTCTTACAGAACAATAAGATTCCATAATATTCATGTACCACAATTTATTTAGCTATTCTCCAGTTATGAGTATCCATTCATTTTCCAGCTTCTAACCACTACAAGCAGGACTGCCACAAACATTTTGGCACATACAGGTCCCTTTCCCTTCTTTAGTATCTCTTTGGGGTATAAGCCCAGTAGAAACACTGCTAGATCAAAGGGTATGCACAGTTTGATAACTTTTTGAGCATAGTTCCAAATCAGCATTCTATCTATTATCCTACACAATTGTCTCTGATACTCTGCCATAACCTGGGAGCACAAGTGGATGGATTTGGAACCTAGTCAAGGCTACGGGATCATTCAATATAGTGGACATTTTCTCACCAGTCAACAACTAAAACCCAAGGTTGGAATTCAAAGCTTGTGTCCTACTGACTGGAAGCTTTCAGAATAATGTTCTTTTGTTAATTATGAATTTAACAAGTGTCAATAAATAGGAAATTCAGGATGTCCCCAAACTCTTAGTGCAGTTTGAAGCTGAATTAATTCCCTTCCTCATTGTCCCTGCTTTTATGTGTTTATTCAAAATGAGCCCAAAGGCTCTGAGCAGTTTCTGACTCTGGTGACAAATTCTTGAACCTGTCAGGGATGTGAGCTCCCTGGAAAAATCATGTTCTCCTGTTTGCAAACATTTTCATTTTATAATGAGCAGATCATAGATGAAAAGGATCCTTTCTAGTTCAAGGGCTGTCAGACTTAAGCAGTCAAGTTCACAAAACTCCTGACATGGGTCCAAACAAGATAAAAATGTAAATCATAAATGCTGAACAAATAAAAACACAATGGGTTTCCACAAATAAAAATATAATACAAAATAGATAATGTTAATTAATAGTTTTCCTCATCGTTGTGTGGAGGCAGGGATCCTTTGACACTCTTGCTCTAATCTGACCCCTCATTTTATAGATGAGGAAACTGAGACTGGGTAAGGTTAAGCTAACCTGCCTGAGGTCCCACAGGTAGCAGGCAGCAGAATTAAGATCTAAACTCAAGTTCTCTAACGCAACAATGGTGCTCTTTCTGCATTTCCACATTACCTTCAGATGTATTTTGCTTTGGCCCAACAAACACTTCTCATTTGGTTCCCAATACTCCCCCCTCCCTCCAAGACCATGAACCCAAATGGCCTGCTATCACGCTGGTAACTGCCATCTGTGCACCTGTCGGCTTTTTCAGGTAAGTGACTAGTAGCAAGAAAAAGGGAGGTGTGATTTAACCTCACCAAGTGGCACAGCCATTGCTGTTGGATTTGACCCAAGTTTGGTTGTATTGCTTTGGGGTATTATGTTATCCCCCAGTGCATATGTCTTCTTCACCCTCAATGCCCTCATACAAATCAGCCCATGCTTTGTGGCCATAGGACCAGTCTCTCTGGAGAACAGTTTGTTCAGTCATTCCCCCATTGTTGTGCACATATTTTGTGGGTACCTTTTTGGCACTACAAATACTTGCTAGGATTATATGTGTTCATAGGGAACCTTCCTTGCTGTTATTGATCCCTTTGGGCCTGGGAGTTCTGGGTCAAAAGATAGGAATAATCTAGCAACATTTCTTTTTTTTTCCTAAATAATTTAATTATTTTATTAATAAAGCCAACACTTTTTTGTTTTTATTTTTTATTAAAGCTTTTTATTTTCAAAATATATGCATGAATAATTTTCAACATTCATCTTTACAAAATCTTGTGTTCTAATTTTTTTCCTTTTTCTTCCTACTCCCTCCCCTAGACAGCTTGTAGTCCAATATATGTTAACCATGTGCAATTCTTCTATACATATTTCCACAAATGTTATGCTGCACAAGAAAAATCAGTTCAAAAAGAAAAAAAATGAGAAAGAAAACAAAATCCAAGCAAATAACAACAAAAAAGTGAAAATACTAACACTGAGTGATCCACACTCAGTTCCCACAATCCCCTTTCTGAGTGCAGATGACTCTCTCTATCACAAGACCATTGGAACTGGCCTGAATCATCTCATTGTTGAAGAGAGCCACATCCATCAAAATTGATCATCATATAAGTTTGTCTAGCAATATTTCTAATAGGGCTTTTTTAAAGCTATGAATACATGCTGTGGGGAAATGCACAGGATTAAAAAAAAGATTAGATTCTGTCACCAATGAATGATGTACTTCTAGTTATTATTGAATCCCCTCTATTTCAGCTGAGAACATCTATTCTTCTGTAGAGCACTTAAGAATAAACTCCTGCAGGATAAGACCCTTTATTCTAATGGTATTTTTTTCTTTCCTATTTATGACCATGAAATCAGCTGGGAAAATATCTAGAGCTTTAGCTGCTGTTGCTGTTGCTGTTCAGTCATCTCTTACTTCAAATCCCATTTGGGTTTTTCTTTACAAAATACTGGTCTGCCATTTCTTTTTCTAGCTCATTTCATAGATAAGGAAACTGAGCCACACAAGCTAAAGTGATTTTCTCAGAGTCACACAGCAAGTAAATGTCAGGTGTGCCGGACCCCAGGCCTGGTACTCCCTTTACTGTGCCGGCTGGCTGCCCAGAGTCTTAGTAGATGTGACCATAGAGATGGAAGACCACAAAGAGCTGTAAATGGAACAGATCTGCTGGCTTTCCGGCAACAATCTATTTTCATCACGAATAATACTGAAACCCCTCCACTGGGCTCTTCCCGAGATGTGCTCTGTGTGAAGAGCAATCAGACCTGAAGAATAGGAAACTGGAGAGAAGGACCTGACTAGTCTGAACAAATAGTCAGTATAGTGCAGTGGAAAGAATGCTTGATTTGGAATTCTAAGAGCTGGGTTCAAATCTTATCACTGATGTGCATGTCTCCTAAACTGCACTCCTGGCTCTCCACAAGACTTTCTCTCCCCTATTCCTGGAGACTGGTACTTTCATCTTCTTCCCTACCTTTACTCCCTTTCAGCTTCCTTTTAGTATTATCTTCCCACTTTAGCATAAAGTAAGCTCCTTGAGGGCAGGAACTTCTTTCTTCTGGCTAGTATTTGGGTCCTAAGAACTTAGCAAAGTTCTAGGAACTTAATAGGTGATCAATAAATAAATGTTTTATTAACTGACTGACTTAGTTCCTTATCTATAAAATGAGCCACGTTTGGGTTAGCTGGCTCTGAAGTCCCTTCTTCCGGAAGATTATAAAGCTTGTGAAGTCACTGGTGGAAACAACCCAGTTCTAAAGCCCATAGGGACTGAGTCTAAATCTATCTAACCTATGAAATGAGAGGTCGAATTAAGTGACCCCACGATCCCGTCTCAGTTCTCAAGTTATAATCCTCTCTCAAAGAAGGGAAGCATTCAAGAGAAGCAGAGGGAGGGGGAAGAAAGAACCTAGGGATTTCTGAAGACTTTTTTTTTTGCTTCCCCTGATTTTCACTGTTTTATAAAATAAATAAATAAATATATACTATCCTTAACTCTTGTTATCCTCCATAGTGTTTTACCAACAACTGTAGTCTCTATCTTTGTACACAATTTCTGCCTCTATCCACACTGAAATGAGGTTCAAGAATCTGATGGCTAAGAAGGTTTAGCTTCTCCTATGACCTTACTGTGGTGGCAACATTAGTTAAGTTCCGGCAGGAAATGAGGATAATTAAGGGCACTTTATTTCCCATCTTTTAGTATTAGCCATTTATCGGAACAGTGAAGTTGAAACTGTTAAAAAAAATGTTCTTTAGAATGTCTTCTCATTTTTATCCTTTCCTTTAATTTGCTGTTGATTGTGGACTTTGTTCTGAAGTCTTACTAATTTATTTTTACTTGACTGTACAAAAATCCCTGATTCTGACAGAGTTCATTAATCGGCATTTGCACATATGTACAAGTGTGTCATCTCTTTCTGCTAATTTTGGATCCATTGGGCTTCATTGTGGAGTAGAGCTTCAGAACTGGGATAATCATATTTCATAGCTTCCAGGACTGCCTCGTCACATGATGATATTTCATCATCAGAGTCCCCCCTCCCATACTACTCTTTCTGTGTGACAATAAAAGCCAGCGTTTCAAAAACTTTCCAGTCATTTTCAATAGGCAGAAGATATTACTTATGTTTTTCCCAAAGTCCAAGTTTTCTCTGTCACTAAGGACTCAAAACTCATTCATTCATTCATTCTGAAAGCAAAATTCTTCCTTTAACACACTTCCAATTATGTTGTACCCACTCTGTGTACACTAAATACTCCTTTTCCTCCCTCTCATCCTCTCTCCCACCATCTGACCCTGATATCAAATCTTAAGCCATCAGCAATAATCACTCTAACCAAAAGATGGGTGGAGTGGGGAGAGGGGAAATCTGCAGAGTAACTTATGACCATAGACTGTTGTCTGTTAACTCTCTGATTTCACTGTGTAATTATTTGCTATATCCTTGGTATTCTCAATGTTAACATATTGAATTTGGGGTTCATACTTCTATATATCCTATAAATGCTTAATTTTTTTCTGCAGGCACCATTAGCAAAAATATGTGACATGAGCAGGCAAGCTTTCATAAATAGTTTTTTACAACAGACCACATCTTTATAGTCATTGTATCCTCTGAGTGATATTCAAGAATTCTGGGAATTTTTCTTATGTAATTTCCTGAAATATAATGGTAAAATGTTTTCTTCTTCAGGAAGTCTGAGAATACTTAAATTTTCTCATCTTGATATGTCTTTTGTTTCTTTTGCCTGAATAAAATTCTAATTCTGTTTACAATTGTGTAATTTTATGAGTCCTTTCCCTGTTCTTTCCCTTAATAAAAAAAAAAAAAATGTGTCATTGAGTCAGATTTTTTTTTATGCTTTCTATGGATAGGTCTAAAATATTGAGTTCTATCATCATTTGGTCCTGTGACTCTTGAGTCATACTCAGTTCTTTCACTATTTTCATTTTGGATTTAGTTTGTTTATAATGTTTCTCATACAAACTAATCATTAGTGGGTTTGTGACAATATGGAAGAAAATTTATCGGTGCAGTACCTCAAGATAAGGATCCTGTGGGACTCCACAATTTTTTAGCATTGGATTAATTAAGATTATAGATAACCTGTTTGTCAAATGTGCAGATTCTAGGAAGTTGAGAGTGACAAGGCAAGTGTGCTGGATCACATCAATGGAACCTCAAAGATCCAAATGGTCAAAATCTAAGAAGATTAAATTTAACATATGTAAATTTTAAGTCCTATGGTCATTTTTTTAAAAATCTATTTTACTGTGCATACCTTTTGATCCATCAGTGTTTCTACTGGGCTTATACCCCAAAGAAATACTAAAGAAGGGAAAGGGACCTGTATGTGCCAAAATGTTTGTGGCAGCCCTGTTTGTAGTGGCTAGAAGCTGGAAAATTAATGGATGCCCATCAATTGGAGAATGGTTGAGTAAATTGTGGTATATGAACGTTATGGAAGATTATTGATTTGTAAGAAATGACCAGCAGGATGAATACAGAGAGGACTAGCGAGACTTACATGAACTGATGCTAAGTGAAATGAGCAGAACCAGGAGACTGATATTACTCAACAACGATACTGTTTGAGGATGTATTCTGATGGAAGTGGATCTCTTCGATAAAGAGAGCTAATTCAATGTCAATTGATCAAGGATGGACAGAAGCAGCTACACCCAAAGAAAGAACACTGGGAAATGAATATAAACTATTTGCATTTTTGTTTTTCTTCCCGGGTTATTTATACCTTCTGAATCCAATTCTTCCTGTGCAACAAGAAAACTGTTCGGTTCTGCAAACATATATTGTATCTAGGATATACTGTAGCCTATTCAACATGTAAAGGACTGCTTGCCATCTGGGGAGGGGGTGGAGGGAAGGAGGGGAAAAATCGGAACAGAAGTGAATGCAAGGGATAATGCTGTAAAAAATTACCCTGGCATGGGTTCTGTCAATAAAAAATTATTTTAAAAAAATAAAAGGAAAAAAATCTATTTTACTGTTATAAAGTTGAGGAGTGCAACAAGACAAGAAATCTGGGAAAACCAGTCTGGGAGTTTTAGTGAGCTGCAAAATCAATAGAAATCAATAATCTGATGTGGTGATCGAAAGACAATAAAGTCACAGGCTACATGGAGACAGGTATAGTGATAGTCCCCTTGCTAGGAAGTAAGGATCCATGCAAGCTGGAGTGTAGTCAGAATAAAAAAGTGATTAGATAGGATGTCATATATGTACTGGAGAAAAATACTAGAGAAGAAAAGGCTTTGGGATGACAGGATAGCTGTTTTCATGCATAGAAAAGCCTATTATGGGGAAGAGAGTTGCGTAATCAGGCAAGAAGTATTTACTAAGTACCCACTAGGTGTTAGGAATTGTGCTAAGTTTGGTGCTCCTTTCACTCAGAAAATTTTCTTAGGAACTAAATGTCCAAAAGTAGAATGGGGCACTTCAGGATCTCTAGGGGACCCGCCTCCCCAAAGAAACTTTTATTGAAGATTGCATGGCCACTAGCAAGGATGTTGTAAATATTCAGAGTTCCTTCGATCACTTCCACATGGCATGACTTTCAGGCTCCTTATTATCTGGATTGTCCACTTCTGAACACTTGCTTCCAAAATCCTCTCCCTACAGCAAAGTCCTCAGAGATATGGGAAGCCCTTATGCCATTTAAGCAAGAAGAGGTGAGGATGTGCTGGGAAATATTTAATAGCCAGATCTCCAGGGAAAAATGTATTCAGACATACTATTAATCTGCATTATTAACATTTTTTTTCATTTTCTTTAGTCTAGACTAGACAATCAACAAAACAATAAATCAAGCCCTGATTTGTATGGTTTGTATATCTCTAAAGTGTAAATGTTTATACTAAGCATTTAAAAATTGGTTCTTGTTAGCAGGTATAAGCTGGTTGCAGCATGTCCCTGGGTAAGACCTTAAACTTGGGTGGTTGCATTGGGTTGCTAAGATAGACAAAAGGGAAAAGGGTGGATGTGGGATGGACAGGACACAGACACTCACAGATTGAGAATTAAGGGGTGAGGAGAACAATTAAAAATGACTTCCTGGCTGGAAGATTTAGTGACTGAGAAGAGCAGAAGGAATAAAGAAGTTGAGGCAAAAGAAGGATTTTGTAAGGGATTAGAGGTGTCCCTGGCTGCCCTCCTGCCCAACTGCCTCAATGCCCACCTGCTCCGGGACAAGCGAATCTAGTCTCAGGACCAGAGTATTGGGCACATGCACATCACTCACATGTCCCCTGCCATACAAAGCTATTGTGTGTCATGCAGTGAATGCTAGAAGTGCTGCTAACACCAAACCATAAGAATATGACTAGAGGGAAAGGATTAGTTTTTGCATCAAACATCAGGATCCAAAAAGATGCAGACTGGGCACTCAGGGCATAGGCTGAAGCAAATTTAGAAGTAATCTTTGTCTGAGTGCAAAAGTTTGAGGTCAGCTGGCTTCTTAGGACTGGTTTCAACTGTGCTCTTGATCCCAGGACTGATGCATTGTGGATCTTGGATCCTTCAATCCTTCTGGATCTTGGATATGTCTCTTAGCTCAGGCAGTAGCAGGCTTGGATTAGCTAAAATGATGACTGACTGGTTAAAAAACCCACTGCTTGCTTCTTGCCTCCCATGATTCATCCTGAGACTAAATTGTTCAAATTAGGGCACTCAGTGGATACCAAAGCCCTGGTCAGACCCCAAAATGCCCTTATCTTGGCCCCATTCCCAAGTGGAGCTAAAGGGGGCAACAGCAATTTGGCAGCTTCTGCCATAGCAGTTATCTACAAAATGGAGACTGGACCAGAAGCAAAAGAATATGGAATCCAAAGTCAAAGGGTGGGGAAGATAAGTCTCATCATACTATCCAATCACTTTGTGGGTATTGCAGGTGACCCAGTGATATACTTTGCACTCTGGGGCAGCGATCATTTTCCTAGGCAGCAAAAGTTTTTGAAAAAACCAAATATATATAGTATCTTTACTTATTCTGTTCTTTCATCTTTCTTTAAGAAACAGATTTTTAATGCTATATTTTTTTTATATCACCTAGATTCTCCCTTTTATTCCTTCCCTTTCCTTTCCAAGACAGCCATCTCTTATGACAAAGTGGAAGAGAAAAAAAAAAACAACAAAAACTGATCATCATGTCAAAAAAGAAAAAAATCAGATATTATATGTCATATATATTAAAATCCCCTCCATCTCTATAGAAGAGAAAGATGGGATACTTTTTCATGTCATCTTGGGAGCCAAGTTTGCTCTTGATAATTCTGCAACATTCAGCTAGTATTGTTTTTCTCTAGTTCTTTCCATTAAAGTTGTTGTAGTTAATGTCCTTTATTCTGCTATCTTTACTCTGCATTAGTTCATATAGATCTTTCCTTAACTTCTCTATATTCACCACACACATCTTTTCTTACAGAAATACACTATACTAGTAGTATTTCTTGACATCATGTACCACAATTTGTTTAGCCATTCCCCAATTGATGGGCATCTACTTTGTTTCCAATTTTTAACTATCATAAAAAAAGATTGTTATAGAGAGGATTCTGGGAAGCTGGCAGAATAGGTCAGGAAATTCCAAGCTCTCCAGATTTCTTCCACAAATAAGACAAAATAACTTTTTTTAAAAAAAATTATTTTTTTTTGACAAAATAACTCTTTAGGGCAAACTTGGAATGGCAAAATAAACAAGAGTTGGGGAAGAATAATGGTCCTCCTGGGACAAGTGGAGAAGATCCAAAGAAAGATACCAGGACTAAGGTTTGGCCAGTGTAAAGTATAAACACCTCCAGGCTCCCTCAGCTGAAATAGCAAGCTGCAAGCCCTGGAGGTAGCTGGGTGGGGAGATAGCCTTGGCCCCAACCACAGGAATTTTCACCTCCAGGACACTGTGGGGAATTGAGCTTCTGAGCCAGGAAGACTAAAGGAACCTCTGCTGATAAAGAATATCAAGTCCAGTTGCGCTGCCCAGACTCAGCCCTGTGTGAAAAGAAACAAACACATGAATGATGAATGCAGAAGCAGTGGGGCAGGGACTTGTAGCTGTGAACACATAACAGGGTAAAGTTTTTTGTTTGCTTCTAGGCCACAAAGGAAATCTGAAGAAGGATCTGAGACCAGAGATACCATCCCCCACAGCCCAAAACTAGAGGTGATTATAATAATAAAAGCTGTTATTTAAAAAAAAAAAAAAAGGCAGGCAAAGAGAAAGAACTCAACCATAAAAAGTTATTATGGGAATAGAGAAGACTGGAGTTCATCTTCAGAGGAGAATACTGAAGCAAAAAAGCCTCTCTTATTTCAAAGAGTAATGTCAAATAGTCATCTTCTCAAAAAGAATTCATAGAAGAACTCAAAAAAGACTTTTAAAATCAAATAAAAGACTGAGGGAAAAATTTTTTTAAAAAGAACAATTCAAGAAAAATAAGAACATTATGAAAAGAAAATCAGTCAAGTAGAAAAGGAGATCCATAATCATAAAGAAGAAAACAACTCATTGAATATTTGAATTGGGCAAGGAGAAGCCAGTGAAGTTATGAGACCAAGAAATAATAAAACAAAATAAAATGAAAAAAAAAGAGAATGTAAAATAACTCATGAGAAAAACAACTGATCTGGAGAATAGATCAAGAAGAAAAAAACATAAGAATAATCAGATTACCTTAAAACTAAGATCAAAAAAGAATTTTGAAACAATAATATAAGAAATAATCTTTAAAAATTATCTGTGAAGAGAGCCATCTGCTCCAAGAGAGAGGACTGTGGGGACTGAGGGTGGATCACAATGTAGTATTTTCACTTTTTTATTGTTGTTTGCTTGCATTTTAATTTCTTTCTTACTTTTTCCCTTTTTGATCTGATTTTTCTTGTGTAGCATGATAATTGTGAAGATATGTATAGAAGAATTATACATGTTTAACATATATTGGATTACTTGCCATCTAGGGGAGGGAATGGGAAGAAGGGAGGGAAAAAAGTTTGGACATAAGACTTTGCGAGAGTGAATGTTGGAAACTATTCATATGTTTTGAAAATAAAAAGCTTTTTTAAAAAAGAAAGAAAATTATCCTGAAATGTTATAGCATAGGAGAGAGTAGCAATAAAAAACAATCTACCAATCACGACCTCAAAGAGATCCTACAGGGAAAACTGTAGCACTGTCATAGCCAAATTCTGAAACCCCCAGATCAATAAGAAAATATTACAAGCAACAAGGGAAAAAAAATTCAAATACAGTAGAACCAAAATTAGAATTACATAAAACTTAGCAATGGCTACACAGAGGACAAGTGGAACTAAGCATACTACAGTCTTACATATATAAATATAAGTGCATAATATGTGTATATATTTGTATGAGTATAGATATCTATGTATGTGTATGTGTATATATTATATATACAAATATTTATGCATATTGTATATATGTGTATGGGAGTGTAAATATGGATATATATCACTTAATTGTAGGCTTCTTGGAGAAGAGGGAAGGAAGAGGAGAAAATAAAACAAAGTACACAGCACAGAAGAAAACTGATAGGGAAGCAAAGAAAAGAGGGACAACTCCAAACACAATGCTTATATTTAAATATAGGCTTTCTTGAAATGGAAATTTATTGTTTTTATATGTTGAATCCTCTCATATGTTCTGATGTGCAAGTGGTAATTTTTTTCCTTATTCGGTGTTTAAGTATTTTTTTTTAAAAAAGAGAGAATAAAAGATTTCTATAAAGATACTGGCGGATGTGTAGGCTTTCCTTTTTGTCAATGATTTCCCTAGAATATATGCCTGGTAGTGGAATCACTGGGTCAAATGTTATGGACAATTTAGTCGTTTAATTGCATACTTTCAATTAGTTTTCCAAAATGGTTTTACCAATTCATGTTCCACTAGGACTGGTATACTCATCTTTTCACACTCCCTCCTATATGGACTATTCCCATCTTTTATCAACTTTATTAGTTTGCTGAAGGTGAATCTCAGGATTCTTTTGATTTGTACTTCTCTTAGTAGAAGTTATTTGGATTTTTTTTTATAATTGCTAATGGTTTGTAATTCTTTTGAAAACTTTTTTCATAGCTTTTGATGATTTCTCATTTGGAGAATTACTTTTGGTCATATTTCTTTTAATTGCCTAAATATCTTGGATATCAAATGCATATCACAGACAAGTGATACAATATTTTCCAAATTGACTGCTTCTCTTTTTATTGTAGATATATTTATTTTGTTTGTTCAAAAGCTTTTCAAGTTCATGCAATCAAAATTATTGGGGTTTTCTTGTTGTTATTGTTATTGTTCTTCTTTTAATTCTTGCTTGGTTAAAAAGTCATCCCTTACCCACAACTGTGAATAGTTTAGGATTTCTTTTTCTTTTAATAAATTAAATAATAAAACTTTTTCTTTTAAAAATTAAACTTGTTTTTCAATCAACAAACACCTGCTTGCTCTACCTCCCAACTTCTTCCCCTTAGGGCAAAAAAAAAGGAAGAAAAGAATTCTGCAACAAACGTGTAGAGTCAAGCCAAACCCACCCCTACATTGGCCAGGTCCAAACATGCATGTCTCCCTCTGCTTATCTCGCCAATCACCTCTCTGTTAGGAGGTGAGGAATATTTTAAGTCATCTGTCTTCTGGAGTCATGATTTGTCATTGCATTGATCAGAATGTATGTCTTGCAAAGTAGTTTGTCTTTAGGATGTTGACCTTGAATAAATTGTTCCGTTCATTTCATTCTGCATCAGTTCAAAGTGATTCCTCCTTCCACCACCTACCTCTTCTCTGTTTCATTGAAGACTTCTAATTGCAGCCGATTATGTGAATAACAAGTACCTCTCAACTTTCTTCCCCTTTCACTCTAGTGTATCATTTCTTTTTTTTTTAATTTTTATATAATAATTACTTTATATTGACAGAATCCATGCCAGGGTAATTTTTTTTACAACATTATCCCTTGCACTCGTTTCTGTTCTAGTGTATCATTTCCCTCTCCTTCCCTTTCTACTTTTAGGAAAATCAAGGCAGAAGAAATATTCTTGCCAGCTTCTCTATGTAATTTTACTCACTTTGTGAATCCTTCTGACATCATAATTCTTAGGGATTATTTATGCATGTAGCACAGTTCTTAGCATGGTAGTCACTACATAAATTTAGCTATTAATAATAATAATAATAATAACTATAATCATTATCATCATTATTCTTTTGCCTATAAATTATTCTTGGATGTAAGCTTTTGCCTTTTGGAATACCAAATACCCTGTTCTCCCATCTTTTAGAGTGGTAACTATTAAACCTGTGTGAACTTGATTACAATTCCTTGGTACCCAAACTCTTTCTTTCTGACTATATTTTTTCTTTGAGTTCAAAGTTCTGGATTTTGGCTTTAACATTCATTGGAATTTTCATCTTCCGGTTTTTTTCATGAGGTGACTGGTGGATTCTTTTTACTTTTTCTTTGTCCCCTTGTTTTAAGAGATTTGGTAGCTTTCTTTCATATTTTCTTGAAATGTTTTCATCCTTTCTTAAAATATCTGAGCTCTTTTCCTAGTCATTATTTTCAGGTTGTCCACTGATCCATTATCTCTTCTTCATCCATTTCCCAGGTCAATTGTTTTTATTATGAGATATTATCTGTTTTCTTCATTTTTTCCATCTTTTGATTTTATTTTCTTTTGGGTGGTTATTAACTTCTTTCTGGCCCATTCCAACTTCCAGAGAGTCTGTTACTGGGACACAGTTTTATACCTCTTGTGTCAAGCTATTGTTTCTCTTTCCAAATCTTTGCTCCAATGCCCTCACTAGTTTTCTGTTTCTTTCCTCTATCACTCTCATTTAATTTAATACAATTTAAACTCTTGCATAATTTCTTCTAAGGATTCTAAATGCTCTTGTAGCCAAGTCATGTTATCCTTTGAGGTTTTACTTATAAGTGTCTGGAGCTACTATCCCCTTCTTGTATTTTAAGCATCCTTCGCTTCATAATAGCGCTTTATCTTTTTTTTTTTTTGCTTAGCCAGTGTTCTTGTTGGTCATCTGCTTTGGGCAATGTGATGCTGCTGGCACTTTCAGAAACAGAATCAGTGATCGTGACCCTTCTGGGCAATCCCTGATGGAAGCTCTGGACATTGAGTAACCACTGAATCTATGCTTAGGGCCCTGAACTTATGCTTTGAGACTGGGACAAAGTTAAGCTCATCTCAAGACATCCTTATCCTACTAGCTTAGCTCAGAACCCTGAGCATTCAGTCCATGATTCTGCCCCAGTCCTTTTCCACAGTTCAAAGTATAAACATTTCCCCTTTACATCTGGGGGCACACTTTTCCCTGTTATCACCTCAATCCCTGGGTTCAAACCTAAAGCAGTTTCAAGATAGTGTTCAATCTATCAAGTTAATTTCTGAATTCTCCAAAGCCAAAGGATGAATCTCTACAGTTACTACTTGGTCTTCATGCCTCACTGTGGCTTTTGGCAAATCCCAGCATGGACTCCAGCCCCTTTTACTTCTGGTAGATCTTCATTATGAACTTTTACAAAAACTAATTTCCCTTCCCTTCCTTCCCTTCCCTTCCCTTCCCTTTCCTTCCCTTCCCTTCCCTTTCCTTTCCTTTTCCTTCTCCTTTTCTTTTGTCTTCCATTCCCTCCCTTTTTTCTTCCCTTCTCCCTTCCCTTCGCTTTCCTTTTCCCTTTCCTTTTCTGAGATTACATTATTTAATATCTCTATTTAGTCTTCTGTTAGTTTGGGCATCTTATGTTTCTGAAGATAATCCTGTTTATGTTTTCCAGTTTGTTGGCATTTAAGTCTACATCATAAGCTGTGATAATTCTTTCACTTTCTTCTAAACATTTACAATTAAAGGTACTATCATCTTCTCAGGCACATAAGGAGACTTGGTTTTGAATTCACATCAGACACTTAGTAGCTGTATGAATGCCAGAAAGTTGTATAACTTATTTCACTCTCAGTTTCCTCATCTGCAAAATGAAGATAATAATAACACCTGCTTCACAGTTTTTGTTGCATCACTTCTGTATTCAATAAATTTCAATGGCTCCCTATTGATTCTAGGATTAGATAGTGTTTCATCCTTTTATCCTTCAGTCTTCATCTCATTTTTAAAGAAGTCTTCTTTTTTCATGTAAGGTTTAAAATGTTTTATCAAAAGAGACAATATTCATAAAGTGCTCCTCCATCCCTGCTCAACAAAATGGCTGGCTTCCTATTACTTCCAGGATGAAATATGTCCTCTATTTGAGCTATAAAACCTTTCACAAGCTGACTCCTTCCTAGTTTTTCAGTCTTCTTAAATAGCAGAACCAGGATTCAAAGTTAAGTCCTCTATCTCCCAATCCAGGACTCTGCACCATTTTGCCTGACTCATACTCAGCCTATATCATCATCATCTCCTCCTTTTCTTCCTCCTCCTCCTCTTCTTCTTTCTTCTTCTCTTTTTTCTTTCTTCTCCTTTTTCTTTCTTCCTTCTTTCCTTCCTTCCTTCCTTCCTTCCTTCCTTCCTTCCTTCCTTCCTTTCTCTCTCTCTCTTTCTCTCTCTCTCTCTCTCTCCTCCTCCTCCTTCTTCTTTTTCTTCTTCTTCTTATTTCTTCTTTTTTTCCTTGTAGGATTTGCATTGGTTAGTAAGTCCAGGATCTTTAAATATGTCTCTTCTTGGTATCGATGACCTGACCTCATTGGGTTGATATTACTTCCCTCCATTTCTGTAAATAAATCCACATAACTCAGTCATCTGCTCGACTCCATCTTAGTTGACATATCATTATCTATGTGGTTCCCTATCACCTTCAAAATAAAATTAAATTCTTTGTTTGGCTGTGAAAGCCCTTTACAAGTTGACCCTAACCTATCTTTCCAGGTTGGTTATACATTAAACCCAATCCTACACTTTGCAGTACAACCAAACTGAATTTTTTGTTGTTCCTTACATACAATCCTCTATCTCCTGCTTCCATACCTCTGTATTTAGCCATTCCCTGTGCCTGAGATGTTTTCCTATTTTGTCTCTATTTTGAAAAATCCCTTAGTTCCTTCAAGACCAAATACAGCCTTTCTCATCCCCTAGTGTACAGTGTCCTTCCTTTCTAAATTACCTGTATTTTATTTTGTGTATACATCCCAAAAAATTATTTACAGAAGGGTTATATTGAAGACTTTTTGAAAAGTGTTGGGTTTGGAGACACATATACTAAGCTTGAATCTTCTGTCACTTAATACCTCTATGTCCTTGGACAAATCATTGAATCTTTCTGTCTCTCAGGTTCCTTATCTGTAAAATGAGGGGATTGGACTAGCTGGTCTTAGAGGTCCCTTTCTACTCTCTCAATGACACCATAACTAGCACTACATATATCTGTCTCCAGCAATAGAGTGCAAACTCTCTGAAGACAGAGACTATTTTTTTTAATTTTAATAGTATTTTATTTTTCCAGATACATGCGAAGATATTTTCAACATTCACCTTTGCAAATCCTTGTGTCCCAAATTTTTCTTTCTTCTTCTCTTCCCTCCCCAAGACAACAAGCAATCTGATACAGGTTAAAGATGTGCAATTCTAAACATATTTCCATATTTGTCATGCTGTGCAAGAAAAGTTAGGTCCTCTATCTCCCAATTCAGTTTTACAAAAACTAATTTCCCTTCCCTTTCCTTTCCTTTTTCTTCTCCTTTTCCTTTGTCTTCCATTCCCTTCCTTTTTTTTCCCTTCTCCCTTCCCTTCACTTTCAGATCAAAAGCAGAGGAGCAAAAGAGGAGGGAATGAGAAAGAAAAAAAAACCAAGCAAACAAATAACAACAAAAAGATGAAAATACTATGCTTTGATCCACAATCAGACTCTAGACTTCTCTTTCTGGATATGGATGGTACTTTCCATCACAAGTCTATTAGTATTGGAAAGCAGAGACTACTTAGATTTTTGTCCAGATATTTCCATCAATCAGGCCCTGGCACATAGTAAATACTTAAAAATGAATGTTGATTGATAGATTGCTAAATCAATTAAACTTGCCAGTGGCAGACTTTTTCCTTGGATCTCAGTTGATTTACTTTTGTATGAAATCTATTTTCTATTACCTATGATGAATCTAAGGGTGTGTGACTATCTATTGTTAACCTTTCCTATTATTTGATGGGAAAAGCTGTCTGTCCTAGGACGAGGCAAGCTCAGTATATCTATTAAAACCATTCTTTCTTTTGGATGAAGACATCTTCATTTCTGTGTACAGCCTGTTCAATGAAATGGGCTCAATATTTTCTTACTGTTCTATTAGCATACTTTCTAAATCCATTGTCTTTCATGTTATTATTCCAAAAGTGCAAGTTAAGACTAGTATTATAAAAATGTTTATTGATCTCATCATCATCTCACTAAGCTGTGACTTCAGAATGCCACTAAATATCTCAGCATGAGACATACACAACCGCAACTTTCTTCTTAATCACTTTATGTACAATATATTTTACCTGCAGAAGATCAAATTATTTGTAAGTTTTATATTCATCAATTGATTTTACCTTATCTTTGAATTCTAGCTTAAAGACTGAAATATAATTTTTCCTTGGCAAATATTAAGAATTTTGTAGTTCTACAATTCAAATGACATTTTGAGATCACTGGAAAAAGTTCCCATTTGAAATAAAGAAGGTGTAATGTGTTTTTTTCCAGGGAAACTGTATTACTTGATATCATATGTATGTACAGAAATGATTACTGTGGCTCCCTCTTTGGCACAAAATCCATACTTCTTATTCAGAGATAGTTATAATGAGATTAAAGTTAGGTAGAACCATAACTGGCTTAAACTGTTTCCCTGAGAAATGCCATGTTTTATATTAATTGTTCACTTTGTGATGTTACTGGCATGCTTTAAACAGAGAAAAGTTTTCCATGTAGATAGCAAATGCTTCAGAGCTACACTGAACTGAACCTATACTGCATACTTGCAATACATGAATAAGCCATGAATATGTTAACAGAAGCAAAAGTTTAGCAGTAATCAATATAGATTGATTATATTATATATATTATTTATATGTAAATGCTATGGCACTTTAGAGTGGCCAATATAATACCAAATCAATAATGACTTGGTCTTTCTACCCCCAATCCTGGGACTTTTTGGCCCACCCTTTTGTTTTTTAGCCAATATATTTGTTGTTAATTAGAGATTTTGGAGGAATGATCAAACAGAAAAGCTACTCAGATCAAGAGAGATTAGGACAGGCTTCCTCTTGAAGGTAGGATTTTAACGAGGACTTGAAAGAATCCAAGGAAAGCAGAAGGAAGTAATAAGGAGGGAATCACTGTCTGTAATAGTTTCCTGATCTGTGAAGTGAGGATCATAACAGCACTTTCATCCTAAGAACATTATGAGCATAACATGTGGTAATATTTGGAAATCTTAAAGACCTATAATGTTATCAATCATATCCTTTACTTTTTAATCCATATTCTTTTATCATACTTTACGTTTTATCTATATTACAATAAAAATGTAATTAACAAGGAGAATTTGAAGACTATTCAAATTACATTGATCCTAAATAATGTATTCCTAAGGAATGCGAGCTAAAGAAAAAAAAATCAAAAGAACAAGGAATAATTTTATCATAAAAAATGACAGCCATAAGGCAATATGTCATGACTTTGCTGATGCAGCCAGATCTGTTCTTCAAGAAAGATTTATGATTCTGAACACATCATCAATAAAAGAGAAAGAGAAAGGAAATAAACAGGATATGCAACTAAGAACTAAAAAAGCAACAAATTCAAAGAATACAAACAAACCCCAAAATAGCATTTCTGATTTTAAACAGAGAAAAAGAAGAAAATTAAATTACCAAAATAAAGGAAAATTCATGAAAAGAAATAAAGGAAATTAATATAAGCTATTTTTAACTAACTATTCCAATAAAACTGATAAATATTTATACAAGAATAAAACACTCAGATTAACAAAACACGAAATAGAGTATTTAAACAACTCAGATTCTGAAATCAGAATTGAAAAAGATATAAATGAAAGCTCAAATTAAAAATTCAAAACCCAGTCAGTGTTATGAGTGAATTCTTCCAAATAACTAAGGAAAAATTAATTCTAATTTTTTTTTGCAAAAATTGAGAAATAAAGCACCTAATAAACTCTTCCTATGAGACAACTGAGTTTCTAAAATCCAAATCAGGGAGAGAAAGAGTAGTGGGAAAAAAACCTATAAATCAATATCAGTAATGAATATTGGTACCAAAAATGAGTAAAATATTAATATTATTATTACTTTACCTAAGATGGATTTATACTAGGAACATGGGGTTAATTTGGTATCAGGAAAGCAATAAACAAAATAGATATATTTATAACCTAATGAAAAACCACATGATTATAGCAATAGTTGCAGAAAAAAAGCTTTTGATAAAACACATATTTAGAGAATTCTTTGATTTCTTACATCTTGTGCTTCCTCTTCCTTGGAATGGTCAGTGAGCCAGCCTCACAGCAAGGAAAATTTAGGTCCAATCTCTGCCAATATGTTGACTGTTCAAGAAAGGATCAATCACCCAGCCTTTCAGTGGTTTATTCTTGAAGACTTTAAGTTGTAGAGAAAATGCTGACCTATATTGGTAGAAGGAATTTCTTCACCCATACTGATGAAACCACAAGTTTAGTCATTCTCCTTATCTCATTATTCACTTGGATGAAGGTCAAACAGAAATGGTCCTGAGACAAGACATCATATTATTCTTTTATGGTTAGTGTTTTTGGGGCCTTTTACACAGGTAGATAAAGTGATAAATTTTTGTAACTGAAGAAATCCTGAGGGTATTAGCTCATTTTCTGTGTATTCACTGAAAGCATCCTTAGTACAACTCCAGTGACAGACAGCAAATGGGCATAATATGTACTTCATACGGTTCTCAATTAATTTTCATTTTTGTGAAAGTTTTTCATTCCTATAGTTTGCAGACTGTGAGTTATTTCGTGTGGCAACAAATAATGAAAACAGTATTCTTAGATTTTTTTATGGATCAAGGTTATGCCTGAGTGATTGTGGTCAAGTTTAGTTCACGGTACAATTGCAGTAAGGTTTATTTGTGGGATTCTCAAGAATACTTTAAGTCCTACTATTTGTAGCCCAGGGAGTTGTTTGTCAGACTCTGGAAGAAAGAGAGCTTCTGATACTTAACTCTGGCCATCAAAGCTGTGTCATTAGGTGTATGTGTTAGTTATAACCATATAATGTGTGTGTGTGTGTGTGTGTGTGTGTATACAAGGGCACATGGATCTGTCTAAAAGTGGCCCATAAGCAGCCATGAAGAGATAAAAGACTTTTAGAGCTTCTTCTTCCCACATAAACACATGACACATCTTTAAAGTCTCCTCTACTCTTCTCTAAGGGACATTTTAAATACTGTCAAAGAGGAAACAGGAGCCTGAGACTATAAGGCTGACAACTCTGTTCTGCTCTCCCAATAGAGAACTTAGTTACCAGGCTAGAACTATCTATCTGTTCCCCTAAATATTTTTTATCTAAAGGAAAAAATTCTTTAGTGGCCACTGGAGGATCTAGACATACTAGAATCACAGTGTTATTTTCTATGGGTAATTTCAAGCATACCTTAGTATATCTCAGGTATAGACAGTCTTTATCACTCAGACCACCAAGTGCAAGCCATGTATCTGATGGTTATCTGATGGAAGAATTCTTAGAATACTCTTTCATGCCCTATATTGTCTGGATCATTCATAATCAACATGGAAGACACTGGCACGAGACTGACCAGCAAGGTGTGCCCTCATCAGAGAAGATGCTGTGCTCTATGAGTAAAGCAGACTTGAATTACCCCAGAAGAAATGTGAGATGTGCAAAGTTAGAAAATCCACCCCAAATGTTCATATGCACTATTTGTGTTCGACCTTTGGCAGAGCATTCAAAAGAGCTCATATTAATCTGATCAGCCACAGTCAGACACACCTTAACTTGATTCTGACATAGTGATATCATCTTGGTCCTTTTCGAAAATGAAGGACAACAACAATATGGTGATACAATAGATAAGAGCACTAGGCCTAAAGTCAGGAAGACCTCCTCAGATACTTCCTTTCTGTGTGACTCTGGGAAAGTAATATGCTCTGGGAAAGTTTTCCTTAGTTTACTCAACTATAACATGGAGATAATAACAATACCTACCTCTCAGGGTTGTTATGAGCATCAATGAAAGAATCATTTATTATGAATAATTATTCTAAATTTATATAACATAGTTATTGTATAATTATTATTAACTATTAATACTAATTATTAGTAATTTAGTAGAGTGTCTGGTACATTGTAGTGCAAATGGATTTGTGCCTTAGGCCCTATCAGTAATAGGAGCAGTAATAATTGTTATCTCTCTGTCCTTCCCAGCTAGTTCTAGAATGCAAAAGTGAAGAGAGAAATAGCTGTGGTCCTAAGTTAAAAGCCTTGGGATCCAATCCCATCTCTGTTGCTTTTGGTACATCTTTTCTGGGTGATTCTTAGTTTCCTCATCTGACTAATAACAATGTTCTTATTCAGTCATTTCAGTTGTGTCCAATTCTTAATGACCCCATTTGGTTTTTTGCTTGTTTGTTTTGTTTGTTTTGCAAATATTGTATTAGTTTGCCATTTCCTTCTTCAGCTCAGATCAGGAAACTGAGGCAAACAGGATTGAGTGACTTGCCCAGAGTCACGCAGCCAGTAAGTTTCTGAGGCCAGATATATGAGTCTTCCTGATTCCAGGCTTTGTGATATATATATCTCCCATTTTGATTCTCACAACAGTCCTGTGAAATAGGTGCTATATTGCATCTTATTTTGCAGTTAGGGAAACAGACTCAGAGAGGTTAAAACAACTTGCTCAGAGTTAAATATATGCTTCAAGAAAATATATGTGGCAAGATTTGAATTTTAATCATTATGCCTGCAAGTCCAATACTCCTAGGAGGGTTGAAATGAATGAACTCTTAGGTCTCTTCTGTGATTCCCTGACTCTATGAACTATAAATATTCTCATAGTTAAGATTTATGGTTGGAAGGGATTTTAGAGATCATCTAATGAATCTATCTCCCTTATGCTGAAGAAACTGAAGGCAGTTTGAAGTCAGTATTTGAACTCGTATTGACTAGCCCTTCCTAGTGTATCCAAGAAAAGTTAGTCTTCCAAGGGGAAAAATCAATGACTTTTCCAAGGTGAAATGACAAGCTCCTGGAAGCTCCCAGTTGGGTTCATCTGTACCACTGACCTCTTCTCTGAACTTAGACAAGGGTGCCACCCTTAGGACATTGAGCTTTTCTCCTGTGACCATGTTTTATGCAGTTCAAAGAACATGCTCAGTCTATACTTCCAACTCAGTCCTCCTTCTACCCAGATGCTCCTATTGTGAGGACCAGGGAGACCATGTTTCCAGAAACAGCTTTCCTTCATCTTGAAAATCAGACAAAGGCTCTGTGAAGGTGATATGTCAGTAGCATGCAGGCTATTGCTACCAGGGAATGGCAAGCACAGGGATATGCTGCTTATTTCTTATGTGATTTCACACAGCAAGCTCTTTCCTTTTTTTTTTTTTTTTGTTTTGTTTTGTTTTTTCAATAACTTTTTATTGACAGAGCAAGCTCTTTCCCCAGTCTAATAAGGGATGGGGAAATCATTGTCTTTTCTTGTTTTGATTTCTGCCTTTCAGACTGCAAAGACTCTCTCACTGGCTATATGATTTTGGGACTGGTCCTTTCCTCTCTCTACCATAAAATCAAGAGGAGGCAGGGATAGCTGGGAAAGTCCCTCTCAGCTCTGAGCTTTTGAAAAGATTTGGGCAAACATTTGGGGAATGGCTGAAGAAGTTGTGATATATGAAGGTAATGGAATATTATTATTCTAAAAAATTGATGAACAAGCTGGTTATAGAAAGGCCTGGAAAGATTTACATGAACTGACGCTGACTGAAACAAACAGAACCAGAATACTTTGTACAAAATAACAGCAAGAATGTGTGATGATCAATTATGAAAGGCTTAGTTCTTCTCTGTGGTTCGGTGATCCAAAGCAATCCCAATAGATTTTGGACAGAAAATTCTATTAGCAACCAGGAAAAGAACTAAGGAAACTGAATGTAAATCAACAACACATGTTCACTTTTTTTTTTTCTAAATTTCTCCCATGATTTTTCCCTTTTCTCTGATTTTTCTCTCCCAACATAACCCATAAAACAATATGTATTAAAAATAAATTTTTTTTAAAAGAAAAGAAAAAATTTGGGCAGCTATATAAAGCTGGGATTGAGAACTGTCTGTGAGATCTGGGACAGAGAGAATCCCATGGAAAGGAGCCAATATCCTAAAAGAGTGTGGTTTAGGCAGCCCCCATATATCCAAAGAAATGTCAATCAGAGCTTTCCAGGAAGCAGGGCACACACTTATGTGCATGTGTAAGTGCATACACACAAACACACACACACCCTTCTAGTGGTCCTGCCAATCAACATTTAACCAGCAGAAAAAGTCTGAGCTGGGCTCTCCCCACCAATTGCTCAACCCCTCGGCTGGGCAGCTCAGCTGGCTCAGTGCCCTATAGTGACAGTGCCTTGGAAGCCCTCCCCCACCCCCTGCACACCCCCTGGGCTGGCTAATCACAGACTAGCACATGGGGCTGACAATCAAAAGCAGGGGGTTGAGGGACCTACCAGCCCAACCTGATTTTGTTTTTCCAAAGCCTCCTCAGAGTTTTGCACTTGGAGTCAGACTCTCCCAGGCTGGAAAGGTGATTATTATGTCCTTGGCCTTGGCTGGCAACTCCCTTCAGTTCAGGTCAGGATTGAGCTTCCAGAGATGACAAAAAAACAGCCCACTGCAGACTCACAGCAAAGTCTTTGAAGATGATGTCCCTGTTCTAAAGACCCAGACTCATCCTCCCCCCACAGGTGTCTTTTTTCACTTGATTGACTGAATACTGCATAAATGATTGGGACAGATGCCACTCCACCCCCCTTCTTCTCTAGAGCCTCTCCCTTTCCACAATCATCCCTCTGTCTAAGCTCCCAAAGGTTAATGGACAAGCTGTCCTGGGCCTGCAGCCCTCTGTTTGTTCAGTAGTCACCAAGTAGTGCCTATTCTCTATTCTAACAACATGCCTCACCCCCCAGCCTTGACCTAAGAGAAGGAAACTCTCCTGCTTCATTAGGAGGTGGACATACTCTGGTCCATATTGTCCGCCCACACTTGATCAGGAAACCCTTAAAATATGGAAAGAGGAGATAAATTGGGAAGAGATTTCAAGTCTCAATTCTTTCTCTTGCTGAATGATCCCCATGAATCATGTAATTTCTCAACTTTATTGTCCTCCACTTCAAAATGAGATGACTGGATTGGACAGTCTTCACATTCTCTTTTGGCTCCCACTCCTATGAACCAAGATTCTCTCTGAGACTCAGTTTCCACATTTGTAGATAGGGACCCTAACACATCATTCTTCCTGGATGTTTTTGAAGGAATACAGTGGATAAGAGAAACACCATGGAAAGAGTGAGCCTGAGTAGTGCCAGCCAGAGTGGTTGGGAATTTAAAGTTTCCCATATGTAAGATGAGACAAGAGCTCCCAAGAGTCTAGAGCTGGGGCACTATCTAAAGATCATTGAGGCAATGATGTGATCTGTAGTAAGGTATACATCAGTGATGGCTACTTACTGAGACATGGTCCAGCAGAGATCTCAAGGCTGGCATGAAGAAGTGGAATCCAACAGTCTGGACCCATGGGCCAATTCCATGGAAGTGAAATTTGTGGTAAGGGGGAAGAGGAAATATGAAGTTTTATGGATAGAATTTCAAGGACCAAATGGGTATGTGTTGGGGGAGGGAGGGCAGTGGTGATGTAAAATTATATCCTGAAGAACAAAATGGATCAGAGAGACACAAGGTTTTATTTAGATGACTGCCAATTCAGTGGTGTCTAGCATAATGAAGCAGTTAAAAAGGAAAATATGAAATTCAGAAGCAATCATACATTCATTCAACAATCTTTTAATAAGATTCTCTACTGAAGTATCTTTTTCTGACGCTGTGGAGTGTAGAGTTTTCACTGGCCCTATTGGTGGAGTTCAAGATCTGGAACTAAGATGGACAAGTGTGACTATGAGCCAGATACCCAGAACTCCGTCTAAGGACCAGTCGAAGTTGGGCAACACTTATGAGTAGACAATGAAAATGAATGTGACCTCAGCTACTTAAAGGGAGAATGATGAGTTTCAGTGGAGAAAGTGACTTGTAATGAGCTTCAGTGGAGAAAATGATTCACACAATTAGAAACCCTTTCTCTTTGCCTTCAGACAATGCTTGTGTTGGAACAACAAAATAGTGGGACAGAAATTCAGTTCAATTCATTTCAATGCAAATGTTAAGTGACTTCTTTCTCATCTTAGTCATGATCTCACCTTCTTTGAAAAGTGTTTCCCAGTCTCCTCAAATTCTAGTACCTTCCCTCAATTATTTCCACTTTTTATGTAGATAGCTTTTTTGTATTTTGTTTATTATATTCCTCCATTAGATTGTGATTTCCTGTAGGGCAGGAATATCTTTCACCTCTTTCTGTATCCCCAGCACTTAGCATAATGGCTGGCATATAGTATGTGCTTAATACATGCTCACTGACAGATTACCTAATATTTTGTTTGTACATAGTTGTTTGTAACAAGTCCCCATTAGACTGTGAGCTTAAGAAATACCTGGATTTTTTTTTTTTTTTTGGTACTTTGGTACTTTTGGTACTTTGTATGTTGTGCTTAGCACAATGCTTAATAAATGCTTATTGACAGACTGTCTACCTAATGTCTTGTTTGTACTAGTTGTTTACAACAATCTCCCATTAGATGTGAACTCTCTGAGAAATTTTTCAATTTCAATGAGAAATATTATCAATTTTTTTTTCTTCTTGGAGCATTTTGTATATTGTGCTTAGCACAATGATTTGCACATAGTAGGTGCTTAATAAATGCTCATTGATACCAAATCAGCCACTAGAGATGAAAAGACAAAATGAGGAAACTATATTTGTCCTTTTTTTTTTTTTTTTTTTTTTTAAAGAGGGAAACAAAAAGCACCTGATAAGCAAATGAAGGTTCTTTGAGGAGGGAGAGAGCATTGCCTGGGGGGAATCAACAGAGGCTAAGTCTAGGAACTGGATCTCGACTGAGTATCTAAGGACAATATTAATTTTAAGAAAAGGATTAAGAAGAGAGTGAATCCCAAGCATGGGAGTAAGGGAAAGGCTGTGCAGGCAGGAAATGGAAGGTTCAGTGAAAGGGAGAGTAAGCAGGGCAATTTAACTAGAAAAGAGTATGAGCTAGGGGAAGTGAGATGAAATCAGTTTGAAAAGGTAGATGAGAACCTGATTCTAGAGGACTTTAAATGTTTGTGTATCATCCTAGTGGCAATAGGGAGCCTACAAGGACATTTGAGGAGAAGAGTGACTGGATCAGACCTGTGTTTTAAGAAGATAATTGTTGCAGCTGTGTGGAGTAGACCTACATAGACCAATTAGAAAATTATTGTAAGATTCCAGGGGATAGATGAGGAGAGGATGAAAAAGGTTACAGACATAAAGGGGAGAAGGGGAGAATAGGTTTTACAGATGTTATGGAAACAGAATCAACAACATTCAATTGCTGATTTGATGTGGACAAATAAGGGGGAGTATGACCTTTAGGTCTTGAACCTGGGAGACAGGAATATGGGAGTGTTTGCCACTGGAATCGGGAATTTGGGAGGAGCTCTGGACTGGGAAGTAGGAACATGAGATACTATTCCTTGCTCTGCCCACACATGGTTGTGTAAGCTTGGGTCAGTCATATGACTATGGGTCTCAATTTCCTCGTTCTCAGATGAGAGAGTGGGGTTACATGACTTCTGAGGACCCAACCAGCTCTCCCATTCTGGCTTCTATGTATGTCAAGTCAAGTCAAATCAACAAGTATTTATAAGTACAAAGTGGCAGGGATCCAAAGAAAGGCAAATGGCAGTCCCTGCCCTCCAGAGCTCCCAGTCTAATGAAAGAGAATAATAGGCAAAAAAAAACCCCAAAAACTACGTATGAACACAATATCGACAAGAACTGACTAGACATAGTTGACAGCGGGAAAAGGGCTGAAATTAAGGGGGAGTAGGAGAGACACTTCTCAAGTATACACAAAGAATGCACATCCTCCCTATCTACAAAGACACATGGGGCCTTCCTCCCCTCCCCCATGCCATGCTCTTCCCCATCTTTCTCAGAGCTCCATGTCCTTCACAAGAATAACCTTTGTACTGCTGCTTAGGTGCAAGTCTTGGTTGGGAGACAGGATGATGTAGTGGCTAGACAGCCAGCCTGGAAGTCAGGGTCTTTGAGACCCATCTTTGGCACAAGCTGCTTGGATGATCCTGAGCACTCCTCCGTGGCCCAAACGACTCTCTGAAACTATAAATTGCAAAATAGGGTCCAATCTACCTTGCTCAAAGGTATTTTCTCTACAATGCAATCATATGGTCAGTCTAGTATAGCACACTTTACTCATGTCCACCATGTGGTAGCTCTCAATTTTAACTGTTTGGGGATGATAGCATTCTATTAATGGCCATCGAATATTATAGAGGATCATTGTTCAGAAAGAAGCTCTGGTCATTAAAAATATTACAATATGTCCCAAAGGCAATCTAGACTGCTCTCTTCCTCTGGTTCATTTCTGAACTCTTCTCCATGTCCATATAGGGTGTCCACCTGACCAAGAACAAGTCTAAAGGTTTCCCGTCTACCTGAATGTCACAGAAAGCCCATTTACTTATATCTCACAAATAATTTAAACAAGATTTTGGGCAGCTAGGTGGCAGAGTGGGTAGAGTAGAGAGGACCTTGCTTTCCTTCAGTTTCCTCAACTATAAAATGAGTACCCACATTTCAGAGTTGTTGTATCAAATGATACTACAATTGTAAAGCACTTAGTATAGTGCTTGGCACATGGTAGGTGCTTTACAAATGTTAGCTTTATTATTATTTTAAGGTCTGTCACCTAGTTTCTGATCTTGGAAAAGACAGAGAAATCATCATCATCATCAATTAATTAATATTTATTAAGTACCTACTATGTGTCAGACAATTATACTAAGGACTTGGACAAAAAGAGGCAAAAGACAGTCCCAGACCTCAAAGAGCTTATAATGTATTGGGGAAACAACATATGAACAAATATATACAAAGCAAATTTTATTCAGGTCAAATGAAAAATAATTAATGTTGGGAAGACACTAAAAGTGAGAGAGATAGATTAGATCTTCTTGAGGAAGTCAGGATTTTAGTTGGACTTTAAAGGAAGCCAGGAAAGTCAGTAGTCAGAGCAGAGGAGGGGGAGCGTAGTAGGCATAGGTTAGAGCACAAAAAAGTACCCAGAAGTAAGAGAGGAAGGGTCTTATTCATGAAATAGCCAGGAGGGCGGTGTCACTGAGTCAAAAAGAGGAGTAACGTGTAAGACTATTGGAAAGGTAGAAAGGACTAGACTTTGAAGAGCTTAGTATGTCAAACAGAACATTTTGTATTTGTTCCTAGAGACAATAAAGAGCCAATGGTGTCGTGTGTGTGTGTGTGTGTGTGTGTGTGTGTGTGTGTGTGTGAAAGAGAGAGACAGAGAAAGAAACAGAGACAGAGACAGAGAGAAAGAGTGAGGAATTATTAAAAAAAAATCTTCATGATGACATCTGGATTGTGAATTTGAGCAATTCAAGGATGGTTGCCCTTTACAGTAATAGGAAAGATGGTGGTAGTGGATTTAGGAAGAAAAATCATGAGTTTTGTTTTGGACATATTAAGTTTAAGATGTCTATTGAACATTCATTTGGAGATGTTTAAAAATCAGTTAGAGATCAGTAGAGAGACTGGGGCAGGATATGTAGCTTTGAGAATCATTGGTACAGAGATTAAATTAAATCCCTGAAAGCTCATGAACTCACCTAGTGAAATTGTGTAGAAGGAGAAGACAGGAGAGCCTAGGATAGAACTTTGATGGTTATCTATGTTTAAGGACATTATCTGGATAAGGATCCAGCAAAGGAGACAGAAGGAGTTGTCAGAAAAGGAGAAGGAAAATCAGGAAGGAAAAATGTCCTGAAAACCTAGAGAAAAGAGAATATCACAGAAAAAAGTGATTAACAGTGCCCAAAGCTGCACTGGAGTTAAGGAGAATAAAGATTGAGAAAAAGCCATTGAATCTAGCCACTAGGAGTTCTTTAGGAACTTTGGGAAAAACAATTTGGATGGGATAATGAAGCCAGACAGTCAGATTATAAGGGGATAAAAAGGAAGTGAAAGTGGAGAAAGTGGAGCCATCAATTGTAGTTATCCTTTTCTTTCTTTCTTTTTTTTTTTTTTAATAACTTGTTATTGATAGAACCCATGCCAGAGTAATTTTTTACAGCATTATCCCTTGCATTCACTTCTGTTCCGATTTTTCCCCTCCCTCCCTCCACCCCCTCCCCCATATGGCAAGCAAACCTTTACATGTTGAATAGGTTACAGTATATCCTGGATACAATATACGTGTGCAGAACCAAACAGTTTTCTTGTTGCACAGGGAAAATTGAATTCAGAAGGTATAAATAATCCGGGAAGAAAAACAAAAATGCAGCAGTTTATATTCATCTCCCAGTGTTCTTTCTTTGGGTGTAGCTGCTTCTGCCCATCTTTGATCAATTGAAACTGAATTATCTCTCTTTATCGAAGAGGTCCACTTCCATCAGAATACATCCTCAAGCAGTATCATTGTTGAGGTATATAATGATCTTCTGGTTCTGCTCATTTCACTTAGCATCAGTTCATGTAAGTCTCGCCAGTCCTCTCTGTATTCATCCTGCTGCTCATTTCTTACAGAACAATAATATTCCATAACGTTCATATACCATAATTTACTCAACCATTCTCCAATTGATGGGCATTCATTCATTTTCCAGCTTCTAGCCATGTAGTTATCCTTTTCGAAGAACTAGCTAACTACTATTAGTTAGTGCAAATGGAAGAATTATGAGAAGTTTTATTCAAGATGGGGGAGATGTGGACATGTTTGCAGATAGCAGAGAAGGAGCCAGTAGAGAAAGAGAATTGAAAATAAATAAGAGAATGTGGATGATAGAGGGGCCAGTCAATTGGAGGATATAGGATTTAATGGGATCATTTGAACAGGTAAAAAGATTGGTCATGATAAGGAATGAGGTGATCTCATCATATGAGACTGGGGTGAAGGATGCAAGAAGGACAGAAGGCACCTGAGTGATGGGAGATGAGGAAAAGGGGGAAAGAGGTTCTCCTCACAAAGATTCCACAGTGAGGACAAAAAGATATCACCTATGAAAAGCATACGTGAGCAATCAGTGCAGCAGGTTGAGGACCAAAGAGGTAAAAGCCAAGGAGCCCATGTGTACCAGTAATCCTTGAGATTATCACTTCAATCCTTTCAGAGTACAATCCTTTGAAAGTGACTGTCTCAAATAGCCAAGAAAATAGTCATTCCCTAATAAGAGATACCATTTCCAAAATCTCTTTTGTTTGACAAGTTCTTGCAATAATATTACCAACTAGGATCATAGATTGTAGAGCTGGAAGGGACTTCACATTATCTGGCCCACCCACCCCCTCCCCCATTTTACTGGTCTGTGTTCCCATTTTACAGATGCAGAAACCAAGAATCAATGACATTTACCCACAGTTTGCTAATGTCAGGGCTAGAAATCAAAATCCAGTTCTTAAATCCTAAGTTTTATGAGTATTCCCTCATCCCCTATTTCCTATTGAAGCTGGTCTGTGTGTTCTTCAGGAAAGCAAGGAAGTAGGGAACACATTTCAGAGCTCTTAATAACTTTTGTTTAAAAATTTTAAAATGTTTTTAGTTCTTTAAGAAAGCTCCTCTGACTTCTAGTGAAATGAGGAGTCCCCATTAAAGCAGAGTTCTTAAACTGGAATCTTTGAACTTAAAAATGTTTTTGAAATTTTATTTCAGCAGTTTCTTTGGTAATTGCATATTTTACTTTATGTGTTTTAAAATATTGCTCTGACTGTGGATTGAAGCATAGTATTTTCACCTTTTTGATTATTTGTTTTTTTTCTCATTTTTTTCCCTTTTGGTCTGACTTTTCTTGCACAATATGACAAATATGGAAATATGTTTAATAGCATTGCACATATTTAACTTAAATCATTATTGCTTGCCATTTTGGGGAGGGGAGCAATAAGAGAGGGAGGTTGGAAAATCTGGAACACTAAGTCTTACAAAAATGAATGTTGAAAACTGTCTTTACATGTATTTGAGGGAAAAGTAAAATATTATTTGAAAAATTAAAATATTACTCTAAGAAGGGGGTGATAGTCTTTATCTCAGTGCTAAAGAGTTCAGGACACAAAAATGGTTAAGAACTCTTGATCTAAAGGAATTCAGCATAGGTAGACCCTCTGAGCTTCTCATTTTTACTCAGGGTATTATTGAGCCCCAAATCCTTACTTCCCATGAGGATGATTCTGCCTGACAGATGGATGTTGGAACCATCTTAATTCCACTCAACCATGGACTCAAGAAAAATAATGAACTCAGCAAAATAATAAGCCGGCTCCATGGTGGCGTAGAGGATTCTCGCCACGCTGCTGCCACGGTGTCTAAGCCCATTGGCACGGCATGAAGGGGCACTGTCACATCCAATTCCCCCAAGATGACCCATTGGGCAGAACATCAAAGACTTAGGGCAGACAATTAGTGCAGCAGGATTAGAGGAGGCACTCAGTTAAAAAAAATTACTCCTTTGCTATTCTGATGACCATGCACAAGCAGATTGTGAATGAATATCTTGTTGGGAGGCTCTTTCCTCTCAGGACTGTAATATCCTTGGATAAACAATTGTCCTTATGATGAACACAGTCAATGACCACATTGGTCACATTCTTAAAAACCATCTAACATAGTAATTCCTGTATACTTGAAAACATACCAGTAGAGGCAATGAATGTAGAACAGCAAAGCCAACATATTGGTAGATAGAACAAATAGTGGATACCCAGATTTGTCATTTGACTGAACTAAGTCTTAAGTTTATAATCTTGCAATGATCATATTCCACACTCTTCCTTAGCTAAAATGTGCCCCCAAAAAATACCTTGACCTCCTCAGTATCTCTGACATCTGAACCTTTCTTAAACAATTCAGACACTCATTACCTCTCACCTCTCTTCTTGACTCTTTGTAATCTGATTTCTGAACTCATCATTCACCTAAACTGCTTTTTTCAAAGTTGCCAATGATCTTTTAGTAGTCATATCTAATGATTTTTTTCTTTTTCTTTTTCTTTTTTTGCAAACAGTACATTCATTTCCCAGTGTTCTTTCTTTGGGTGTAGCTGCTTCTGTCCATCATTGATCAATTGAAACTGAGTTAGATCTCTTTGTTGAAGAAATCCACTTCCATAATGATTTTTTTTTCAATCTTTCTAGATTTTAGGGACATCACTCTTTGCTGATTCTGTTTCTACCTATTTGGTCATTCCTTCTCTATCTCTTTTGTTAGATCTTATAAGGTTAATCTTGGTTAGGAATTCACATTCAACACGTATAGGCTTAGAGGAATGAGTACAAGTTTATTATTGCTCAGAATCTTGATTCAAATGAGATATAAGGGAAGAGGAATCTTATAACATCAAACCAACACACAATCAACAAATACAGTGATCACTATAACAAGAGAAGTAATATCAGAAACAAACAACATACAACATACAACATCACCACTCCAAGGAAGCACCAACATCTGAGGTTCTTGGCTGGGGGAATCCCTAACCACAACATTCAGAGTCTTGAAGTGGTAGGGTCCCAAGCAAAATGCCCATCCCCTCTGGGGTGAGATTCCCAAGTCCCTTTCCCACTAAAGGATTTTTATAGCCTGAGTACAAAAAAGGCACTCCGCTAAGTATTCTCATTTGATTTGTGACTCTCAAGATGAAGCAGCCTTCCATGTGCAGGATGCTTCATTTCAAGAGATCCACCAAGGAGAACATTTATTCATTTCTTTAGAATAACTGCTTTTGCTCAGGGAACTGGACAGATTTCTAAGACAAATACAGGTCAGCAAAAAAGGAAACTTATTAATCAATGCACAGAAATGATGGCCTTCCTTTCCTATGTTTCTAGCATTCCATCAGATAACTGCAAGTATGTCCTCATATTTCTAGCAAAAAGTTACACAAAAGACATGGCTGAGACTCACTAGGATTCCTTCCAGATCTTTACTCAGGTTATGCCTGCTAACCACGACTGCTCTGCAAGGCTATGTACTGAGTAATCTTTTCTTCTTCCTTTATACTATTTCACTTCTGAGAAGAACCAAGTCTATCATAGTTGATCAGGCTTAATATAGCTTACTTTGCTCCCCTGACTGTTCCTCACATATGACACTCAACTTCTCAACTCTATGCATTTAGTCTGATCATTAAGTATATCTGTAATGTACTTCTTTTTCAACTTAATCTTTCCTTTAAGACCAGTTTAAGCATTTCCTTCTGCACTAAGACTTTTGGGCTCCATCCATCCTCTGATGCCCTCCCTCACAAACTTCACTCTCCACATAACTTTTTTGTGTACCCTTGTATTTGTTCATTATGTATTTATGTATTGTATCTATCTCTCTGTAGGTGCTTGGTGCTCCTGGAAAGGAAGGATCACTTTATTCTTTGTCCTTGCATTCACAATGACTGGCACATAGTAGGCTCTTCACAAATGCTTGTTGATTCACTCACTAGTTATTGTCCAAACAATTTCCATGGCAAAATGGCCTCCAGAGTAGATATTCCAGAACTCTGGAGATTAAAAATAACAAAATGGAAATGACAAAGAGAACCGTTCACTCAAGAAAATGAGATGGAATGGGATTTCTTGTTCAGGTAGAAAGGTCTTAGCAAGAAGAAAGATCCCTGCTTCATGAGAGAGAGAGAGAGAGAGAGGAGAGAGAGAGAGAGAGAGAGAGAGAGAGAGAGTTGAAGGAGGAGAAAGTGAATCATAAAATTGAGGAAGAGGGAAGAAGAGGGAGCTCATGGTGAAGAATATTTCTGTAAAATATGAAACAGTTCTCAGATTACAAATAGATGAAAGTTTTTCAGGTTTCCAGAACATGATAGTAGAGAGTTTGTGGGTGATGACAAGACCATCTCTGTGTATGGCCAAGATGGTATGAAGGAAGAAAATTATGGAAAATGAGTAGGTTTAGTAGGAATGAATGGGAATTGGGAAGTTAGGGTATTTGAGGGAACATCAGCTAGAATTAGGAAAGAAAAAAAATGTAAACCAGGTATCAAACTCATTGAGGAAGGAAGGGAGTGACCTAGAGGTCTATGTACAACAAACAGTTATGAGTACTTCAATTGGGTGAAAAATGTGGATTGATAGAACTTCAAAGGAAGAGAAGTTTCTGAATGATGAAGGAAGGGAGAGAACTTGGAAGTGACAATGGGGAGCAAGGAATGAATCACCAGGAAATGAATGAAAGTGAAGCTATTGCTGGAAAGGGTTACCAGGGAGGATGTTATTTTACTCTCCTTCAGCTTAGACATGTGTTCTCATGTTTTTCCAAGTTCTTCATATTCCTTTTATCTTACTGAACAATATTCAATTGCATTTACATACCATAGATCTTTCTTTCTTTCTTTCTTTCTTTCTTTCTTTCTTTCTTTCTTTCTTTCTTTCTTCCTTCCTTCCTTCTTTCTTTCTTCCTTCCTTCCTTTCTTTCTTTCTTTCTTTCTTTCTTTCTTTCTTTCTTTCTTTCTTTTTCTTTCTTTCTTTCTGAAGCAATTGGGGTTAAGTGTATTGCCCAAGGTCACACAGCTAGGAAGTGTTACGTGTCTGAGACCACATTTGAACTCAGGTCCTCCTGAATTCAGGGCTGGTCCTCTATCCATTACACCACCCAGCTGACCCCATAGAATTTTCAGCTTTTTTTTTTTATTATTACAAAGTGAACAGTTATGTATATGAACTCACCTGTCCTTTAAAGCTCCCCAAAACCTGATCTCTTCCTATCTTCTCAATATTTTTACACTTCATTCCTCTCCTTGCACTCTGTATTAAACCCATATTGGCTTACTTGCTGTTCCTTACCCATAACATTATTTCCCATCTCTATTTCTTTGCACTGATTGTTCCCCATGCCTGGAATGTACTAGCTCCTCTCTTCTGACTCTTGGAATACTGGGTATCCTTTTAGACTCCCCTCCTCCTCTTTATACCTACTCTTTTATGTAGTCTCTATATTTTCATGTTTTGTAAATTATGAAGAAAAACTGTATAACAAGTCTGTAATCTAGAGTCCTTCATCTCACCTGAATAGAAAACTAATCTGTTTTCCTTGAATGAAAATTCAGGGAGGGATCCTGATTCTCAGAAACCATAATAATCAGAGAACTAATTTGTCTTGTTTGTGAGACCAGCTAAGGGCGGCAATGGCTACTGGTTCAATCTGATTGAAAGATATTTTTGTTCACATTTGACTTGACTGAAAGGGCAATCCTTAAAGGAAATGGTTAGTTTGGAAGATATGTCTCCAGGGGTACTTTGATATTGGCATTACTATTGTTCTTTTTAAATCAACTAAAACCCCCTAAACTTTGTGCTTTTTCTTAGTTGATTGTGGAATGTGAGCCTTTTGTTCCAGGTTACTTTAAAATGTCAATAGGCTTTGCTTGGACCAGGGGGAACTCCATCAGCAGGGAAAGCTTGCCCATTTAGATCTGCTGCTCACAAATTACAGCTAAAAGCAGAGAGTTCAGAGGGTTTTTTTTTTTTCTTTCTTTCTTTCTGAAGCAATTGGGGTTAAGTGTATTGCCCAAGGTCACACAGCTAGGAAGTGTTACGTGTCTGAGACCACATTTGAACTCAGGTCCTCCTGAATTCAGGGCTGGTCCTCTATCCATTACACCACCCAGCTGACCCCATAGAATTTTCAGCTTTTTTTTTTTATTATTACAAAGTGAACAGTTATGTATATGAACTCACCTGTCCTTTAAAGCTCCCCAAAACCTGATCTCTTCCTATCTTCTCAATATTTTTACACTTCATTCCTCTCCTTGCACTCTGTATTAAACCCATATTGGCTTACTTGCTGTTCCTTACCCATAACATTATTTCCCATCTCTATTTCTTTGCACTGATTGTTCCCCATGCCTGGAATGTACTAGCTCCTCTCTTCTGACTCTTGGAATACTGGGTATCCTTTTAGACTCCCCTCCTCCTCTTTATACCTACTCTTTTATGTAGTCTCTATATTTTCATGTTTTGTAAATTATGAAGAAAAACTGTATAACAAGTCTGTAATCTAGAGTCCTTCATCTCACCTGAATAGAAAACTAATCTGTTTTCCTTGAATGAAAATTCAGGGAGGGATCCTGATTCCCAGAAACCACAATAATCAGAGAACTAATTTGTCTTGTTTGTGAGACCAGCTAAGGGCGGCAATGGCTACTGGTTCAATCTGATTGAAAGGTATTTTTGTTCACATTTAACCTGACTGAAAGGGCAATCCTTAAAGGAAATGGTTAGTTTGGAAGATATGTCTCCAGGGGTACTTTGATATTGGCATTACTATTGTTCTTTTTAAGCCAACTAAAACCCCCTAAACTTTGTGCTTTTTCTTAGTTGATTGTGGAATGTGAGCCTTTTGTTCCAGGTTACTTTAAAATGTCAATAGGCTTTGCTTGGACCAGGGGGAACTCCATCAGCAGGGAAAGCTAGCCCATTTAGATCTGCTGCTCACAAATTACAGCTAAAAGCAGAGAGTTCAGAGGGTTTTTTTTTTCCTTCCATAGCACAGTGCCTGGCACACAGTAAATACGTAAAATGGTTTTGAAGTGTGCTGGTACTAGAAGCAAAGATGTTTTCACCTTTGATTTATAAGTGCATTAGTGGGATCTTGGAGTCAAAGAAAATGAACAGTTGAGTCACTTTCCTTGTATAACTCCAGTCCTACCTACCATTTGGGTTTGCTGAAGAGCAGTCCTCTGATAATGAGTGCTCTGTGAGTGAATGAGTGTGTCTATGCGTGTGTGTGCTCCAAGCTAGTTGTGATATCTCCTAGCCCATGATACTGCATAAAATTGAGACTAACTCAGGAATGAGGTCAAATCTCAGCTCAATAAAGGAAACAATTAATTTAAAAGGAAAATTTATTCTAAGCAGTTTTGCAGTATAGGTGCTGGGAACAAAGGAACACATGGAGCGGCAGTTTTCCCCACATGTATATGACTTTAGAGTGATCTATTCAGAATTAATTCCTCTGTCTCTCTGCCTCTCTGTCTTTGTCTCTCTGTCTCTGTCTTTGGCTCTCTCTCTCTCTCTCTCTCTCTCTCTCTCTCTCTCTCTCTCTCTCTCTTTCTCTCTTTCTGTCTGTCTCTCTCTCTCTCTCTCTCCCTCCTTCCCTCCCTCCCTCCCTTCTCATTTCTCCTCTTCAGTGCAGCAGTACAGGATGAGAGGGCTCTTGGTCAATTACAAGTCACATCTGCTTCAACTACTCAGCATGCATGCAGCACCACAGGAGTTTCCTTTAGGGAACTGTGAAACCTGACTGTGATGGGAGTGAGGTTATACTTACAGGATTATAAACCATTGGAGCAATCCAAAGCTTCACCAACAGTGCATTAGCAAGTCTGGTCTCAGACCTCCAGTATCAGCTACATTTTTGGTCATCTTTGCCTACACCCTGGGCAATAGATAAAACCTTGAACTTGTCACAGTCTGCATTTTTCTTAATGATTTGAAAGCCTGTTTTCACATGATCATTTGTAGTTTTGTTTTTGAAATTTTTCCTATCTTTTCATTACCCACATGCTAGGGAATCTTTTATTGCCCCCCCCCATTTCTTTTTCTTTTGTAAATAGTATTTTATTTTTTCCAATTAGTTATAAAGATAGTTCTCAACATTTATTTTTTTATAAGATTTTAGTTTAAATTTTTCTCAAAAACTAGAATCCTACAGTATGTTGTTTATAACAAACACATTTGAAAAAGAGAGATACACATAGAGTAAAAGTTAAAAGTTGGAGTAGAATTTCAGCTGACATTTAAAAAAAAAGTATGGGTAACAAGCTTGATCTCAGGTAGATCAAAAGAAAAATATATCTAATTAAATGAGATACAGAAGGGACTGTCATTGTGCTAAAAAGGTACTGTAGACAATGAAGTAATATCAATATTAAACATATATGCACCAAGTGGAATAGTATCCAGACTTTTAGAGGACAAGTTAAATCAGTTACAAGAAGAAATAGACAACAAAACTATACTAGTGGGGAGATCTCAACCTCCTCTTCTCAGAGTTAGGTAAAATCTAACCACAAAAAAACAACCAAAAAAGTTAAGTATTTGAATAGAAAACTTAGTTATGATAGACCTCTGGAGAAAATTGAATGGGGATAGAAAGGATCTATTTTTTCCTCAGTGGTACATGACCTCTACACAAAAATTGGCCATGTTAGGTTATAAAACCTTCATAGTCAAATGCAGAAAGGCAGAAATATTAAATCTTTTTCATATTATGATGCAATAAAAATTACATGTAAAGACCATGTAAAGATAGACTAAAAACTAATTGGAAATTAAACAATCTAATTTTAAAAAATGAGTGTAACAACAAATCATAAAAACAATAAATAAAACTTATGAAATACAGCCTAAGTTCTTCAGGGAAATTTTGTATCTTTAAATGCTTACATGGATAAAATAGAGAAAGAGGAAATCAATGAATTGGGCATGTAACTAAAAAAAATAAGAATACATAAAAAATCCTTAATTAGAAGTTCTGGAAATCAAAGGAGAGACTAATAAAATTAAAAGTAAGAAAACTATAGAATGAATAAAACTGAGCTAGTTTTATGAAAAAAAAACAATAAAATTGATAAATCTCTGGTTAATTTGATTTTTTTTAAAAGAAGAAAATTAAATTACTAGTATCAAAAATGAAAAGGGTGAATTTACCATCAGTGAAGAAGAAATTAAAACAATAATTAGGAGCTATTTTCCCAACTGTATGCTGACAAATGTAGCAATCAGTGAAATGGATGAATATTCACAAAAATGTAAATTTCCCAGATTAACAAGAGGAAATAAAATGCTTAACTAAAAAATAAATTGGACAAACTATCAATGAACTCCCTAAGAAAAATCTCCAAGACCAGATGTAGTCACAAGTGAATTCTATCAAACAGTTAAAAAACAATTAATTCCAATATTATATAAACTATTTGGAGAAATAAGCAAAGGCATCCTACTGAATTCTTTTGATAACAAAAATATGATGCTGATATGTAAATCAGAAGAGCCAAAACTGAAAAAGAAAATTATAGATCAATCTCCCTAATGAATATTGATGCAAACATTTTAAATAAAATATTAGTAAGGAAATTATAGTAATATATTACAAGGACAATACACTGTGACCAAGTGGAATTTATACTAGGAATGTAGGGCTGGTTCAATATTTGCAAAGTTATCAGCATAATTGACCATATAAAATCAACAGAAATCATATAATTATCTCAATAGATACAGAAAAACCTTTGACAAAATGCAGCACCCATTTCCATTTAAAACATTAGAGATCATAGGAATATATGGAGTTTCCCTTGAAATGATAAGCAATATCTATCTAAAACCATCAGCAAGTGTTACATATAATGGGAATAAGCGAGAAGCCTACCCAATATGATTGGGGTGAAACAAGGACCCCCATTATCACTACTATTATTTCATATAGTATTAGAAACTTTAGTTTTAGCAATAAAGGAAAGAAGTTAAAGGAATTAGAATAGGTAATAAGAAATAAAATTATCATTCTTTGCAAATGACTTTATGCTTTACTTAGAGAATCAACTGAAAACTACTTGAAATAATTAACAATTTTAGTGACCATATCATCAGCATTTCTGTATATTGCCAATAAAGCCCAGCAACAAGAACGAGAAAGAAATTCCATTTAAAATAATAGTAGACAGGGGCAGCTAAGTGATGCAGTGATTAGCGCGCCAGCCCTGAAATCAGGAGGACATGAGTTCAGATCTGGTCCCAGAAACTTAAAGCTTAACACTTCCTACCTGTGTGACCCTGGGCAAGTCACAACCCCAATTGACTCAGCAAAAAATTAAAAAAAAATTAATGGTAGACAAAATAAAATATTTGGGAATCTATCTGCCAAGACAAACCCAGAAACTATATGAACACAATTACAAACCACTTTTCACATAAATTAAGTCAGATCTAAATAATTGGAAAAAATATCAATTGTTCATGGGTAGGCCAAACCAATATAATAAAAATGGCAATTCTACCTAAATTATTCTACTTATTCAATGCCATGTCAATAAGACTCCCAAAAATTATTTTATATAACTAGAAAAAACAATAAAATTCATCTGGAAGAACAAAAGATCAAGAATATCAAGGGAAGTAATAAGGAAAAATGCAGAGGAAAGGAGCTTAGCTGTACCAGATCTAAAACTATCTCATAAAGCAGCAATCATCAAAATTAGTTGGTATTGGCTAAGAAAGAATTGATGTATCAGTGGAATAGATTAGGTACAGAAAATACAATAATTGATGCCTATAGTAATCTACTGTTTAATAAACCCAAAGACTTCAACTTCTGGGATAAAAACTCACTATTTGACAAAAACTGCTGGGGAAATTAGAAAATTGTATGGCAAGAATTAGGCATTGATCAACACTTTATATCCTAAACTACGTTAAAGTCAAACTGGTTACATAGTTTAGACATAGGTAACAGCATAAGCAAATTAGGAAAGTAATAAATAGTTTATCTATCAGATCTATGGAAAGAGGAAGAATTTATGACCAAAAAGGATGTAGAGAACTTTATGAGAGGCAAGACAAATAATTTCAATTGCATTAAATTAAAAAGGTTTTGCACAAAGCAAGGTAACCAAGATTATAAGGGAAGCAGAATGCTGGGAAACAATTTTTAAAGCCAGTGTTTCTGATAAAGCCCTCATTTCTTCACTATATATAGAGAAGTGAGTCAAATTTATAAGAATACAAATCATTCCCCAATTGATAAATGGCCAAAGGATATGAACATGCAGTTTTCAGATGAAGAAATAAATTAAAGCCATCTATAGACATATGAAAAGGTGCACTAAATCACTATTAGAGAAATCCAAATTAAAACAAGGTACCTCCTCACATCCATCAGACTGGCTAATATTAAAGAAAAGGAAAATGATAAATGTTGGGGGGAGTGTGAAAAAATTAGAGCACTAAGGCATTGTTGGTGAAGTTGTGAACTGATGGAACTATTCTGGAGAGCCATTTAGAACTATGCCCACAGAGCTATAAATCTGTGCATATTCTTTGACAGCTATACTTCTACTAAATCTACATCCCAAAGAGATGATTAAAATAATCTACATGTACAAAAATATTTATAGCAGTTCTCTTTGTGGTGGCAAAGAATTGGAAATTGAAGAAATGCTCATCACATGAGGAATGGTTGAGCAAATTGTAATATATGAATGTAATGGGATATTATTGTTCTATAAGAAATGATAAGCAAGAAAATTTCAGAAAAACCTGGATTCACATGAACTAATATTGAATGAAGTAAGCAGATCCAGCACATAGTAAACAGTAACAACAACATTGTGTAGATGATTATCTTTAATAGACTTTACTTTTTCTCAGCAATATAATGATCTAAAAGAATTCTCAAACACTCATGATGGAAAATTCCATCTAGATCTAGAAAAAGAATTATGGGATCTGAATACAGATTGAAGTACACTATTTTCACTTTTTTGATTATTTTTTCTGTCTTGTGGTTTTCCCCTTTTGTTTTGATTCTTCTTTTACAACATGACTAATGTGGAAATATGTTTAATATGATACACTATTCCTTGCATCCCCCTCCCTTGAAAATAGAAATCAAAATCCTATAAAAGTAAATGTCAGAAATTAATAATTTTTAAAAAATATTTTTCTCCCTCTTTCCTCCCATCCTCCCTCCCTAAGATGATAAGCAATCTAATATAGGTTACACATGCAATCACGCAAACACATTTCTGTTTAGTCATGTCATATCATTCCCATTTCATAGATTTAGCCCAAGAAGTCTACTTCCCATAATGGAAATTCACAAATCATTGGACATCTCACAATTATCTCTTTTCTCCGGGGCAAAATGCCATTGGGATTGGATTCCATTTGCCCTTGTGTGCCACATTTTTATATTTCAGGAATTTCAAAATGAAGAAAATTCTCAGTGAACATTCCTTCTGCTAGCCTTCTCTTTTCTCCTTTCCCTCAGAGTTGAACAGTCAGATTTAGGGCCTCCTGTAAGGGCAAGACATGATGGAGGCAATGGTGACTGGATTTCCTAACCACGATGAAGGAATGGATTCACAAATAAATGAATGTGTAAATTAAAGTATTTAGTAAGCGCATTTCATGTGCCAAATACTGTGCTAAGCCCTGGGATATAAACACAGAAAAGACAGTTCCTGCCCTCAAGGACCCTACATTCTGAGGGGGAAGGCAAGAAATGGTGGCCAGAGAGAGGTGTCTTGGACCTGACAGCCATAGGGAACAATATGGGAATGACATTGAAGATATGGCCAACCAACAAGCATTTATTAAATTCCTACAATGTGCCAGGTTCTGTCCTAAGTACTGAGAATATGAATAAGAGCAAAAGGCAGGCGAGGAAGGGGATAGCATAGGGCAATAGGCAGGATAGAATATGGAGTCCAAAGAGCTGGGTTTGAATGCTGCTGTGTGACTCTGATTAAACTGTACAACTTCTCTGAGCCTTCCTTTGTTTATCTTTAAGATGAGAGTTTGGACTGAGGGGTCTCTAAAATTCCTTCAGATCCGAAGCATAAAATAGTAGAAGATGGCTGGAAGGCAGGAAGACCCGAGTTCAAGTCCAATCTATGACACATGTGACTATGTGATCCTGAAAAAGTCACTTACTCTCAATGTCTCAGTTAATTTTCTATCCTATAAACATTTCCCCAGAAATTTCTTACAATAAAGAAATCCCAAATAATGATCCTTCCAGCTCAAAATCTCATGTACTATAATGATAAATAGTTTTGAGTTCCAGATGAGTAGAGAAGGGATGAAATTGGGAAAAAGACAAATGAATGAATAAATTGCTTTTAATTGTGAGCTAAGCATTGTGCTAAGAGGGAGAGGGAGACAAAGAAGGTGAGAGAGAGACAGAGACAGAGACAGACAGAGAGACAAAGAGCCAGAGAGAGCCAGAGAGAGAGAGAGAGACAGAGAGAGGGGAGGAGGGAGGGGGGAGTAGGAAAAGGAGGGAGGGAGAGACAGAAAGAGAGATTGTCTTTAAATGAAATTGATGACATATTTTAGAATTTCTGTCAAGAAGTGCCAGACTATCTAGAACTGTCCCTTCAGACAACCAGAGATCCCAAATAGAAGAAGGGAGAGCGCTGAGTGTCCCAAAGCAGAGATCTTGGAGGTTGTTCATTGAATGGCCATGCTGTTGCTGCTGCTGCTGCTGGGATAAGAGGGGAGATAGTTAGTCAAAGTCCTGTGTTCATAGCACCCTGGGGAGGAACAAAAGTGGCTGCTCTACAGAAGAAGGTGGTGCAGCTGTTGGCACTAGCCTACCCCCACACACTTAAAGACTGTGAGATCTTAAACAGCTTCCCTTACTTCTCTGAGACTCAGTTTCCTCACTTGTAAGACAAAGCTAATTCTACCTGCACACGCTTTCTCGTCACTGGGGGACAACTGTAAAACACCAAAGAAATGTGTGTCACTAGGATTGGAGAGTATCCAACTTTCCTTTCTAGCCCAGAGTTGGAGAGCATCAGACCTGGAAGGTCATGTAATCCAATCCAAGAATTTCACAGCAAGGGAAACTGAGGCTCCAGAGAAGAAGTGCTTTGCCAAAGATATGTGGCTGAGAGCAGCGCTGGAATTCAAACCCAAACTCAAAGCCAGTCCCCGTCCCCCCTTTTCGGCTGCTGTTTTCTCTGGATCTCTGCTGTCCCGATTCTCTGATTGTTGTCTCAGTTAGGAAGCTTCTCTTGGGAGCACAGGCGAGAGGTGTAACTCAGAAATCTTTGCCAGCAAGAATCTGAGGAAACATTCCCATGTTTGGCTGGTCACAGCAGCTCAAATAGCCTGGCTACATGTGAGAATGAATAAGTGTCAGCTTGGCCCTGTTGGGTAGCCAAGGTAAATCTCTTCTAAAAAAACAATCATCATTTACTGGGATATGGTTGACATTTGGTATGTGTGGGTGTGTAGAGTGTGGAAAACATTCAGCCACAAAAGTCCCTTGAAATTCCCTAGATGCTCACAAAATCCCAGGAGATATTTCCTGGTATCTGTGGAGGATCCTCATCTATTGACTTTTGAGAAAGCATATCAATCGTCTTTTGTTAGGAATCAATTTACAATACACTGTGAAGTTGGCAAAGATTTTCATAGATATTATCTGTTGAGAGTCGCTCTACAACCCGTGAGAAAGATGCTACTTTCCATTTTGCAGATGAAGAAACTGAGGCTTAAAGAGAAGAAGGGGGTTACCCAGGATCACAAAGCTAGTAAGCATCACAGGCAGAATTGGAATCCAAGTCTCTAAGTAATTTAGTTCATCATTATTTCTATTAATTACTATTTCTATTATAATTATAATTTCTCTGAGTGAGAAACAGACAGACAATAATGTCTCTCTGTGTGAGAGACAGACAAAAGACACACATACACAGAGAGATGGAGACACAGAGACAGAGACAGAGAAAGAGAGACAGAGAGAGAGAGAAGAGAAAGAGAGAGAGAAGAGAGAGAGACAGAGAGAGAGAGAGAGAGAGAGAGAGAGAGAGAGAGAGAGAGAGAGAGAGAGAGAGAGAGAGAGAGAATAAGATAGGAGGCACCTTCTCCACAGCATGATTATAAGAATCAAAGCTGGTAAAACTGAAAGTTCACTGGCTCCAGAATCAGAGATCCCGGGTTCAAATCCTACCTTTTGAGCTTAAGGAACACTCTGTGAGTGGGGTCCTAAAAAAAATCAGTCCTGTTCTGTATGCTACATACAGGAGATATTCCTCCTGACTGGCTGACAAAATATTGAAGCAATTCAGTGCTTGCCTAAAGAACTTAGCCAAATTAGTTACTGCCATACCTAGAAAGAATTGGAAAGAACATAGAGAGATGACCCAGAGGCTGATACGGGAAGATGCCAAACTGGAGCTCTCGGCACCCTGTACAGACAGCTAGAGGGGCTGGCTTTACTATATCCCTTAACCCACTGCTTGCAGTTCTTGAGACTGTGGAGAGTGGTCTCCCTGCATCTCATCTCTCCTTCCTCTCCCCATTCAGTGACTGAGACTCCTAAGAGAGCATTCGGTTGTCCCCCAGGGCTGAAGAGCTCTTACTGGAACTGTATTCTTCGGCATATTCTAATCTGTAGAACTTCTCTGATTTTTGCTCCCTGTTCTGCTTAGATAAATAGGTTTATTTGGTGTTTAGCATATGGCAGGCGCTTAATAAATGTTTGCTGAGTGCCTGATTGTGTAAGGGTTTAGAATACTGAATAAAGCATCTTCCATTTTGTCTAATTCCCCCCTCTCCCCTTCACGTGGGACAAAACTGAATAGAAGAGAATGGAGAAGTAGTTCATACAGCGTTAGACCCAGCCTTGGCCATAGGAAATGACCTAGAAGACAAGCCAGGAAGGTGTGAGGTTGGATGGGCCCCAAATCATCCTGTTGGCTCTCTCCAATCCCACAATGGCCTTAAACTGAACAACCAAACCTGAGATGTGTGAAATGAGATATAGGCTGTGGAGGCCTGAGAGTAAGGAGAGATAAGACAAGGTCCTGGCAAGAGGAGCCACAAGTTCTCCACAACTACCCCAGGTAGCGAGGGAACATGGACAAGAAGTGCAGAGAGAGAGACAGCCTTCTTTCTAGCATGGTTGTGAAGAAAATCAGAGCACAGATTTAGGAAGATCTCCCAGGTCCCCTAGTCCTAAAGGCAAACGTTTTCTCTGGCTGCCTTCGCTTTTCGCTCACTCCCAGACAGTGAGGGAATTCTCCACCTCCTGGCTTTCCTCAAATACCAGCTAAAATTCCCCCTTCTTCAGTCCTAGTGTTTTCCACACGTTGATTATTTCCCACACACAGCATGTTTGTTGGTAGTTGGTTGCATGTTATTTCTCCCATTAGCCCGAGGGCAGGGACTGATTTTTGCCTTTCTCTTTATAGTATCTGGTACGTAGTAGGTGCTTACCAAGTGGCTTCTTGACTTTTCCTCATGGCAGTCCTTTATATACTAAAAGACAGCTCTCATTGTCCCTCCATTCCTTCAACTCATTCTTCTATGAGAAGGACGCAAGATCCTCCACCATCTTGGCCTCCCTCCTCTGAACTGTATTGCAAGCTGTCAAGGTCTTTCCTAACATGGGGTCCCCAGAACTGACTCCAACACATTCACATACTCCAGCTATGTCGGGGGACTCTCTCAACTCCCCAACTTCTCTTTGTGAGTCCCAGCCTCCTCAGCTACCATACTATTCCATGACTCCCCTAAAATCATTTTTCTCCCCAAAGAACCCTTCCTGGAAATGTGGTTGGAAAAATACTTTGTATCTCTATTTCACAGGTAAGGAAAAAACAGTTGAGAGGAGGGATGTAAATTTGCTCATGGCCAGACAAGTAGCGTTAGAGGAGATTGTAAGGCAGGTTTCCAACTTTAGGAGCTAAGGAGAAGGAAATCAACCAAATAATCCACAAACATGTATTAAATGAATGTCCTGAATCAGACACTGGACTCAGTGCAAAAGATAGAAATTGAGGGCAGGAAACATCTCTCTCTTTTTTTTTTAATTTTATTTATGTATTTATTTATGTATTTATTTTAAATTTTTATTTAATAATTTCTTTATATTGACAGAACCCATGCCAGGGTAATTTTTTTTTTACAACATTATCCTTTGCACTCGTTTCTGTTCCAATTTTTTCCCCCTCCCTCCCTCCACCCCCTCCCCTAGATGGCAAGCAGTCCTTTATATGTTAGATATGTTGCAGTATATCCTAGATACAATATATGTTTGCAGAACCGAACAGTTCTCTTGTTGCATAGGGAGAGTTGGATTCAGAAGGTATAAATAACCCGGGAAGAAAAACAAAAATGCAGATAGTTCACATTCGTTTCCCAGTGTTCTTTCTTTGGGTGTAGCTGCTTTTGTCCGTCATTTATCAATTGAAACTCAGTTAGGTCTCTTTGTCAAAGAAATCCACTTCCATCAAAATATGTCCTCATATAATATCGTTGTCGAAGTGTATAATGATCTCCTGGTTCTGCTCATTTCACTTAGCATCAGTTCATGTAAGTCTCTCCAGGCCTCTCTGTATTCATCTTGCTGGGCATTTCTTACAGAACAATAATATTCCACAACATTCATATACCACAATTTACCCAGCCATTCTCCAATTGATGGGCATCCATTCATTTTCCAGTTTCTAGCCACTACAAACAGGGCTGCTACAAACATTTTGGCACATACAGGTCCCTTTCCCTTCTTTAGTATTTCTTTGGGATATAAGCCCAATAGAAACACTGCTGGATCAAAGGGTATGCACAATTTGATAATTTTTTGGGCATAATTCCAGATTGCTCTCCAGAATGGTTGGATTCGTTCACAACTCCACCAACAATGCATCAGTGTCCCAGTTTTCCCGCATCCCCTCCAACATTCATCATTATTTTTTCCTGTCATCTTAGCCAATCTGACAGGTGTGTAGTGGTATCTCAGAGTTGTCTTAATTTGCATTTCTCTGATCAATAATGATTTGGAACACTCTTTCATATGAGTGGTAATAGTTTCAATTTCATCATCTGAAAATTGTCTGTTCCTGTCCTTTGACCATTTATCAATTGGAGAATGGCTTGATTTCTTATAAATTTGAGTCAGTTCTCTATATATTTTGGAAATGAGGCCTTTATCAGAACCTTTAACTGTGAAGATGTTTTCCCAGTTTGTTGCTTCCCTTCTAATCTTGTTTGCGTTAGTTTTGTTTGTACAAAGGCTTTTTAATTTGATGTAATCAAAATTTTCTATTTTGTGATCAGTAATGGTCTCTAGTTCATCTTTGGTCACAAATTTCTTTCTCCTCCACAAGTCTGAGAGATAAACTATCCTATGTTCCTCTAATTTATTTATAATCTTGTTCTTTATGCCTAGGTCATGGACCCATTTTGATCTTATCTTGGTATATGGTGTTAAGTGTGGGTCCATGCCTAATTTCTGCCATACTAATTTCCAATTATCCCAGCAGTTTTTATCAAATAATGAATTCTTTTCCCAGAAGTTAGGGGCTTTGGGTTTGTCAAACACTAGATTGCTATAGTTGACTATTCTGTCTTGTGAACCTAACCTTTTCCACTGATCCACTAATCTATTTCTTAGCCAATACCAAATGGTTTTGGTGACTGCTGCTTTATAATATAATTTTAGATCAGGTACAGCTAGGCCACCTTCATTTGATTTTTTTTTCATTAATTCCCTTGAGATTCTCGACTTTTTATTGTTCCATATGAATTTTGTTGTTATTTTTTCTAGATCATTAAAATATTTTCTTGGAAGCCTGATTGGTATAGCACTAAATAAATAGATTAGTTTAGGGAGTATTGTCATCTTTATTATGTTCGCTCGGCCGACCCAAGAGCACTTAATATTTTTCCAATTATTTAAGTCTGACTTTATTTGTGTGGAGACTTTTTTATAATTTTGCTCATATAATCAGGAAACATCTCTAACCTCAAAGCTGGGGCTATCTACAAAATAAATACAGGGGCAGCTAGGTGGAGTGCAGTGGATAGAGCATCAATACTAGAATCAAGAGGATCTGAGTTCAAATCAGATCTCAGATACTTGATACTTATTGGCTGTGTAACCCTAGGTAAATCACTTAACCCTAATTGCATCCCATACATATTTGGGCACTCAGGACCACACAGTGAGCATAATATATAATTAATATAATATACATACAATGATTTTGGCTGAAAATGAGGAGGCACAAAGGCTCATCGATATTATCCATGGCCTTTTTAAGCAAAGGTCTTTAACAGGTCTAGGTTTGATGGAGGCCATACCCATTATTGAATGATTGATTGAGATTAAATAGCAATCAATAAAAGTAGTTTTTAAATGCTCTTTGTTATTGTATCCTAGAGGTGATTGGGAGATACCACTCAAGCTTCTAGAGTAGAGAAGTGACTTGAGGGGACTTGCACTTTCAGAAAGTTGGATGGGCAGCCATTTGGAGCAGAGACTGGGGAGAGGAGAGATGAAATGAAGGGAGACCAGGGAGAAAGAGAAACTGCCGCCATCTAGATGAGATAGGATAAGGTGTGGCTGCAGCAACAGAGAGAAGCAGATTCAGACAAGAGATAGCAAATAGGTCATTGAGAATGACTGGCTGACTGGAAGGATGAGCTGCCCCTGACAGAAATAAAGAAGTAAGGAAGGATGAGGCGGGAAAGAATCCAAGGTTTTGAACTGCAGCTGTTGGTGGTTTGGGAACAGGGAAGTCTGGTAAAACTCTACCTAGTAGGGCCAAAAACCCCAGGTTGTTTATATGGAATGAGAATCTTAACATTAGACGTTGCAACTAAGAGTGAATCATCCCCCTCTGGGGCTCCTGTTCATGCAGGGTTTGCATCTGGGGGGTTGGAAGAAGTTATGGAATCCTGCACCTGTGAGCACAGGTAAGTTTTAAACAGCTTTCACACACACACACACACACACACACACACACACACACACAAGCTGAATGTGTCTAGTCACTCTTGGTCTTTCTGTAGGTTTTGGATTTCTAAATCATTACCATTAAAAGATAGTCATAATGGGTATATCAGTGAATCCTATGACGCCAAAACCTAGGACCAACGCAGATACAGAACACAATATTCTTACCCATCCACATACAGGACCAAAGAATGGTTTTGTTTTTTGTTTTTTTTTTTTTTGCCAAGGGGACAGACTTCCTCAAAGCAATAACTCTTTTCTCTATGAAAAAATAGTACACACTTTAGCCAAATCTTTGTTAGCTATGGAGAGAAAAGGAGGGGATAATCAGAGGAGATAAAGGTATATTCAGGGGAGGATATCCAAGTGAATGGCAGGGCAGAGAAGGGAAAGGGAAGTAGAGTGTTTGGTGGTGGTTGAGAATCAAGAAAAGGTTTAAATAAAAATGATGCTCTTTTTGGATTGTTCTGCAAACACTATTCCTACATGCAAGGAGGAACTGGTTGCTAGCAGAAAAGTGATGGGAGCTATAGGAGAAGAGGCCATTTTTTCATGTTAAAATTGATGAGAGATCACAGGTAGGTGGAGTCTGCCCAGGAGGAGAAAGAGATATGAATAGGTAGGGAACTGTTGAATTCAGTGTCTCTGTTTCCCCTGTGGGATGAAAATAAGCTACAAGTAATTAGCACTGTGACCATAATCTTATCAGATATTTCTAAAGTCAACCATAGTCCTGTCTTTGTGACCTCCATTGTGAAACTTCCACTTTTGTCACCTTATTCTATATTTCATAAAGATGTGGTCAATATGCAAGCAGCACCCTCTTGGGTAAATATTTGTTTGATTTCAATGGACAGAACTCTTTTTTGCAATGCCATGAGGAAATGCCATGAAATGTCATAGAGACATTTTCAAGGTGCCCTTGCCCAGAGAACCATGGAAATAATGGGCCTCGAGTTTGTGGAACACTTCAAGGAGAACCAAGCAATGTATCACTACCTTGGCCTGGAAGCTTCAGTAGCTTCCCTCGACTGGTCAAGGCAAATGGAAAGGGCCTTGAAAGCCCCTCACAATATGATCTCAGGATGCCTTTCCAAACTGACCACCATTTCTACATCTTCTGCATTTGTTTTGTTTGTACAAAAACTTTTCAATTTGATATAATCAAAATTTTCTATGTTGTGGTCAATAGTGATCTCTAGTTCTTCTTTGGTCTTAAGTTCCTCCCTCTTCCACAGGTCTGCGAGGTAAGCTATCCTATGCTCTTCCAATTTATTTATAATCTCATTCTTTATGCCTAGGTCATGAACCCATTTTGATCTTATCTTGGTGTATAGTATTAAGTATAGGTCAATGCCTAGTTTCTGCCATACTGATTTCCAATTTTCCCAGCAATTTTTGTCAAATAATGCGTTCTTATCCCCAAAACTGGTGTCTTTGGGTTTGTCAAACACTATATTATTAAAGTTATTGGCTGTTTTGTCCTTTGAACCTAACCTATTCCATTGATCAACTAATCTATTTCTTAGCCAATACCAGATCCATTTCTACATCTTAATGGGATCCTTAGTGTAGAATGTAAGACCTGGCGGTCACAATTTCACTCACCCTTGTATCTCCATACCCACAGGCTAGCACTTAACACTCCTGGATCCTAGGACACAAGTAAACGCTCAATGAAATAAATTGAATCTCCCTGTGAGATCAGGAACAAGAGCATCTATTTCAAGAGATCAGGAAGGACAGTGTGTTCAAGGAATCATGGCTAAAGGAGCTGGGCCTGAAATCCAAGTCTTCTGATTCCCAAAACAATACTTTCATTGTCCTGAAATTTTGGGCGAAAGAATTTATGTGAAGGATGCTTTCAGCCACAAAAGATACCCTTGGCCTATAAGGGGTCTGGATGAAGTGCTCTCAGGAGGGACTAGCAGAAGAGAGAGCTATTAACTAAGCTAAGTTAATGAGCTAAGACTGACTGCTCCTCACTGGAGATGCCAAATTTATAGATCTGGGCGTCTGGACGTTATCTCTCTGAGTCTCCTCATCCTGCAAAGGAGGAATGATGGACTGGCAGACAGTATGATGTAGGAAATCTTAATTTGTTGGAATAGGAAATGATTTTCTCCAAAGCAAAATTGTGGTAAGCACTGTGAGCAGGTAAGTTAGAGTGGATTCTAAAGCAGAAATATGGAGGAAACTTTGCAAGCAAGATAGTTGAAAGCAAAGCCAGCATTTATAGTTTATGATAAGCCTCAAAGATCAATGGATTACTCAGTGCTTGACAGTTGAGCTGCCTCAGAGATTCAGGAGGCAAAGGAAAGATGAGATGGTGTTGAAGGATTTCAAGCAGGAACCTACCATTTTGTCCTATGGGGTAAAACTGAATGGAGGAGTCCCGGTACCTATTTCCATTCTGTCTTGGAAGCCTGATGCTTCAGTAGCCCAGAAAGCTACAAAACTCCAAGCTATACCCCAAAAGGATGAAGCTGTATCCCCAAAGGATGAACTGCTTCTCTCATAAGCAGTTTTCTTTGCTTTCTTCCTTACCCTTTACTTTTTTCTACCTTACACAGCCATTGAACCCCTTTTCATCATTTGAGCTCTCTTGAGAGGTCCAGCAAATTTCTAGCACCTCCCTCTGGTTAATAAAACAGAACTCTGGAAGAAAGTTTGCCTAGCTGGGATCAATGTAAAAAGTCATACTTCTGGGTTTTAAAAAAATTACATATGCAGAATGGAGGGGGCTGGTTAGTCAGGGGGTGTCTGAAAAAAGGTCTGGGAGTTTATTGGATTTCATGCTCAAGGACGGATCCCCTGTTAGGAGGCAGTGGAAAAAAGTTCAGGAAATCTGGGTGGCAGGAAGAGGGGCCAAGCCCTCCAAGCAGAGGGAGACAGTGCTGCCATTATAGTCTGTTCTCCTCAGACCTCACCTGGAGCAATGCCTTCAGATTCAGGGTGCCACAGCTCAAGGAGACCCTGAATAGCTGGAAGGTGTCTCAGGATACCTTAAACACTGGGCGTGCATATAGTTTAGAGAAGAGGGAAGGGGAATGGGACATCGGGCTCCACTGCATGAGGGGTTATTGGGGGGAGGGGATACTCATGAGGCTAGACTTGTTGCATTTGGCTTTGGAGAACAGAACCAGGAGCAGTAGCAGAAAGCTGAAAAAGGCCAAGAAATGCTTCCTGACTATTGGAGCTGTCAGCAAGGTAGCCTGGGCTGTCTGGGGAGGTGGCAGGTTCCCTCCTTTTGGAAGGGATTCCCATTTGTCCAGTTATGCTCTAGTGGGGATTTTTTTTCCTGTTTGGGGGTTGAACGGGAAGATCGATGATGTCCCATGTCACTCCCTGATTCTGAGATTCTGGGACTTGATCAAAGTGAGGGCCAGAAAGAAGGGAGGAGTCCAAGGTTTGTAGAGGGAATCAGGAGCAGAGGCCGCCGGGGACTTCACAGGCTGTAGCGGAATGTCTGACCATCATTCATTTTTGGCATCAAGAGTGACTGCCCCACCAGAGCCAGAAAGAAAGGAGCCCTGTTTTGGGAGTGGGGTGGGGCGGGACAAGGAGAAGCCATCCCCAAGGGCGTGGGCTCCCTTCTCCAGATAGCAACTCTCCAGGCAAGGCCTCTCCCCCAAAGATGCCTCCCCCCACCCTCCTACAGCGGGAGATGTCTAAGTGGGTGTGTGTGGTGAAATGAGCTGGGCTCCCCTGGGCCAGTTTTGCCAGAGATGCCCGGCAGAGTGGCCAAAGCTCCGACGCCAGGGGATCCCCCCTTTCCCAGACGGGGGTCCAGATCTTTGGATGAGACCAATCGAGGGGATGAGGGAAATTCAGCGCATCTCTAAGATGGGTCAAGCTCTAAACCCGAGGATCCCGGAAGGACAGCCCACCCCTCATCCCCTGCGGGCTGGGTAGCTCCAGCCCCCCAGGCTGAAGTGGACAAGGGACATTAGACTCCTATTCCCACCAGCTCTGGGCTAGAGAAAACTGAGCTCTAGGAGGCAGCGGCAGGGATTGGGAGGGTGGGGTGTCCCCAGACAAGTGGGAGAGGGGAGGAGTAAGCATGGGGGGGATGGCTTTTCCTCCCTGGGGCGGGGCAACAGGAACGGGGTTCTAGGGAAAGCAGGGGGTGGGGCCGAGTGCAGGGTTCTTTCGGGCCCAGCCTATGGCCGGTTCGTCCCCGCCCCCTCGCCCCCACCCCCAATGGTTCCCTGGATCTCGCCCACCCGCTGGCCTGAGCCCCACGCCGGCGCCGAGGCCTCGCACACACTTAAGCACCCGCCCTCCAGCCCTCGGGCCGCACTGCCAGTCAGCCCGCCAGGCCGGCAGTCTGTCAGTCCGTCCGTCCTCTCCTCCGCCTCTCCCTCCAGCTTCTCCTTCCAGCGCTTCGGCCCGGGGCAGCCAGCCAGCAGGGAGGGAGGCAGGGACGCCGAACTGCCTGAAGCGGTCGGTAGTTAGGTGAGTCTGTCCGAACTAGGGAGAGGGAAGATCGAGCTCGCATTGGGGGGCGGCAGGGCCGTAGGACGGTCATCGCGCGCCGCTGGGGAGGGTGCGGGGGACGGTCTGCCACACTTCTCCCAGGAGGGGGGCAACGCTGGAACCTGTGCCAGTCCCCTCGTTTCCCTCCCCTCTCAACTCCTCTCTCCGCGGCTCCCGGGCGCCGGTGGTTAAATATAGCCTTGGGCTTGACTAGGCTGGGGTGGGGGGAGGCGGGCGCCCCTTCTCCCGAGCTGGCAGTCTGGGGTCCATTCCCTCAGGGCACAATGCAGATTGGCCGGGAAGGCCTGGTTTTAGGGAAAAGGAGTCCGGAGGGCCTCGTGATTCCCGCTGAGAATCCTCTAGACTGGGAGAGAGTTCGTCCCAGTGCTCACCGCCTAAGTTCAAATCCATGGTCATTTCTTCGTACACAAGTCACTGCCCCTTTGGGTGCCTCAGTTTCTTTATCTGTAAGTGGAAGGAGCTAGACTAGACTCCTTAGAGCTTCCAACTAGTTGTAAATCAGTCAGTCCACGTGTATCGATTAAGCCCCTGCTGGGGACAGTAGAAACCAAGAATTCCTCTGCCTCTTCCCTGCTGGAGCTCTCTGTGTATCACAGAACCCCGCAGCTTTCAGGGGTGCGACTACTGACCCGGGGACTAACAGTGTTAAAGTAGGGACTTTTCTCGCTCTTAAGTCAAACGGTTGTAACCATGGGGAAAGGGAGCTCCACTGGAGAAGGCTAGATGCCCTTCCCATGGATTGATACCTGATTTAAATAAATAGGCCAATTGTCTCCATCCCTGTTTGGGATTCCCAGGCACAATAAACGCTAAACAGTAATTAAGTACCTGTGAGTACGAACAGAAACTTGTACTTGGTTTGGGGAAAGGTAGAATTTGGAAGAAACCAGGGTCAGAGTCCTCAAGGACTGTCAGGATAAAGAAGGTTCTACTACTGGAAAGCCCAGCCTCCTGGAGTCTCTTTTCCTCCTCTCCATCTGCCTCAGAATAATGCCCAGGATCTAAAGGGGCTTTGGAGAGCCGTAAACTTTAGAGTTTGAAGAACACCTTGGACAGATGACACTGGCAAGACATGGAAGGGGCTGATGCATCGAATAGAGCCAGAGTGCTTCCAGGGCCATTGAGAATTGGAGCTTGCAGTTCCAATGGCCTTATAATGAAGAGAGCCATCTACATCCACAGAGAGGATTGTGGGGACTGAGTGTGAATCACAATATAGTATTTTCATTTTTGTTGTTGTTTGCCTGCACTTTGTTTTCTTTCTCATTTTTCCCCTTTTTAATCTGATTTTTTCTTGTGCAGCATGATAATTGTGGAAATATGTATAGAAGAATTGCATGTTTAACATATATTGGATAACTTGCCATCTAGGGGAGGGAATGGGGGAAAGGGAGGGAGAAAATTTTGGAACACAAGGTTTTTCAAGGGTGGATGTTGAAAGTTATCTATGCATATGGTTTGAAAATCAAAAAGCCTTTTTTTTTTTTTTTTTTAAAGAGAGAGAGAGAATTGGAGCTTGGAAAGTAAGGGCTGGCAGTGGGTAGGTATTACAATAGGGCAGATTTGGAAACCATTCCTAACAGCTAAGTAGACATGATTGGGTTGGGCATCCTTGGTTGTGAGTGGGCATTGTCCTGCCATGAGATTTTTTAGTTAAGTTTAGGGGACCTCTGGCTAGAAAGAGGCGGACATTGTACTCTCACCTAGTTAATTGTACTGGGGTTCACTAAGAAATGCCTTTTTTAGAGAAGCCTTCTCTGAAAGACCTCTTTCATGGGGAATTTCTCCTCTCCCACTCCCACTGGATTTTTAACTTCATGGAGGAAAAAAAAGGTGGTATAAGAGAGCTTTGGACCTAGAGTCAAGAAGGCCTGGGTTCTATCTCCAGACTCTTACTAGCTATATATCTTTGGACAAATTATTTGCTATTATTGTTGTTCACTTGTTTCAGTCATGCTCAGTCATGTCTGAATCTTCAAGATCCAATTTGTGGTTTTCTTGGTGAAGACATTAGTTTATCATTTCCTTTTTCAAATCATTTTACAGATGAAGAAACTGAGACAAACAGAGTCCAAGTGGCTTGCCCAGGGTCACATAGCACGCAAGTGTTTGGGGCTGGATTTGAATTCTGGAAGATGAATCTTGTCTTATTTTACTCCTCTCTTAAATGAGGGATTTGGACTCATTTTCCTCTACTCCTTTCTAGCCCGAAACCCTCTTTTCAGGCTCTAAAATAACCTTTACTTCTTTCTTCCTTGATCTTGAGTTCCCCACTTACTCTGAACACACATACCAGGCAAGGGTTGCTAAAGGTTGTTACTGTTGCCCATGGGATACCAAGCATTTGATCCGACAGGTGCTGATTTCTTCATCCAGCTGCTGCTGCTGCATCCTGCATCCAGAATCTAAATGGTAGGGGAGGGGGGGGAATCCAGCATCACTTTGGTGCCAAATGGTAAAGAGGAGAAAGTTCAGCTATGTATGTCCTTGCCCATTTCAGATGTCCAAACTTTGGACTGGATCCTTTCTATCCTTCCTGGTCTGCCCAAGCTGAAGAAGCAGCCAGCAAGAAATGATCCCTTCCCTTTCCCCACCCCCAGCCATCAGAAATTGTTAGTCTTTCCAGTCAGGAGTGGTATAAGCTCTATCAGAATCCCTCAGACTTAATGTGAGTAAAGGAGAGAAGCATTTACAGATGCCTACTGTAGGTCTCATTTGATCTTCACAACAACCATGGAAGGTAGGTTCCCAGTTTGCCCCTCACCCTTTGCAAATATCCTCTCCTTGGAGGTGATCGTCCAGGGTCAGACAACCAGTGACTATCCCACCCAAGATTGGAACTTGTGCAGCCTCCCTAGGCCCAGTTCTGTTAGTCAGACCACCATCCAACCACCTGTGTGCAGACACTGTGGTAGGCCCTGGGGATGCAAAGAAGGCAAAAGGCAGTGTCTGCCCTCAACGAGCTGACAATGTAATTTGACAGCTTGATGTAGTGATAGAAGGCAGATAGGTGGTGCAGTAGTTAGAACCCTGGGCCCGGAGTCAGGAAGTTCAAATCTGGTCTCAGATACTAGCTGTGTGACACTAAGCAAGTCATTTCTCTGTCATTTTCTAAGGCTAATTTACAGAGAAGATTCCAATCTGCTTGGTAGAGGATGTCTCCTCACCTGGGAGTTCCCTTTGCCAATGACATCACAACAGACCTCTTCTGTTGGGCAAATGAGCCAAGGGCTTAAGAGATTAGGGTCAGTTCTTTCCTGGACATTCTTCGGGAAAACAGCTATCACAACCCTGTTTGCTTTTTGCATTTCAGACTTTAGACCAAAGGGCTAGAGCTAAATCAAAATAAAGTTTCCTATCTTTCCTAAGTACAAAATAAGCACAAACAGAGCTCTTAATTACTTGACCCATAAGCCTCTCTCCCTGGCTGGTAGAAGGAGCCCTAATCTCCATTTTGGTCAGGCTGGAGCTGGGTCAGAGGCTGTCTTGCTCTTCCTTGAATAAAATCAGTGATTATTAGAGATTAACAGAAATGCACAATGACTTCACAGGAAATGGGATTTCTGTAGGTCTTGTCCCCCACCTGTAGAAGAGCTTGTGCTGGTCACAGAGATCAGCAGAGCACTCTCCTGTTTGGATTCCATAGAAAGACCCCTCGCTTCCCTCCTTTGCTTGCCTCATCTGAGGGATGTCTCCTTGGAGAGTTGTGTTTCTCTTTGGCACTGCCAGTCCTTGGAATCAGGCCGGCCCTTTGGGGAAGAAAAGACTGTACTCCTACTTTGGGGAAACAAAGGATTTCTTTCCTTTTTGCTCCTTTCATTTAGAACAAAGAAACAAGCTCATGGTTAAAGAGTGTGTGTGTGTGCGTGTGTGTGTGTGTGTGTGTGTGTGTGTGTGTCTGTTATGGTGCTCAAAGTTGTACAGTCTGCCTCAAGAAAGGCTACTTTTCTGTATGTTTTCCAGTGACCCAAGATTTTGCATTTTTCCCATCTATTCAGTGGGTTTGGGTGTTTATTTTCTCATTATGGAAACTAGTTTGTGCTGGAGATTGATTAAATGTCAGTCCTCCTTTCCATCCTAAGTCTTGTGGGTGCTTTGCTCACAAATGGCTCCCTAGTGCCTTTCAGAGATTGCTTAAACTCTTTAACTTGGCTTAATGTTGTATTAAGTTGTGTCTTTCTCCTTCCCAGTAGAATATAAGCTCCTTGAGGGCAAGGACTTTTTTTGCCTCTTCAATTATTCCCAGCCCTTTGCACAGAGTCTGGCACATACTTGGTTAGTAAAAATTGATTGATTGATTGATTGGATTAGATAAGAAATTGAATTATCTTGGAGTCCTAAATCCACAAATTGACTACTAGAAGGGACCTTAACTGAAGTATAGAGCACTCATAGGAGTACAGAAGATGAAATGACTTGTAGAAATGACTACCTATATAGTAGATAGAAAATGTGGGTGAAATTCAGGTCCCCTAATTCCAAAGCCAGAATTTCTCCGCACCACAGATGACAAGTAGCCATTTGGGCTCATACCCTTTGACATCACATCCTGAATTCTTGTTTTGTCAACCAGGATATGGAGGTACATATGGTACGGCCCACCTCCGGGGGGTACACATGGTATCTGGTGCCTAGGAGAAGATTCAAACTGCTGGTCCAGTAGACTCGCCACACCTTGCCATGTTTCTGGAAGGGGTTCAGGACTAGGGGATAAGGTAACTTTTGTCCTGGTATATTTTACCAAATGAATATTGATTAGATACCTGCTGTATGCTCTTAGCCTAGAGCAAGTAGAAACCCTGCCTTTGGAGATCTTGTGTACCCCAACTTCCGGGGAGACTGTAAAGCTCAGCCAGCTTCCCAAAGTACACCCCAGGACTGTTTAGAACCACAGGCTGAGTTGGCCCCTTTTTAATGCTCCTATATCCCCTGGTTTCTGGTTTCCTCTGTTGCTGTTTCTGATGGAAGTATAAGTCACACTTTTGTGCATTTAATCTTATGTCTCTCCCAACTGGAAGGACTTTGGTAGGGAAACTTATTTTAAAGTCAAAGAATCTTTTAAAAGATCAATAGTGTGTTGGTTACTCCTAAATAGAATAAGCTTATTTATTTATTTTAAAATAAATCCATATTTTCCAATATTGATTCTTCTTAGAAGTAGGGCCTGAATTTCCCCGGTCTTCTCTGGAAAGTTTAGGGAAAGCACTCATTGGATTCCAGGCCTCAAGCTGGAAGGATCTGTAATAGCTACCCAGTCCAAGCTCTTCATTTTACAAATGAGCTTCCGCTTGTAAGAAGTGCCGGTCACAATTTGAATGCAGAATCTTGGACTCCAAAGGCAGTGTCGTTAGTGAGTGCAAGCTTCACTGACAGAACTACTAGTCCTGGTATAAAAGTGGAGAGAATGAACTAACTTCACTGAGGAAGGACTGAGATGGGAATCTTCCATCCATGCTCTTCTGGGACCATTACAGAGGGTCTCCCAGATGTGAAAAAGCTTTGTTTGAAAGTAACAGCACATTTAGGGATGCGTCAACATATCCCAAACTCTTAGGTCTTTCTAAAACTCTATCCCAAGGTCAGATATGGAGCAAAAGATACTGAATGTGGAGGCTTCCTATCTTGAAGCTGACCACATGTTTTACTCCGTTTCCTCATCTGTAAAATGGGGATTATAATAACTTTCATTGTGAATTTTGACAACATGAAATTGCAATGGAAAGATAGATTCTTATTACTATTATTAGTTATCGAGTGACCTTGAAGCTTACTTCATTTCTCTATCAGGTGACTTGCTTTTGTTTCAGTGTTGACACTTTTTATCCTGAGATATTTACTGAGAAACTGTGCCATTTGACTGTGCTTATAACTTCCACCTGGCACTTTTACCACCTTGACTTTTTCCTTTTTCTTTTTGAACCTACATATAACATAGATTAATCCAGGTTGGGGTTGGGCATATGATCCGAGGTTCATCCGAGGCCTGAGTTTTCCCTGACACACACTACCCCTCTCCCCCTTTTTTGTACATCAGTATTCTCCCAGTGATGCTTGCCTGGCTGTGTTTCAAAGAACACTATGATCCCAGAAGAATCCAAAAGATGCTTGTTGAAGCTGCCAGAGGGCGGCAGAAATGGGTCTGGCTCAAGGAAGGAAGCTACTCAATCCTGCCAACTATGACCTGGGGTGAAAGAAACCATCCAGGAAATGTGTATTTAGAAAATAAGGGAGAGGTGGGCACAGAGAACAGGAAGGCTTGAAGGGTGGATGGCCCAGAACTGCCCACTAGAGGCAAAGCTTGGGCTTCTTGGCAAGTTTTGCACATGGAAATGGAACAAAATAAAAAGGCCAGCTGGGCTACAATCTGAATCACTGGAGGGAGGGACTGTTACTTGGCAAACTGTAATAAAGTATTTCATGCACCTATTGTATAAGTTTTGAGCTAGTTTTCTAGGTGATAATGGTTCCATTAAACCCCAAATGAGAGAGGCAAGCCAGGTAGTGTTTTCTTTAGCCAGCATTCTCATAAAGTTGTGTTATATCTTCCTAATTCCCTAATTGTATCTTGTCATCATAGGAGTGGCTGCAGGATGTGCCTTTGATTGACCCTAACTCCTCAAGGAGCATCTTTCAAATGGGGATATGGAGGTCTGGTTGTTATAAAGTGACAGGAGTAACCAAGAAAAAAATTTTTACAGAGCTTTGGAGGTGTTGATCGAATCATTTCTACTCATTTCTAGACAGACTTTTTCATAATGGAACTTATTAGTTAGGCAATCACACTGATTAGTTAGGCAATCACAGTGTGAGGTGAAAGAAGTTGCTCAAAAGGTAATTTATTATTAATTAACCTACTAGGTGCTAGACCCTGAACTAAACCCTAGAGATACAAAGAAAAACAACCAAGTCTTAATAAGGATTGCCTCATTTGCTTACTCTGTTGGACACTGGACCTTCTTTGCAGGATTACTGTACTTCCTTTCTAGCCCTCCTAGTGATTTCTAAATTTTCCAGTTGGAAGGGACTTCCTCTCTAGCAGCCAACTTTAGGCCCATCATTGATCAGTAATCTTCTACACATACCAGACAAGCGGTCATCCATTCTTTCCCTTCACCGAGGTAGATAACCCATTCACTTTGGGGATATTATTAGGCCTAGATTTGCTCTTCTACAACCTCCCTTATTGGACTTGGTTCTGCCCTCTGGGGCCTTGATCATTTGATCATTTGATCAAGTCAAATCCTTCTGGAATTGGGTTCATATATACAAACCTGTTATTTGGACAAACTGCTTGGCTCCATACTATCCTATTACTCCTTAGTTCCAACATAGTCCTGTGCTCTTCCCTCTGCCCTGCCCCATCACTTAGGATAGCTTCCCTCTTTCTTCCTTTCTTCTCCCAAATCCAACTTATGTAGACCTTCCCCAACTACCATCCATTTCACCCAGAGATCACTTCTCCCCTAATTCTCACCTAGCACTTTGGTTTGCATATCTATTATGATCCTGTACTGTTCTCATATGTATTACTGATTTTTAGCCTCTCATTCCCCATTTGGACCATGTATCTTTCAGCACCTTGGATAGAGATCAGTATTCAACAGGTGCTTCCTGAGTATGGGTTCTGTTGTATTCTAGGCTAGCTCAGCCCAACTCTAACCCTATCCCCCATTGTCCTGTGTCCTATAACTTTGTGCCCTCCAATTTAGTGAGAGCACATTCTTCCTACATTCCTTCTGTCTTACAGTCATGAAAACCTAGATCTTATCCCTGGTCACTCTCTCCAATATTAAACCCTTTTCCTCTTGTGTCCTAGCATAATGGATCAGGCAGGGATTGGCAAACTCCCTGCTCCTCCAAAGCCTTTTTAGATCTCCCCTCTCTTTTCTTCATTTGACATGGCTTCCTTTAAGATCCCTATCACTCTGCTGTTTCTGCCAGACTTTATTTCAGTTGTTATCCTCTACCCACCCCCATTTTATCTCCTTTCTTCCTCAAGATAGTTACTGGCCATCTTTTTTTACTTGCCAGTTTCTCAGCTCCCTACTCATCTCTGCCTTCTTCCATATCTTACCTGCAAACTCCTTGTCGCTAACCCTCTTGTCACTCAGAAGTTCCACACCCATTATGTAGGATTCTGAAATTCTCCTTTCTGGTCACACTGTATTTGACGATCATCCAACAAAAATGTTCTGGGGTTCATCTCCTAAAAACATTTCTTTTATGACTTCCAATCAGTCCACTCAATCCATCTATCTCTCCTGTTCTGACCTCACTCCTCCCTTCAGAATCTTAGTTAAACTCAACAGTCATTTATTAAGTCCCTTCTCTGTGCCATGGCATTGTGCTTGAGCCTTCAGTACCAGGGATTCTGGTATTGAAGATAATGATAAGAGATAATGTAAGACAACTTTGCCCTCACTAAGCCCATATTCTGCTGGACAGAGCAAACGTTTAAATAACTAAACCAATGCAGTATACTATGAAGAGGGAAGGAGAGGAAGTTTCCTATCTGGGTGATCAGGAGAGTCCTTCTCCATCGCACAGGGCAGAGGAGAAGGGGGAAGATAGAGACTATATTCAGTTTTAGTCACATGAAGATCTACCTTCTGTTCCTCCCACCCCCAACAGCAAAGCAAGAAAAACACAATCCTTGTTATAAGATTATGATTATGATTATTTATTAGTATTTGCAGAGAAAGTAATACAGGTCAAACCTCTCCCAAAGTCATATCTAGGAAGTGACTGTGATTTGAATCCAGGGCCTTCTGGGGAAATTCTACCCATCATGTTTACAATGTAATAAGCACATGCTCAGGAATGTTGGGGAAGAATATTATAAAAGAGCCTTCTTATCGGAGGAATTCTTGGCCATTTGCCTTCCTGGTTGGTGAGTGGTTCTGTAACGGCCCATTTGTTGCTCAAACGCCTCCATCTGGGGTATTTACATCTGTGATTCAGCGGGGAGGAAGGGGTGGGGGAGCATAGTACACTCTGATCTGGAGAGCTTGATGCTGGAGTAGGATTTGTGTGTGGAATTATTTATCAGTGTAGCCATTGTGGGCACATGGGTATGCTCCAGAAAAGCAGCTAGGAGTGGGGACAGAACTCAGTCGTAATTGTCAAAAATAATACCTGAGCCACTCAGCTTTCCTGAAACTTCATTTCTAGGGGAGGAAATGACTGAGAGACTGTCCTTTGACTGTGCCATCAGAAAATTGAGTCTCTTATGGGAGCAATTTACACAGCTGGTAGATGGGGGACAGTCTTTTGGCTACCTCAAACACAATTCAGCAACACAGCATTATGCCCCCATTATAGAGATGGGGAAACAAAGGCTGAGGAGCTCAAGGAGCAAGGGAGGGATCTTCCTAACTAGAGAGCACCATTTTGATATTGTAGGAGGACCAGACTTAAAGTCAGAAGTACCTTCTAGAGATGGCAAATATCTCATTCTAAATACTCTATTATATACTCCAAATACTATAGAAGAGTTAGATTGCCTTTGCATGTCTCCCAACTAAACATGGCTAGTTCTTCAACCAACATTACTCTGGACTTTTACCACCCTTTTTGTCTTCTCTTGGATGCCCTCCAAGTTTTGTAAAAATCCCCCTAAAAAGGGGTGCCTACCTGGGAATTAAACATTTTATTCCAAATGTGACTTGAGCTTGACCCTCTAGATAATTTGTAGATTAAGAGCAGAATCCAGCAGGAGTCTCCCAATACCAGACAGACCTTCAGTCTCTCTCAACGCAACTGGTTGCTGGGTAGGACTACTGATTTTTGAAGCTCATGGTCCACTTTTGATAAGCAGAAACTTTTTTTTGAAGCTGCTATTCTTTAAATGGGTTAGATTAATTTGTTGTTGTTTCTTCTAGACAGGGTTTAGTGACTTGCCCAGGGTCACAAAGATAATAAGGGTCAAATATCTGAGATGGAATTTGAACTCGGGTTCTCCTGACTCCAAGGCTGGTGCTCTATCCATTGCACCACCTAGTGGCCCTGGTTAGATTCTTTTTAAAAATAATTCTCAGTTTTCAAAACTTTTGTCGGGAAGATCTTGCAAGCAGTTGATTGGGGCAGGGGAGAAGAAAGGGATCAACAATTAGTTTCTGTGATTGGGGAATAAATTAAAAGCCCCGCCTCTGGGATGCGTGCTTCCCATCCCAGTAATTTGGGTCAGTTCCTGCAAAGAGGAAGACTAGAAGGTGCCCACTTCCATTGACAGTGTTTCCTCCCCAGTGATATCGAGAGCTGAGCCCTCTCCCGATCCATTCTCCGGTCTTTTTAAGGGTTAAGTTTCCAAAAGTGGTGTTTCATCCCCATAAACCCGGGTTAACTCCAATGATCTCTTCTGTCTCATATCAATGTTTGAATCTTTTCTTTCTCTGATGGTGTTAGGTAACAGATGGTTTGCACTTAGTTCAATGAACCAAACACACAAAAAGCAGACTTTGCATAAAACTTTTGTGGATAATGCATTTTATCCTGGTGAATAATTGATAGCCTATTTACATTATTCTCATCGTATTGACTGAGGCCTTTGAAGTGCCAAACATGGCACTGTGTGGTCACTTCTAAAATTAAACTTTTGTAGCTTCTTGAAATGTTTTCCTGAGCCTGGTCCTAGGGCCTAATAGGGAAAGTGCCTCGCCGCCCCAGGGTATGGCAACCATGCTGCACTCTCCCGGGTCAGAAAATCTGGTTCAAATTCTGGTTCAGTCTCAAGTGTGAAGTTGGGCAAATCTGTCTACTATTCCGGGCTGCAGATTCTGCTTCTTTAATAATAATAATAATAATAGTAACAACCCACTTTTTTCTTCCTCTCCTTCCTTCCCTCTCCTTGCCTCCCTCCTCCCCTTCCATCCCTTCTTCCTTTCCCTTCCTTTCCCTTCCTTTCTTCCTCCTCCCCTCCCCTCTCCTCCTCTCTTCTCTCCTCCTTTCCCCTTTCCTCTTTTCCTTTTTTCTTAAGGCAGTAGTGAAGTGGGAAGAGGACATTCTTCTCTGATTCTCTCCCCTTCATTTAGAGCAAGGCTTCTTAAACTTTTTCTACTGGAGACCCTTTTTGCCTGAGAAACTTTTACATGACCTCAGCATTATAAAATATTATAAAATCAAACATTTACTGATAATAAATCATAAAGAAATTTATTTTAAAATAATCCATATAATTTTGCCAGTTATTAAATATGAAAATAAATTTGCATACTATTTTTTTGGATGTGCTTGTTTATTTTTACATAAACAATTAAATCTTGATGGATTATTTGGTACTTTTTACTGTTGCCAAAATTTTCACAACCCCCACATTGAGTTACATGATGTTATATGGGGTTGTAACCCATAGTTTAAGAAACTTTGGCTTAGGGGATTTAGGGGGTGGCAGCCAGAACTTTGGATTTACAAGGATCTGGGCTGTTGTCTGGGCAGAGTGCTTGCTTGTAACCTGTAACAACCTCCTGTACACCTCCTTGGCACACTGAGCAGCTGGCCTAGCTGCCCTCCCCATCTCTCCGGGTCCCATGCAGCCCTATCATTTATGACGCTCTGATCTTGGTCTCTTGGCTCTACACAGCCAGACCCCCAAGTCTAGAAAGGAGAGCAGGTCACAGAACCCAGGGATGTGGGTGCTGGTGACAGCTACCGGCCACTCGGGGTACTGCGGCTGCTCATTCTATGGGGGTGGGGGGGGGAGAAGCTAGCTATGTGGTCTTTAGAGTAAAGATCCCCTTCTTTCTGGTTTTCAACCTCCCACCCACCATTCGCAGCTCCATTGAGATCCAAATTTTAAATCCTTTGTTGGATGGTGTAACTGATTCTGCTCTTGGAAAATCTGGGCCAGGGGCCAGAGAGTCCTTCTGGACTGTCTTTGAGCAAAGGGAAGTCCCCTTCTTGAGTTCCTGAACCCTGAGGTGTCGTTGTATGTGAAAAGCAGCGCACTCTGATTGCAGCTGGTGCAGTTTGCAGCTGGCAGACTTTGAGAGCTTGGAGGGAGAGCTGAGATGGCTCAGAGAAGATCCTAGAGCATCCTACAATGTCCTAGGGAGACTAAAATCCTGAGGAAAGAGCTTGAGATCCCAGGTATAAATCTGAAAGGAACTCAATCCCACACTCATTTTGACACCTGGTAAAACTGAGGCAACGAAGGAATTTGCCCTGAATTTGGTAGTTTCGACTGGTATCAGATGTAAGTGCTGAAGTACATGCAATTAGTGTGTTATTTACAACTTGTAAGTATGTGTGGGAATCTATATTTAATCTCTGTATCAATGAACAGACATTTATTAGGTGCCCACTATATGCCAGGCACTGTGCTAAGTCTCTGTAGTGGAGTAACTTACATTCTAATGTTGAAGACACATGCAAATAAATGCAAAGCAAGCCATATACAAGATAAATATGGGGAAAATGAATGGACAGAAGGCATTACAACAAGGGTAGAGCTCCCTTTGACAGATGGGATTTTAGTTGGGACTTGAAGGAAGCAAAGAGGCAGACATAAGGGGGAGAATGGCCAGGTATAGGAAATAACCCAAAAAAATAGAGCTTGAGAGGATCTTCTTATTCACTGAACAGCTAGGAAGCTAGTGTTGTTGAATTAAAGAGCACATGAAGTAATAAGGTACAAGGAGACTGGAAAATCAGGAAGGGGATGGTGATGAAGATCTCTAAATGCCAAACAGAGAATTTTGTATTTAGACCTGAGGTAATAGTGAGCCCCTGTTGTTTATTGAGTAAGGGAGTGATGTGGTTGAACTCTACAGGGAACTTCAAGTGAGAAAACTATCTGTACCAGTGCAACTTCCCGTCCTTGGAGACCGGCCTAACCTGGCCAAAGGTGGTGGGCTCATTGAACCAAATGTCCCTCTCACACCTTCTGCTCTTGTTTGCCCGGCTAGTGTGTACTTTTACAGAGGTACTTATTGCTGTCCAAGGCAAGGCTTAACCTTTCAGTGGAAGTGTGACTAGTGATAATGGACTCTCATTGAAGAGAAAAACATCCTGGACTTGGCTAACAGAGCAGATATAAAAACACAGAGATGGGTTTTTTCCCCAGTTTTGAAGACAGAAAATTTATTTAACTCAAACAGAGCAGAGGGACAATAATGGCAGAACTCTGAGGAGGGAGTTACTGAGACCATGGTTTCAGCCCTACCACTTAGTAGCTATGTGACTTTTCCTGTATCTTCTTTGAACCACAGTTTCCCCCATAATGCAAGGGGTTAGCATCCCCAAGCTTCCAAGACTCCTAGTATATAAAATAGTCAAAGACCCACTGCCAGCTTCTGTACCATGTATGTGATTTTGTGTGTTTTTTCCATTACATATACTATTTCTCTCTCTAACAGCCCTGAATAGACCAGGCTGGTGAGAGCTTATCCAGGGGTCCTCAAACTATGGCCTATGGCCCAGATACAGCAGCTGAGGACGTTTATCCCCCTCACCCAGGGCTATGAAGTTTCTTTATTTAAAGGCCCACAAAACAAAGTTTTTGTTTTTATTATAGTCCAGCCTTCCAACAGTCTGAGGGACAGTGAACAGACCCCCTATTTAAAAAGTTTGAGGACCCCTGGATTATGCCATATGGGAGCTAGGCAATTTGATTTGAAGGTGTGATGAACCATCTTTAAGTATGGGAAAAGGCTGTCCCATAGAAGAGGAACTATACTTCCCGCAATCCCTAAGGACAGATCAAGGAGCTGTGGGTAGAAATTAAGAAGCAATTTTGGCTTGATATAAGGGAAGAACTAATTAGTGCTGTCTCAAAGTAGAATGGACTTCCTTGGGAGGTAGTGAGCTCTCCTCCCTGGAAGACTTCAAGGAAAAACTGGAAGGTTCTATATCCAGTGTCTGGCAGAGGGGGACTCTTGGTCAGGAGATAGTTGCCTTCTAGGATAGATGCCATCCAGCATCGGGCTTCTGGGGCTGGTTATAGGACCTGGTGATTCCAAGGGAAGTGAATCCATCTCCTTGGAGTCATGATTTTCTTAGGGTGTCTGCCTGGGAGCAGCTGGTCATTCTCCTAATGGCTTGCCCCTGCAATCATGGCAAAGACTTCTTCATGTACAGCAGGAAAGGGAGAAATGGTCCCATGTTCATTGCCAAGACCAAAGCACAGGGACATGGGACCAGCACATAGTGACCTCAATTCTCCCAGAATGGAAAGGGATAGAGGAAGAAAGGGAGAGGGCTCAGCAGGGGGCTGCTCACGCAGAAAATATGTGGAGATCTCATTCATGACCCTGTGATCTGGATGACAAGAATAAGAAGGAAACTTGAAAAGCAAGTTATTGATGGAAAGCAAAGCGTTGGGGACTTGGGATTTTTCATCAGGAGAGCTGATTCATTTCCACTCAGTCTTGAGACCTGTATTTCTGCTTCTAGGTTGAGAACTGTAAGTGTAAGAGATAATCTACCCTCAATCCTCAACTTTGCTGATGGGGAAACTGAGGCTCAGAAAAGGGACTTAATTGTCCGCGATCATATAGCTAGTGCTTTTGGACCCTGCTCTTTTCACCGCTCCAGTGGAGCCACATCTTTCTCTGTTTCACAAAGGATCTAGAGGTATCCACCCTGACAGTGTGTCTGGCAGGTATGAGTCCTTCAAAAGTGCCATTTGTTCTCCATCCCAGCCTCTCTTTGGATCCCAGTAGATCTTTCCCACCAGGCTGGTTGGTAGAGCAGTCCTCGGTATGTTTCCCATCCTGTAAATGCACAGAGATGGGGGAATGGGGTGATGGAAGGAGAGACGGGAAGTGGCGAGGCAGGAAGAGACTGGGAAATAGTACACACTGACAGCTGTCAGGGGGAGGTTGCCCCAGGCAGCTGGCCTGCTCCAAAACCACTTATCCTGAGAGATTTTCCAGGAATCTTTCTTTTCTCAGAGGATTTCTGAAGGGAAGGAAATGTGCCTTAGCCCCAGATGAATCTGTGACTGGGAAGGAATCTTGATGGATCAGCCAGCCTAGCCCCTTGTGAGCAGGCTAGAAGAAGAATCAGTTCTGGGAGTCCAGAGAATCTGACGCTTCTTTATGGCATAGCTCAGACCACATCACCATCTCTCTTAGTTTTCCTAACTTTAGGTGGATCAACTTTAAAACCCTCTAGAAGGGGGAAGAACTAGTTTTAAACCATTTGGGACCTTCTTTCCCCTTACTCAAAAAGGAGACCCTGAGGAGGTCCCCACTTTGGGACCTTCCTGCCTTGTTTTCTCCCTGTTCTCCACCCTACACCTTGGTTCCTTGGAACCCCCGTGGCCCTGAACTAACTCAGGTGAAGATTGTCTTCCCTGCCCTGGTGATTACAGCCACTCAGATGCCATTTTCCCTCAACGTTTTTGGCTTTTCAGGTTGGAGCAAGGCAGGGCTTTGTTCTGGCCTGGCATAAACCATACTATAGGCATGTGAGGGCAAAGTGGGATGGGTGCTGGGGGTAGCAGTGTGACCTTCCTTAAACCTGTGCAGAGGATGCTGGGAACGAGATATGAGGAAACAGGGCTCTGGGATTGTAACCTGGTCATGAAGCCACGTTGCATCAGATGAACCTTTAAACTGGAGGGGCAATTGCCAAATGCAGAGGTGTTTGATCTGAGGAGGGGGTCTGGGATGAAGAAATGTTTCTGGACATTTCAGTATCCTCAGGGATGCATTCTTGCCCAGAGGCTGCCAGCTCATAAAAGTGCCCCTTGCAGGTTTCCCTCTATGACGAGTCAGACTTAGATACAATGAGCTACTCCATAAGCTCACCGGAGAACAGGTTTAGAGCTGGTAAAGGGCTTTAAGAGTCATCTCATCCTACCTCTTCATTTAAGAAATTGTTTTTAACTTTCCTTTTTAAATTAATAAGTATTTTCTTTCCCTGATTTTGCACTTAAAAAAAGAAAAGAAAAGAAACTATTTATTGCTTACTGACATGAAGGGCTTTCTTGGTCACTAGGTTTTTTCTGAGGGTTGGGTTTGAGATCCGGGTCCTTCCATATAGACTCTCTGAAGGTGCTAGGGATAGCACCCTTGGCTGATATAGAAGGTATTTGAATTGTAGTGTTGGAGTTGGGAGCCCTGAGTGTAGCAGCTAGGGGTCGTGGGACTTGCTGCTGTTGTGGGCTCTCCCTCCCTTGCTGAGCACTTTGATAGACATAGAAATCAATCAGTATCTTCCTTAAATGTCTGTCTTGGAGTACAGTTAAAAGGATGTAGTCACTCTTGTCTTTCATAAAGAAGCAAATTCAAGTTTCTTTTTTTTTTTCTTTTTAACCCATGCCAGGGTAATTTTTTTTACAGCATTATCCCTTGCATTCACTTCTGTTCCGATTTTTCCTCTCCCTCCCTCTGCCCTCTCCCTCAGATGGCAAGCAGTCGTCTTTACATGTTGAATAGGTTACAGTATATCCTAGATACAATATATTTGTGCAGAACCGAACAGTTCTCTTGTTGCACAGGGAGAATTGGATTCAGAAGGTATAAATAACCCGGGAAGACAAACAAAAATGCAAGCAGTTTATATTCATTTCCCAGTGTTCTTTCTCTGGGTGTAGCTGCTTCTGTCCATCTTTGATCAATTAAATTTCTCTTTATCGAAGAGATCCACTTCCATCAGAATAAATCCTCAAACAGTATCATTATTGAGGTATATAATGATCCCTTGGTTCTGCTCATTTCACTTAGTATCAGTTCATGTAAGTCTCTCCAAGCCTCTCTGTATTCATCCTGCTGGTCATTCCTTAGAGAACAATAATATTCCATAACATTCATATACCACAATTTACCCAACCATTCTCCAATTGATGGGCATCCATTCATTTTCCAGCTTCTAGCCACTACAAACAGGTCAAGTTTCTTTCATAGGTTCATGGGACCAAATTTTAAGAGCTGGAAGAAACTTTAGCAGTCCCTTCCTTTTCCAGAGGAGGGCATGGAAGCCCAGTGTCCCACCACCACTTGGTGGCAGACTTGGGGACTAGAATCTAGGTATCTACATTGCTCAGCCAACACTGTGATGTGGGTACTTCTGTAGACCTCACTGCCTTTGCAAGGCTCTTGGGTTTGTAGGCAGTCACTTTAGGGTTGGTCTTTACCTGGCTAATTATGGAAACAATGGTTCCCATCAAGCAGAGGGAGGATAGATAGATGGGTAGATAGATAGATAGATGGATGGATAGATAGATAAATGGTTGGATGGATGTGTGATGTATGAATAGATAGATAGGTAGATGGATCGATGAATAGAATATGGATAGATGATAAATACATAGAAACACAGATGGACGGATTGATGGATAGATAGATACTGTTTCAGGATCATGTGGCAAATTGTTTTTTTAGCTGATATATGAACAAGTATTTGAATGCTGTTGAAATGAAGAACTTTTTGTTCTTCTTCTGGTGACTTTGTAACTCATGTGAAGGGTAACCACCCTGGTGACAAGGCTCATGGTCGGGGTAAATAAGCTGGCTGATGTTCAACACAAACCAGGAATCAGGCAGGAGGATAAGTATAGAGGACCATCAACCCTTTGGGGGTTACTCTACCTGCCTTGGAAAATTACAGGGAAAGGGAGTGAGCTCCCAAGGTCATCCCAGTAGGAGGGTCATTGACCTTGAGCTGAAAATAGATCTCATGGTCATCTGATGCCATCCTGTCCTTCTACAGATAAGCAAACTGAAGATCTGAGGAGATGAACTGACCTATCTAAAGTTAGTCAGTAAGAGTTCAGAGACTCTCAGACACCAGAGCCAGTGGTCTTTCCAGTGTCCCATGCCAAATAGCCAAACTATCAACTAGAATTCAAACCCAGGCTGCTTATTTTGCTGGCGAGGCCCCAAGAACTTGCCACTGGATCCCATTTTTATTTGTTTGGAATAACAATGATGCACACAGACACCAAGAGCGAGTACTATAGCTGAACAGAACAGAGCCACCCCAGCCCCTTCCAACCCGGTGGGAGGCCGTAGAATGTGTTCTGCTTGTAGAAAGGGGGACTGGCCCAGCCTGATAACCATCAGACTGAGCCCAGCCAAGCCAAAATCTCAGCAACTGGAAACACAAAGGGAGGAATTTGCAGTGGCTGACAGAACATGATCTGTTTCGAATGCAGAAAAATGAGCAAAACCATGAATGCCAGATGTTTTAAAGTCCAGGCTAGACAGAGCTAGTTGGAGGAGTCAACAGTAGGACCCTGGGTGTGTTTTAATTTACTACAGATGATTCAATTTAAGAGCTCTCATGGAGGGCTCTGGGAGAGCCAGATGCAAAGGTGAGAAGAGACCATTGGCTGTCTGCAAGAAGTGGGGACATAGGGTGAGAGGGTCCTGGGAGGTGGGAGTGGGAGTGGGCACAGGACCCAAGGCTCTGGTGTGGGAATGCAAGTGTGACCTCCACAGGACAGATGAGCAAACATCTCGGGTCAGGGAGCTAATAAAGGACAGCACCGGGAACCTAGTCTCAGGGTCCTTGAGCTATTCTGCGGAGCCTTCCTCCTTTAGGAAATCATTTAATGAGCCTGGCCAGGCCAGGTTTGACAATATAGGTGATTAATGGGATTGTGGGTCTATTGAGCCAGCCAGCATCTCTGATGCACCTATTATGCCCCTGGGCTTGCACCCCAGCATCCTAGGTGAGGAGAGAGTATGTACACACAACAATGTACGCATTTCCATTCCTATGCATATATAAATAGGTGTGCTATATATGTGTACATGTACATTTGTCCATATTGTAAAGTACATTTATGAACCACGTATATGGGGACCTTTGGTGGCTGGGCTGAGGCAGGACCAGGAAAAAAAGTCTCTTGCAGAAAAAAGGTGATTCCTAAGCTGAGTCTTGAAGGAAGTTGGGGATTGGAGGAGGAGGAAGAAGAAGAGGAGGAGAAAGAACATTCCAGAGAGTAGGATCAGTGTCTTGGTCAATAGGCCAGGAGGACTAGGATTGTTGATAAGGTGAATAGTTGACAGGGGGAACAGACTATAAAGAGCTTACCAGCTAATGAGGATTTCATGTTTGATCCAGGAACCTAGAGGTACTACCTAGTCCAACCTCCTCGTTTTTTGCAAAGCTAGGACCCAGTGAGGAGATCTACCACAAGTCACACATGCCCAGAACTTAAGGACAGTATGAGTTTTCAAGCTTGCACATGGCTTTTGATCTCACACCTTTGCATCTTACCATGCTGCTTATTTGAAATGGACCTGAATGAGGATGCTTTTCTCTGGGCCTTTCTGTGGTCTCACTTCTTTTTTTAAAATTTTATTTATTTTTAGTACACATTGATTTATGAATCATGTTGGAGAGAAAAATCAGAGAAAAAGGAAGAACTATGAGAGAGAAAAAAAACAACAAAAAAAGTAAACACAACATGTGTTGATTTACATTCAATCTCCATTTTTTTTTCCTGGATGCAGATGGCATTTTCTGTCCAAAGACTATTGGGATTGCTTAGAACTGTGGTCTCACTTCTGCTGCTTTTCCAAGACTAAAGGAGACTTAGGATGTCTTGTTCTGAAAGGCCAGTGTTTGAGAGTTGCCACATGAAATCATTTTGGGTCACTGGAAAAAAACTTGTACCTTGAACAAATATTTTCATTCCCTGGTCTCAGTTTCCTAATCTGTACAATGAAGGGTTGGTCTGTGTAAAATGTAAGATTTTTTTTCTAGCTCTTTTCTAGATTGGAGAAACAAAAACAAGACCCTCAGCTTGTTTTTCCAGGTTCTTTATTTCATTTGGAAATGTTACCAATTCCAGTTAATGGGAAGTAGAATTTTTCCCAGTTTTTTTCCTCCAGAAGACCTACACTAGAGCCATGGAGCACCCATGTCCCTATCTGATGATGTCCATGTATGGCTAATAAATAATAATCTCCTAGAAGCCAGAGCTCCATTTTCCATCAGGAGCTCTGCCTGACTTTGCCTCCAGGGAACATCATCTCCCCACTCTGGGGCTCCCTCACCCCAGCTGATCACTTGAAATCTCTTCAGCAGGAAGGATGACTCAGGTTTGGCTACTCTCCCCTCCGATTGGAGGGCTGGAGGGTGGAGCACCAAGGTCCTTCCCTAATTTTCTTCCTCAGTGGACTCCCAACTTGTTCCTGATAACTCTCTAACACAGAGCCATGAGCTTGCTGCCCACTTCTCATCCCTTGTGGCTTCCTTTGCATATTGATTTCTCCCATTAGATTGTAATCCTGAGGGCAGGAAATTTTTCTCCTGTATCTCCAGGATTTAGCACAGTACAAGGAATATATTCGGTGCTCAACAAATCTTTATTGAATTGAATTGAATTAAATCTTGGATGAAAGGACTGGTTATTCTTTGCATCTTTGGCTCTTGCACAGAATGAATACATTGCATTGATGTCATGATACTCGTCCCTATTCCTCAAACAACTCAAACCCATCTCTGCCATTTGAATTTTGTTTTGAGTTGACTTCGTAGGTTTAAGAGCTGGGAGACATCTTGGTGCTCTCACTTTACAGGTGAGGAAACTCAATCCCAGTGAAGGAATCTGTCCACGTCGATTTGATTATAAATAGCCCGGCTGGGATTCCACCCCATACCCGTTGCCACCAAACCAGCATACACAGCAACACCATGGTACTCTTGCTAAATCATTACGCGAGCAATAAATCAATTTTGTTTCCACAGCTTTTTAAAGATTCAAGAGCCCTTTTCTCCCAATAACCCTGAGAGGGGAGGGAGGACACATTACTGAATCTTCAAATTGAAAGGGATTTTTGAAGCCCAACTGTATCTGAATCAGGGAATTCCTTTCTAACACAACACTGATACCTGGCTATCCAAAACAGCCTTCTTTGCTTTGGGACAATTTTAATTCTTAAGAAGTTTTTCTTTACATCAAGCCTTTATTGTTCAGTTTCAATCATGTTCAACTCTTTGTGACTCATTTTGGGGTTTTCTTAGGAGTAATAGTGGAGTCGTTTGTCTTTTCTTCTCCAGTTCATTTTATAGATGAAGAAACTGAGGCAGGCAGGAATAAGTGACTTGCCCAGGATCACACAGTGTCAGAGACTGGATGTGAACTCAGGTTTTCCTACTCCAAGCCAGGTACTCTGTACACTGTTCCACCTATCTACTCCTCTATCAAGCCTAGATGTTCTTAATTATAACCACCTTGATCACTCCTCCCCGCCTTTCCCATTGTTCCTTGTTCTGTTCCCTGGGACCAAACAGGACAAGTTTTATCTCTTTTCCATATGATCAGGTAATTAAACTGCTGATGTATCATAGATGATGGCTCTGAGCCATCTCTCCATCAGGTCCCCATCCCACTTCCTAAAATATAATGCTCAGAATGGAATTCCATCCTCCAGATGTGGCCCAAAGAGAGTAGAAGCAGCAAGATTCATTTCCCATAGCGGCAGCTGTTGGCTGCCACATCTCACTACTGCCTAATGTTGGGCTCACACTCGGCCAAACTCTCCAAACAAGTGTTTTTTCCATGAATTTTTGCCCAGGCATTGCCCACCCCCATTTCCTTTTTGAATTCATGACCTTGATTTTTTGAACTGAGGCATAAGACTTTATATTAAATTCATCTTACTCAGTTCACTCCATTGTTCTAGATTGTCAGTATTCTTCTTTTGGATCTTGAATCATACAGTACATTGTCAAATTAGACAAGCCCAAGTGATTGATCAAATACAGAGCCAATTATATATATTTTCAAAATATCCTACCGACAGCAGCCTCTAGTACTTCTTTCCATAGATACAATTTTTCCATAAGAGATTTGGTCAAATATTTTCTCTATAGCAGTAGTTTGCCAGTTTTTGATCTTAGGATCTCTTTATGCTCTTAAATTATTGAGGACCCTCCTCAAAAGCTAAAATATTTCTTGATATTTACCATAGTAGAAAATAAAACTGGATTTTAAAAATGTAATTCATTTTAAAATGATAAACTCATTACTACATTTTAACTCAAATAACATTTAAAAAAAATAAAAAAAAATCAGTGAAAAGAATAGCATTCTTTACACATTTTTTACAAGCCTCTAATGTCTGATTTAACATAAGCCAGTTGGATTCTTACATCAGCATCTGCATTCAATCTTTTGGGAATTTGCTATTTTGGTTGAAGTCTACAAAGACAGTCTGGCTTCCCATGGATATGTCACAAAGAAAGGAAGAGGTATTTTTAATGAAGAATGTCGTAGCATTATTGTGAACATGGTTTTGACACCCTCCCCCTCAGATTCTCTAGGACTCTTGGATCCTCAAATCACTGGAGAAATTCCGAACTATATACAGCATTACCCTGATCTTCTAGTTCAGTCTGTCAAAAAAAAAAAAAAAAAGGAAATAAAGATGGCTTTGCTTAATCAGTGCTTGATGAAACCAGACCTCTTCCTTTTCTACATGTTCACAAATTATCCGTTTTATAACTTGTTCCCAGGCTTTTGCCAGGAGTAATAATATCTCCATTTTAGAGATGAGGAAACTGAGGCTCAGACTTCATTCGTCCCTAGTTGGTAACAGAAATCTAAGGAGGTGGAGGAGCTGGCGACAGATACATCAGCCTGCAATTTTCCTGTCTTGCTTGAATGTCAGGCTGGATACTGTTTCATCCCAGTTTAGCGTGCCTATCTCACAACAAGACTATTTATTGGCAGATCTCCATCTGCATCTGACTTGGTGTGCAAGGGTATTTTAACACATTCCTCCTCAGAGCCCTTTGCTTCCAGTCTGTCTACAGTATGGGAAACTTCCCTCTAAGGAAACAAGGAGAACTCCAGAGTCCTCTTGTTGAGGATTCATGTGATTCTCCTAAATAACCACCATTGGAAAGGAGAAAGAGGTGTTTGTAGTCACAGGGTCCCAGATTATCCTCCTTCTGAAATCTCCATCTTATTGGGTCTTCTGGGGTCTTCTATGGGAAGGGCTAATGTTGATCTCTACCCTAGACATCCTCTCAGGGCTTCCTCATGATGGAGAAGTAGCCTTAAAGCTTTGAAGTTATCAGTGATCTGGGACCACTTGCTAACATGCAAAGATGTCATGGGTGAGCCCCCAAATGGATTCTGGGTCTCTTGTCGAAGTATTGGATTTTAATTCAGTTCTTCCTTGCTTACTGCAAGTGCTTATCCCCTGCAGTGGCACCTAGCTGCTCACTTTAATATCCTTAGTTTCTGGTGATGGTCTGAATTAAGTTATCTCCTCCTTCTCCCTCTCAGCCTACTCCAAAAACTAGAATGGAATTCCTCCTTCCCCGGCTTTCTGGGCCCAGTTCTGTTCTAAAGCTTTTTAAGATTTTTTAGATTTCTGGCGATGGTCTAAATTAGGTTTTATCCTTCTCCTCCTCCAAAATGAACTCCTCCTTCCCCAGATTTCTGGCTCCAGTTCTATTATAAGGTTTCTTAGATTTCTAAAATTCTAAAATTTTAAGATTCTAAAAGCTTTCAAGATAGACCTCTTCTCCTGGAACCCTCCCCAGACTAAAGGGAACAGAGCTGGCTATGCTGTCTTTGACTCTGTAGGACAAGCCCAATGTGAGCCTGTAGTCCGCCAGGGCAGCTGAGAAAGATTTAAACTGCAGGGGCTGAAGCCTATCTGCTCCTTGTTTGCTTCCACTTCTTGGGCCAGTCACTGACCTAACCTGAAAGAGCTTCAGTTTCCTCATCTGTCAAAAGGGAGATAATCTCACATGACTAGTTTCTCTGAGCTCTTGTCAAGTGCTTTGTACAATGCCCAAGAAATGGGTTGTACCTTATGACTATTGCACAAGAGCAATATGTGATTGTATTTTTTTAATCTCTAATCTCTATTCACAATTATCCTCATTCTCTGTACTCCGGGTTAGAAATGCTTCCCTAAGTGGTACTACTGGTTGGATGTGGGCAGTCTCAGCTGAGGATGAGGTTTCAGTGGCAAGAGGGTTTCTGGGAGCTTTTTGACTCTGCTCTGCTCTGCCTAGAATAAGAATTATGTCTCCTTGACCAGCTATTCCTTTTTCCTTGACCTGCCACTCTTCACCATATTGAACAGTCTCCCATCTAGGCTTCTTCTACTTGTGTGGGACTTTCCTTTCAGTAGCTACTGACAAGCAGAGGGGGAGTTATTTGTGGGCAGGTACGTACTCTCATGGTGGGTCCATTGTTTAAGATTTCACAGTGCTGCCTTCATGTCCAGATTATCTTGGAAGCCTCTCTTTTCCCCTAAGTGTCTTATACTCACTAACTTTAAACCCTGGCTGGTTAAGTGGCTGAGGGTGGGCATGGGTGTGGGCTACATTCTGAGGCTTCAGTGAAAGCAGCTTTATTGGTTTAAAAAAAAAAGCTGGTTTTAAATTTTCCTCAAGAGACACGTGTAGATCCTAAGCGCTGACATAGATAGCCACTCTTTAAGGTGAAGAAAGGATCTTGATGTAACTCTGGGATGAATTGTCTCAGGTTTTTTTTGACTAATGAATAATGGAGGGGGGGAACTTTGTATTTTGTAGGAATTCACTTTGTTCAACAGATTCCTCTCAAAACTACCCCTGTTTCCAAGAGTGAGTGGCTTTCCAGTGGTTTGTGTCCAGGTTCTGAAATAAAATCCGCATCGGGAGGCCTCTGAAACTGCTTTCAAGCAGTGCTTAGTCCAGGGATTGCCAAATCCTTTTCTTTGCCCCGGCTTAAAGCTGACAGTGTTCTTAGAAGCCATGGGGTGTAATATTCTTATTCTTTAGAGTAAGAAACTAAAACTCAAAGGGAACCCCAAAGCTGGTAAGTGTTGAAGGTTCTGGACTCTACTCCAGTCCCAGGAGGTATGGAGAAATCAGATAGAGACCCAAGGGAAATGGGCTAGAATGCATCTAGGAAAGGCGGTGTCTCCAAAAATGGGAAGAGAAATTTCATTAGGGTGCTCAGCCTTCTTGCCTATTAGTCAGAGGCTGATTTTTTTTTATTCCTCCATTGTCTTTTTTTTTTTTTTAACTTAGGCAATTGGGGTAAGTGACTTGCCCAGGTCATACAGCTAGGAAGTGTTAAGTGTCTGATGTCAGATTTGAACTCAGATCTTCCTGACTTCAGGGATGGTGCTCTATCCACTGCACCAACTAGCTGCCCCCTCCATTGTTTTTTTAGGGTTAGAAGGGCTATTGAACCATGATATCTGATATTTTTATGGGGGAGATGCAACTCAACTCTAGTATAATGGAGAGAGCAACAATTAAGTGTCAGTTGTATGCAGATTCCTGTACAAAGAAAGATATAGACAGTGATTGGAGAGTCCAACATTTAGTACCCTCAATGGTTATGGGCAAGAATGTGGTGACTATTGACTCTGTGCCAAGCCCTGTCCTTGGTCCTGAGTTGGGTGTGACGGGTAATATGGAGATCTCTGTGCCAACAGAGAATTTTTAATTTCAGTGGAAGAATTCTAGCATATGTCCACAAAGAAGGCTAGTGGCTTGAACTTGCCTAGCAGGAAGGGAGGGTAATTAGTCTTTTGCTTTAAACAAACAAAAATCTTTCAACTTCCTAAAATTTGGACTATTAAATTCTAAGAAATGAGAATCCCAGGATTTCATTCTCATTTCTACTCTTCATCATTGAGGTCCCTGAGCTGGAAGGGACCTTATGGACACAATATTGAAAGATCTAAGTTTAAATCTTCCTTCAGACACTTACTAGCTTGGGGGTCAAAGTAAGTCACTTTTATGTGCCTCAGTTTCATCATCTATAAAACCAGGATGGCAGCCCTCTCTCTCATGATTGTTAGGAACAAGCTAATATAACTTGGGCTTTGTGAACTTTAAATGTTAGGTAAGTGGCAGTTGTTAGTTTTACAGAGAGAGAGAGAATGAGTGTGAGTACATATCTATGAGTATCTGTACATATGTATGAGTATTTGCATATATTTACATATGTATGTGTATATGCATGTGTGTAGTAGATGAAGATATCTTGCAGCAAGCCCAATGCACTAGATTACACTTGTCTTTGACTCATGACCCACTTGGAAATTCACCATGGAGAGCAACCAGGGTGAAAATCTAGGCTTTGATTCATAAAATATTCCCAGTGTGTGGTGCTAAAAATGGGAATGTACAAATGGCAATCTGAGAGACCTAAGTCTCCAAAAGGAAAAGTATTCTCTGGCAGAAAAAATTGAGGGATGGTGCAAGCTGACTTTTTTTTTGTTTTGTTTTTACCTTAAGAAATTATGATTATGAGTATTGTCCCCATTTCACAAATAAGGAAACTGAGGCTCAGAAATGTTAAATAACTACTTTTCCACTGTCATAGCTAGTATATGTTCAAAGTAGAACTTGAATACAGGTTTTTCCTGACTCTCAAACTAGATCCCTCCCCACCATCCTGTGCTTTAGAGTCACAAAGAGGCATGACTTTGTTAGTATTTTTTTTAACTTTTGCTGTTAGATATTTAACATATATTGGACTACCTGCCATCTAGGGAAGGGGGTGAGAGGTATAAGGTATAAGGAGGGTATAAGTTAGAGCAGAAGGTTTTGCAAAGGTCAATGTTAAAAAATTACCCATGCATATGTTTTGTCAATAAAAAGCTTTAATGAAAAAAAAAAAACTTTTGCTGTTAGGATTGTGCTATCTATGAAACAAAAGTGAGAAAACAATGTATGCTATTTTAATATAGAATTTTTTGGCTTAAAAGGGGGGCATGGGAATGCCACCAATTTTGGAAATAGGGCACATCAAAGGGAACGATATTATGTGGCTCCAGCAGGTGGTTCATGATTTTCTCCTAGATCACTATATCTGGATTTAGGCTTCCTTGATTTGTTAGAAAGTTGAACAACTTCTTTCTTCTTTCCTGAATTTTCAAGGCTTTTCCTGGGCTCTAAGTGTCCTGTTCCCCAATAAAAGGGAGCTGGACCTGCTTCACTTTCTCCTGTCATTTGTTTTGGAAAAAATAAGTTACTGCCCAATCTGAAACATCTATCCCAGAAACATTTACTGCTGGATTTGTTCTAGCATGCTCACTTCCTTGATTTCCTTGAGACTCCAGCTAGGGTCCAGAAAGCTCTTTCTGTTCTCATCCCCCGCAACTCCACCCTGCTTTGCCCTCTGCTTCCCTCCTTCCTATGGGTGCATGTTTCCTTCTCCTGAGACATGTGCCTGATGTCTATCCTGATAGAATGTAAGCTGAATAGAGGGATGAACAGACATTAAGAGGCATGTTTAGTCCTCTTGGTTTTCCCTCTGTGGGTAGTTAGGCATACCTTTTGAATTACAATCACTCTACAGCATTCAAGACTTGGCATAGTCAACAACTACTACAGGTAAATGGAGGTTATTTATCTCAGTAGCTTCCAATTAGAATCCAAGTTGGATCTCTCCCATAACAATGATATATATAAAGTTTTTGAGTCTGGTAACTAGTCATTGCTCTTATCCAGTTGTTTTTTCAATTATGTCTGAATCTGTGATCCCATTTGGGGTTTTTTAGGCAAAGATAATGGAATGGTTTTTCACTTTCTTCTGTAGCTCATTTTATGCATGAGGAAACAGAGGCAAATTGGATCAAATGACACAGCTAAGAAGTTTATGAGGCCAAATTTGAACTTGGAAATATTAGTTTTCCTGACTCCAGGCCAGTATTGTATATACTGTACCATTTAGCTTTCCAGTCAGTCACTGGACAGAGCTAAAGCTTGTTTTGTCTTTTGAGGACTCTTGTAAAATTGTAACAAATCAATGTTTTTCCTTCCTCCTTTCTTCCCTTTTTTTCTCCCTCCTTTCCTCCCTCCCTTCTTCCTTTCTTCCCTTCCTTCCCTGTCTTTCTTTCTCTCCCCTCTCTTCTCCCCCCTCCTTCCTTCCCTTCTTTCCCCTCCCTCCCTTCCTTTTTTCTTTCCATTTCCTTCCACAAAGTAAATAATATAAAAATGTTTTACATCATTGAACATGTATAACTTATATTAGATTGTCTACTGTCTCAGGATGGGGGAAGGAAAAAGAAAAAAGGAGAGAATTTAGAACTGAACATTTTTTTAAATGTTGAAAACAGTTTTTACATGTAATTGGAAAAAGACAATATAAATTTTTAAAAAGAAAATTAAGATATGTGGGACCAAAAAATAAAATAAAAATAATTAACAGAGGGTAAGTACAGTGGGATCTTGTATTTTCCACATCTTTTAGACAGTTGCATGATTATAAAGTTTTGGAATATAATTTGTAAAAGTTTTCATATTTCTTTCTTGTGCCTTCATCACCAGTGTTTTTGGTATCTAGGCAGATCATTCTCAAAATATTTTGTAAAGATAGGAAATTGAGAATGTGAATTGTTTTTGAAGATCTGTTGATTTTAATGGGTCTTAATTATGTCAGATTTTTTCCCTTTTCTGTTTCTTCTTCTTTTGTGTAGCTTGAGAATAGACAGACCAAGCAAGCAAGTAATCATTTATTACACACAAATACACACACACACGCACACACGCACATGTGCACATGCACATGCACATGCACATATACACAAACATCATAAACATTCCTCAGTCTTTCTTGATTCTTTGTCATTTTTTCTTGATTCTTGGTCATCTCATTGTTTTTCTTTTTTTCATCTTTTGGTACCATATCAACTCTTTATGAAGTACACAATTCACTATCATTAAAGAAATTTAAAAAAAATATTGACCTTTATAATTTTTTTATCCATTTGTCTTTCTTCCATTTGGGAGTACCTGGCTTGTTTGGGTCTCATGTCAAATTTTCTTGAATCTCTTGTCCCTATGTTCTTTGATTCTTTATAACCCAATACTATTTATAGTACTATAGATTTAGAGCTGTAAAGGAACCTTCAAGATTATTTTCATTATTTTACAAATGATGAAACAGGTTGAATAATGACCCGTCCAACATTACACAGGTAATAAATGGTAGAGCCACATACTTGTGGTTCCAAATCTACCACATAACTGCCACACAAATTTGCCTCCTATTCTCCTCCTCCTCCATAAGGTTTTATAAATTAATTTATATGCTAAATTGACTGTCCCATCTCTGCTTACTAAGGAAATAAAATGATTGCTGGACTAAGGCTCTTTTGCATTCTTTTATCCTTTTCACTGAGGCATTTGCCTTATGTTAGTAATTCACTTTCCACGGAGAATAATGTTAGTCTATATTAATGTCTGTTCTTTTGTCCATTTTTCATTTTTCAATGTCAACAGATTAGGTTGTCACTTTTAGAATATTATGTTTTTATTATGTTTATTCTCTTGATTTGTCTTGACATTGATCTTTGCTCAGTAACAGGGAATTTCCTGTGCAGATATAGCCATTGGTTTGTTTTGTTTCAAGCTTGCTAACAAGTTTTTTTTTGCAGAAACCAATCACAATATTATAATTATGACCCTTCTATGTAGTCCATGATAAGCCTTTGGTTTTTCTTTCTAACTTATTTTTGGCCATCTCCTCCCACTGGGATCATTAGAGAAAATACTAATTTAGTTTATTGAGCTCTTTTTGGAATTTCCCTAACTTTTATACTGTCGGTAGCTGAAGCTGGCAGAAGACACAAATTATTTTCAAGGCTTTACTTTTGTAAACACTTATCATTAACCATGCAACATGGAATGATCACAGCACTCATGAAACACTGTTTCTAGTTGTTTTGGATAGATGATAAAGAGCTATTGTCATCTCCTTTGTCACTCCAAAGAGAGCCTCTAGGTCACCCTTCAACTTCTGTCTTTTGATTTCCTATAAAGTAAGCATTTCAAGACTGATCTCATTTGTATTGACATAGTCTGTTGTGTTGTATATATTTCTTTTATCCTATTGTCCTTCAATGGATTATCTTTGATCTTTCCTCAGTAGAAAATCTTTAATTGTGTGAGTGAATTGGGGTGGAATGAGATAGAAAGAAGACTAGAACAAGAAAGGAGAGTTGACCAAAGGTCATCCCCTTCTAGCTCTGAAGGTCTGTGGTCACCCATCACAAGCTATAGGGATAGCTACTGTGCTATTTAGAAGAATTGAAGAAGGTTGTCTCTATCCTGAGGCCCCATGACATTTTCTCTCATAAGAGACAGAGGCTTGCAGAAGGGAATCAATTTGCCCAAAGTCATAGAGCCAACTAATAGAATAATGTAGTGAATAACAACAACAACAACAAAATACTGGGTTCAAAATCCAGCTCTGCCATTTAATTACCCATGTGACCTTATAAAAGTCACTTTCCTTTTCTTGAGGGACTTGGTTTCCTCAACTGAAAAATGAAGGAGGTTGGACTGGATGATTTATAATTTTCCTTCTGACACTGTGGCAGAGACCATGTTGGATTCAAACTCAGAAGCCTTGGCAATTTTGAATCCCAGCTCTACCATCATGAAATCTTGGGCACATTTTTTAAAAAGTTTGGATGAGAGGGTCTCAGAGCATCCATCCGGGCATAAAATTTCTTAGATCTCCCAAACCAAGACAGAGAGGTCTGTTAAGCCTGGTAATGTGGATGGATTTTCTCCCCTCCCCCCATAGTTTAATTCGATAATGGGTTATTTGCCTTTCATTTGACCACTGTAGATATTTGCATCCATGGGTTATGATTGGTCAGGTCAGTGGGATGTGTTCAGGAAGTATGAGGCAACCTCCCTTCAAAAGTGATGAAACCTGTTTTTGCTGCTCTGGTACAAGGACCTTCTCTGCAATGAGGTTTTGTTGAACCCCCCACTTATAAAAATCTCTTAAACAAACGGCTGTTTGTTGACATAAGATAAATGAAATGAAGTTAAACAGTGCACAGTGGGAAGGGGGAAGGCCAGAGTTTGCACAAGCTTTTGAGGGTCATCTACTTTTCATAATTGTACTCGTGCCTTGTCGTAATGTTACAACTTTTAATATGTAGACTAGACTTTAAGAGAGAAACCCTAGGGAATTGGACACTTGGCTGGTCATGGAGTGAGGAAGATCTGGGCTTGGATCCTGTCAGTGACTACAGTCGTTGTGCAGTCATTGGCAAATTATTTCTTAGTGCCCCAAGCAACTTTCTCTAAGGCTACATTTTGGGGCAGTTGGCAGTCTTTATGAGTGAAGAGAGTTTTCATATTGAGAGAGCCTTAGACTGATGACATCATAGGTCTAGAAGCCAAACCTAGATGATAAAAAAAATTTATATAGGAAACAAAAAAACCTTTGAAGGGTGGACAGACGCTAAAGTAGCTCACAAAAATTTCATTTTGACTAGACCCCTAGTAATCCGGTGAGAAGGAAAATGGTGAGAGAGATGTGGAAAATGAGGTGACTACATAGATAGCTTTCAAAGAAGCTCAGATTTTAAAGTATTATATATAAAGGAATAAGAATCATTATCTACCTCTTCCCATAAATGGTCCAACCTGCTAAGAATACCATAAGGAAAGAACTGAGACTTGTGGGAAATGACTGAGGGAGGTGTCTAAGGGGACTTTGAAAGCTCTGTTTGGAATAGGAAAGAGAACCAGGGCGGGCTGAGACCCTCTTGGAAAAAAGACATGTTAAGAAAACAAAAAGGAAGAACTAATGATGGCTTTTAAAAATTGACTTCCCACTAGAATGGAGGTAGCCCAAGACCACAAAAAGGAAAAGATCAGCACTGGGACTTAGTATTTGATCAAGCAGGTTGAATTTTCCCAGGCTGAGAGATGGAAAGGACCTTTAGAGATTATTCAATTTTAACCCTCTTGTTTCAGAAGCTCTGAGGAGTAGCCTTCCCCCTGACCACAGCCACACACTTGGTGTGCACAGAGCCAAGACTGGTGCCCACACTTGACCACCACAGCTCATTCCACATTACTCTTTGCCACCAAATGGCTTTTCATTGTCTTGCTGGTGCCCATTTTCCTATGTGTTTCTTTTTTGATTGAAGCCTAAAATCTGGTGGCTTCATAGTATGGTACAAAACCCCAAACTTGAATTTATCTGGCATCTTAATAAATTACATTGAAAACCATGACCTTAGGAACTGTCCTAAACTTCATAACTGGCTGAAACATGAGGGTCAAGGCTCATGGGGGAAGAATCTGCCTCAGTCCTAGAAAGAAGGGGTACTCTAGGTAAGGATGCCTAGAGTAACAAACTGCAGCAGATGGACTCCCTTATTTTTTCCATTTTTAAAACTTAATCTGGGCAGAAATTCTAATATTTTAAAGCATAATAATGGGAGGAAACATTAAGCTATGGACTTTTATCATCCAATCTAGTTACTAGGCACTAATGCTATGCCAGGTACTAGGTTGGGGATATGGATAAAAGAAAACTCTTCTTCCTTCAAGGAATTTACATTCTTCTGGGAAGTTATAATATATAAACAGGTCAATATGTACATGTATGATATTTATATATATTTCACATCCATATAATAGTGTGTGTGTGTGTGTGTGTGTGTGTGTGTGTGTGTGTGTGGAGGGGGGGCTTCTGATGACTCTTAAAAGTAAGAGAAAGTTATGTGGTCAGGAAGAGAGAAATCCAAATTTTTAATTTCTCTCCTGATGATAAGGGAAGCCCACATTCATTTAGTTCTTGCTTCATGTTACAGTCCTACATATTGAGTCTAGTGAAAAATTTTTAGAAATCTGGGATCTGCCCCAGAGGTTAATGAAGAGAGCTATTGGTTTGAGGGAACCATCTAATTCAAAGCTCAGGTGCATCTGGGGAGAGGTGTTGGACCTCTAGGATTTTGGTGCTGCTGGCATAAAAGGACTATCAACAAACGTGGTCATCTGTTTTGAGGTGGAAGGTGATGGGGGAAGTAGAGGAAATGTTGAGAGCTAACCCCAAGCAAGAAATGAGGGCCTCTGTTTAGGAAAGAAAATGTCATGGCGCCTCAAGGTAGAGATAACCTTCCTCAATTCTTCTAAATAGCACAGTAGCTATCCCTGTAGCTTGTGATGGGTGATCACAGACCTTCAGAGCCATAAGGGGATGATGACCTCTTGGCCAACTACATCATTTAACAGAGAAGGAGACTGAGGCTTGCAGAAGGGAATCAATTTGCCCAAAGTCATAGAGCCAACTAACCAATCCATTCTTGATTAATCGCTCTATGGTTCTATGGGCCAGGCACCCTGCTTACAGAGATATAAAGGAAAAAATCCTTTCCCTCAAGGAATCAATGTTCTATCTTGGGACACATGCCCATATAGTTGTATGTAAAATCTACTGTTTGTCTCCAAAGTGAATACCAAATAATTTGCAAGGGGAACAAATGCATGGGCAGAGAGTAGGGTTGGGACAAGCTTTATTGAATAGGTGACATAGGAGATACATTTTAAAGAACCAGGGGAGTCTTAAGACGTGGGAGTCAGAGGCAGCTAGGTGGTGAGTGGATGGAGTACCAGCCCTGAAGTTAGGAGGATCTGAGTTCAAATCTGGCCTCAGACACTTAACACTTCCTAGCTGGGTGACCCTGGACAAGTCACTTAATCCTAATTGTCTCAGCAAAAAAGAAAAAGAAGAAGAAGAAGAAGAAGAAGAAGAAGAAGAAGAGAAGAAGAAGAAGAAGAAGAAGAAGAAGAAGAAAAAAGAAGAAGAAGGAAGAAGAAGAAGAAGAAGAAAAAAGAAAAGAAGAAGAAGAAGAAGAAGAAGAAGAAAAAAGAAGAAGGAAGAAGAAGAAGAAGAAGAAGGAGTCAGGGAAGAACAGACTGAAGGTGAATAAAGAAGAGAAATAATATAATGCAGCTGGAAAAGTAGCCTGGGGCTGGGAGGTAAAACCTTTCAGAGGCCGTTCTATTTGATCTAGAAGTGATGGAGTTTTTTAGGGGGGTTGACAGACTTAGACTTTTGCTTATGGAAAATCTTACAATGATTTTCGAAGAAAGAAGGAGAGGAAACCATTTACGAGACTATTTGCCTTATTCTAGGGAAAGGTGAGAATGTCCACCTGCTCCAGAAAAGTGGCAAGGGGGTTCATGCAAAAGATGTGGAGGTCAAATTCAAAAGACTACTTGGATGTGTGGGCTAAGGGAGAAGCAAGGGAAAAGTTGAAGGTGATACCGAGTTGAGGGCTAGGTAACTGGAGGGATAGTGATGTCTGGAGGAGGGACAGATTTGGAGAGAACAATAATGAGCTCTGCTTTGAAAACACTGAGTTTGATTTGTTTATGGAACATTCAAATCAACATGTCCAATAGATATAATGGTGATTGGGAACTGGAGATCAGGAGAGAGAGATTAGGACTGCATAGAAAGACCCAGGAAAATTAAACTGGCCAAAACTTCTAGAGTCAGTGTGACATTGAGAGAGATAATTGGGATCGCAGAACAGTCCCCAGAGTACATCCACACATGGAGTGTGGGGATATCCAGGACATAGATGGAAGGATGCTGAGAAAGAGCAGTCAGGTTAGAGGAGAACCAACAATGTGGTTGTTGTGAAAACCCATGGGAGAAAAGTTTATCCAGGCCATGGCAAATCCTGTAGAGGTTTCCTGAGGGATGAAGACTAAGGGAAGAGGATGAGATGGGATGGGAAAAGGAAAAAAGTGGTGGAGAGATTTAGTAACTGTGAGAGATCATTGGAAGAGACAGAGAAAGAAAAAAGAGAGGAAGAGGAATAGGGAGAAGAAAGGGAGAGAAAGGGAGGGAGGGTAGGAAGGAAAGAGAAGGGGAAGGGAAGAAAGGAGGGGGGAGAAAATTAGAGAAAGGGAGACAGACAGACAGACAGACAGAACACACACAGAGAGACAGACACACAGATACAGACACACACACACAGAATCAGAGACAGACAGACAGACACATTTACACAGACAGACACATAGAGACACATATGCAGAGACAGACAGGTAGACAGAAATAGACAGACAGAGGGATAGAGAGAGAAAAGGAGACACCCTAGTCATGCCCATGTTCATACAGTAGTTGGAGAGGGCTGAGGTCACTCATGCACAACCATACAAATTCAGTTACGCACAACCATACAAATTAACAGAAAACAAACACAGATTTGCGTGTGCCCTGTGTGCCCCTGCCTCAGGCTCTTGTCTCTTTGTTGTGGACCTCATGTGTGCAGTCTTACTTCTGCTGATCTCACTCTGCGTCACTTCATGCAGGTCTCTCCGCATTTTTCTTAGTATTTTTAATGGCATTTACAACATTATTTCATTACTTAACTACATGTTAATATATTTAGCTGATCTACAATAATTGGACAAAGAATTGTTTCCTGGTGTTGGTGGGTTTGTTTTTTTTTTTGTTTTGTTTTGTTTTGTTTTTAAACAAATATATTATGACTGAGTGTTTTGTATGGCTATGAAGATTTATCTACTGATAAGTTCTTTTTGCCATGTTTTAATGTAAAGTCCTGTGTGGTTATCACTGGAGCAAAAGGTATGATCAATTTTGTGACTTCTAATATATGTTGTTAAATTGATTTCTAAATTATTTGCACTAGTCTGCAATTCTACCAATAATGTATTGAATAGCTATTTTCCTTACAATCTTGCCAATGTTAAAATTTCACAAGTTTATTTTGCCTTTTTGTTGTTGTTGTTGTGTTGTTGGGATTATTTTGATTTGTACCAACTTATTAAGAAATGAGTATCTTTTTACATAGTAATGAATCTTATTTTCCTCGCAATCCTCTATTCGTGTTCTTTAATTACTGAGAAGTGTAAATCTTGTGATTATCTGTTCATTAGCTTTAGCTAATATGTTTGATATCACTAGTTTTTCCTTAATTCTCATTTTAGAAACGTAATGTGTTTTGTTATGTAATATTCTTCTATTTCTTTGAAAATATTCCTCCTCTCTCCTTAGGACAAATGTAATATTCATTTTTCCAATTTGGGGATTGAAAAATTCAGTTCTTTTACTATCTAATTGTTAGATTGGTCTTTTCCTTCTCATTGAAATGAATAAAATACTTTTGTTATTATTTCTACTATTTACCCCAATCTTGACCAACCACTCTAAACAAAATTTCTCTGCTTTGTTCTCAGAAGCATGTATGTTTTCTTTTACTTGAACTTTATCTTTATCAGAAATGGAAGTTTTTTTGTAGATTACTCTGTCTCCATCTTCTACTCTCCTTTCCCTATTCAGGTGCTTTTGTTGAGCCAGCACGGTACTTTAGAAGTTCAGACATTGTTAGCAATTTGTCTGTTTGGATTACAGAAGTATGCTTTGCTTTATACACTTAATTTTTTTTTTGACTGATAGGGCCAGCTGAAATTGAAATACTAGGGTTAAGTCCAGTTTGGGTTTCAAATGTCCCTGTTGCCTTGAAGTGCTGTCCTGAGTTTAGCCGGGTAAAAAGAGAATGCCAAATTCATGGACCATTCTTTTTTTTTTTTTTTAATTTAATTTAATTTTTTGGTTAGGCAGTTGGGTAAAATGACTTGCCTAATGTCAATGCCTGAGGCTGGATTTGAACTCAAATCCTCTTGACTCTAAGATCAGTGCTCTCTCTACTGTCCCATCTATCTGCTCCTGAGCCATTCTTTCTAGTATTAGTTCTCTGATTATCGCATCCTCCCATTTAAAACATCTACTGGGATTTTGAGTACAATTGCTGGAATTTCTTTGTGATGGAAGCTTGGATTCTACCCCTGCTATAATGCTTAATGGAGTTTTAACAATACTGTGTCTAGGTATATTCAATCTTAGAATCTCCATTATTCAGGTCCTAAGAATTCTGGTTGCATGTTGCAGCCCATTTTTGCAGATTCTGGGAAGTTTTCCTTGACAATTTCTTATTTAGAATATCTCTCTAATTTTCTGGAAAATTGGAAAATTGCTATTTTGAATTTCTCTCCAAGTTGATGTTTTTGTTAAATATTTAATAAGCACCTGCTGAGTACTGCCAAACTGCTGGTGATACTGCCTTGTGATGTTTCCCATTATGAATGCTACTTCATATTCTTTTATTCTTGTTGTTAGATGATTTTCTGCATCTCCTTTTCCTTTAATGATTTGGCTGTCATGCTGGTTTCTATCATAGGAAATCAGTTGTCAACTCCATTGATCTTTTGGAGTTTTTCTCTTAATCATTATTTCTTTCCATTGTCTTTCAGATAACTTTTAATTCTGGTGGGTTTTTTTAAACCTTTCTACAAACTCTTCCTTCATCTGACCTTGATGTTTTCTAACTAATCTTGAGAACTTTGGTTAGTATATGGGGATATTTTGCAAGATTGCTTCTGATAACTTAAAATTTTCATACGTTTAAAAAATTATATTGGCAATCTTCTTAATTTTGCTCTCAATTCTATTTTGGTTGATTTATATTTCTTTGGGTTTTTTTAAGCTGATATTCTTTTTGATGTTATTGGTGTTTGAAAATTATAAACAACCTAGCTTTCCTTGATCTTTTTATTCCTCCATCAGGATCAGAAAGAGTTCTCTCTACAATGCAACTCTGCAATGTACTTTGCTTATTAGGTCAGGGAGGGGTATCCTATATTTAAGACTTATTTGATTCCCATGATACAGAGTCCTCCCTTTCCCTTCCTCCAATCAACAAGATTGTTGGTTTGAAGAAATCAATACAGTTTTTCAGGATTAGCCTAGAGCAAGAAAAAGCCAGATTCACCAATTATGAGCTGTGTGGCTGAGCTTTGGTGCTCTCATCTGCCAACCTGAGTGTGCAGAGGCCCTGGCCCAGGACCTCGGATGCAGGATCTGCTGTGTGGGCTTGAATACAATCTCTCAGATTGTTGTAACATAAACCCATCATCCTGCAACTTCAAACTCCTAAACTTCACATACTCGCACTCCTGCCATGGTCTCATGCTGAACCTTGTGAGAATGTTCCTCCCACTTGTGTAGATCATGAGCCCTCCTCGCTAACTGATCCTGCGCATTTCTTGCCCAGGTCTTTCTGTAGATAACTTGCTCAACCCACTGAATGTCTTTGGCCGTTCAGCTGTCATATTTCATTGGCACCTGTGCAAGAGCTGTGTGCCAAATGAAATTAGAACCTTGTATTTGAAGCACACTGTAGCTGGTGGTCATAATTAAAGAAAATAGAGTGGGATGCAACCAGGGAGAAGTGTGAGGGGCATTTTCTGCTCTGAAAAATGTTTCTAAATTTGAGAGGAACCTTCTTACCCATATTTTGAGATTCTCATATCCTCATGAGAACAAATAATAACAATAACAGCCGGAGTCCTTGGTGGTTTGTGAAATATTATCTCTGCATTGTCCACTTGAGAGGAAATTGAGACTCCACTAGAAAGTCTTGATGGGGGTGAATGGAAGTTTTCTAGCTCAGACCCGGACTCCCCGCTGTATTCTGCTGCCTCTTAGGGTGTTTCTAATTGTGCTCAATAGTTTGAGGTTATCATTTCTCCATCTGATAACTGAAGCCCCATGGAAGAATTACTTGCCTTTATGACACACAAGGAGACCATGATGAGTGAGAGCTCTCCTCCCTCCCTTCCTTTTCATTTAAGCTTTTGTTGCCCAGTGAACATCCATCTGAAAAATAGGGTGAATCACGTGAGCTGAATTCCATAGCTGTTGGCCCCGGATGGGGATGCTACGGCATGGAAGGGGCAGTAGGACATACAGCTCCCCAAAGGCTTTGCCACATAGGATTTTTTGGAGCTCCCAGCGGCTCACCCAGTACCAGCTCATTTAAAGACTTGAATCAGGTTTTTCTAAATCTGCCCAGGAACAGAGACGGCTATGATGCCATAGAGAAGTAGCGTGAAAAGTGTGAGAAAGTCAGCTGGGACCTTGGTAACCTCAATGAAGCTCACAGTTGCGGGCTCAGTCTGAAATTCCTCCCACCCCCCAACTTTGTCCAGCTGCTCCCAAGTGTCTTTCCCTCCAAAAAGTTTCCTTGGCAGGCAGCCCCCGGGACAGCTATGGAGCCACAGGGGGCAGTTTGAAATTTCAGCCTAGGCTGGGAGAGGTCAGGACAAGGAAGAGGGAGGGGGATTGAATACTCATCTTGGGAATGAGAGCAACTTTATACCTTCTATTCCAATAAGCTTCTGAGCCAATGAAATTGGATTTCATAGTCCTAGCTTGAAGAAACCTTTGCTCCAGCCTTTTTGAAAGTCTGTGATAGATTTAGAGAGAGCTCTAGATCTACTAAGGTTCCCTTTCTGGGCCAGATTGTCTAGATGATAGGATCACAAATCTAAAATAGGACGGGACCCTCAAAGCTATGGTTTTCAGCCTCCTCATTTGATGCATGAAGAAACGGAGGACCGAAGAGGCATAGAACTTGGCTCCCTCCCCACCCGTGTCCTCTTGGAAAAGTCTCTTAATCTCTTGGTTTAAGTTTTTGTGGGTTTCCCAAGGTTTTATGGATGGGAAAAGGCTGAGCTGAGCTTTGGACCCAGGGCCTCTGATATCAAATCTAACATTCTTTCCCCTGCTTCAAATACTTTGGTTTTGGGAAATGTTGGCGGCTGCATCGCAGGGCTCGGGACCCGCTTGGAGAGACGCAATCTTGTTGTTGTCTCCTCCACAGTCTCCTCTGACTAATTGCCCTGATCTTTAAAATCCCTTGTTCGTCTTAGGTCAGTGGGCAAGCTGTTGTTTTCTGCCCGGGAGAGAGAACATGTGCTGGCACTGGGTGGAACCTGCTGTATGATCCTATCCCTAGGATTTATCCCTATTTCTCATAGCTGTATGTGAGCTGGGAAAAGAGTCCTGGAGGTGAAACCGGGCAGGGACCAGGGAGCTCTGCTCGGGGCCCCTCTCCCTGTCCAAGTGTCACTAAAAGATGGGCCCGGGCTACACTTGGGCCAGAGCTGTTATGTGCAGGCAGCCGGGGCAAGCCGGGAGCCGGACAAAGACGCGAGGAGAGACCAGAGCGCTGTGCTGTGGTGGGGAGGCAAAGGCTTTGGGAGACTTCAGGCAGATGCTGGGGAGGCTGACAGCCAGGGAGGGAACAAGATACCGGGGGGGGGGGGCAGCTCAGTTGGGGGTTCTCACTGGGACTTGGGTGGCCATGATGAGGTTCTCCCCCACTAATGCATGTACATCCCTGGGTGACTCTGGCCCATGCCTTCCTTATGCACGACCCTGGGGAGCAAGGGATGCAGGAGCCAGGGAGCTCTCTGGGACATGGTCCTGCAAGCTGAGAAACCCCCCAGGGCCTCCTCTCTCCCCTTGTGCCCTCAGCAGCAGCAGCGTGCGGTTTGGGTTGTCAGCCAGCCTGGGCTCCATCCAGTGAGTTGGTTGAAAGGGGGCAACCTTAGAGAGTGGCTGTTCTCTATTTAAATTCATAACCTGGGCTCCAGCCATCCATCCTGGTTGGGAGGGGGGTGACTTTAAGAAGATTGATCATTCAGAACCACAGCCTGGGCTCCAGCCACCCATCTGTTAAATTGGTTGGAAGATGGGTGACTTTAAGACAACTGGTTGTTCTGCCATTCGGAGCCTCAGCCTGGGCTCCAGCCAGCCATCTGGAAGGGGACGGCCGTAAGGAGACTGTCCCTTCTCCACCCAGAGCTGCAGTCCGGGACTCTTGGTGGTCTCCGCCACAGACCCCCACACAGCTCTCCCGCAGGTACGGACGAGGGCCGGATTTCCCCGAGCGCCCAGGCTGCTCCTTTCTCCGGCTGCAGCAAGCCTGGGGGTGCTTTCTTGCAGCTGCCCCTTTCCCGGGGCACGGGAGGCAGGGAAGCGGACACATCCCAAAGCCTCCCGGGGGCCCGCCCTGGGAGAAGTAAGCAGCGGGCACTCTCCGGCCACACCACCAGGTGTCACTGCCGGCTCAGGCTAGCAGCCCGGACTTCTCAGGAGAATTAACACCCTTGGGAAAACATCCCTTTCTTGCAGTGGGCATTTACAGAGCCCTCACCCCTGGCGTCCAAAGACCCGAGTTCAGATTCAGCCTCAGGCACTTCCCAGCTGTGTGACCCTGTGTGAGCCTCTGCTTGCCTCAGTTTCCCCAAATGTAAAATGAAAACAATAATAGCGCCCAGCTCCCATGATTGCTGTGAGAGCCAATGATCCTACTGCGTGTCGAGTGCTGAGCACAGTGCCTGGCACATAGGGAGCACTTACTGCTTGGCAAGCACAATATTATTGCAGTGATGAGGGGTGCTCCCCTCCCTAGTGTTGGAAGCTGCATCCCTCTTGGTTGGCTTTGAGTGGAAGGGAGAGGATTAAAGTGAAAAGATTTGGAGATTTGCTCCTAAAAATTGCAGCCCCATTCTCCCTAGATCTCCCGTCCATTCTCCCTCACATTCCTTTTTGTCACCTCTCCCAGAAAGCTTTCCGTCAGTGTTTGTTTGTTGAGTGACTGAGTGACATGAAATCTGCTTTTGCCCTTTGCTTTTCCCATAGATCACTGCATACAAGATGATTCCCTGTGGATCCATGTTGACCTTTGCCCGATGTCTCCTCCGGAGGAAAATCGTGACCTTGGATAATATGGAGGATTCCAAACTCTGTCGCTGCCTTTCCACCCTCGACCTGATTGCCCTTGGGGTGGGGAGCACCCTCGGAGCCGGGGTCTACGTCCTGGCCGGGGAGGTGGCCAAGTCCAGCTCAGGCCCCAGCATTGTTTTGTCCTTCCTGATTGCAGCCCTGGCCTCCGTCATGGCGGGGCTTTGCTACGCGGAATTTGGGGCCCGCGTCCCCAAGACAGGCTCTGCATATTTATACACTTATGTCACCGTGGGCGAGCTGTGGGCCTTCATCACGGGCTGGAATCTCCTCCTGTCTTACGTCATAGGTAGGTCTGGACAATGGGCCAGCCCAAGAGCCCCGGGCCTGCTCTGGCTTTCTGTGTGCCAGACTAAGTGCTAGTCTGGGGAACCCCATCCTCAGGGAGCTCCCACGGGGGGGACCCACTCTATAAACAGCTCCCTGCATGAGGAGGCTACTTGTCCCGTTTCCTCCTTTCTGAAATGGGGACAATCCAGAGCTCATGGAAGGAAACTAAGTCTCCCCCGATGAGCCCCGCGGTGCCCTGGAAGTGGCCGGCTTTCCTTAGTACCCATGAGCCACGTGCCCTTCCAGGAGTGGCCCTTGGCCCTGGTCCGCCGGGGAAGCCCTGTCTGTTTCTTTCCAAGAATGATTCCCGGTGCTAATTATACGTCCCTCATTTCCGAACTATTTTTGTGAAGGGACCTCGAGCGTGGCTCGGGCGTGGAGTGGGACTTTTGATGAACTGCTCAACAAACAGATCGGCACTTTTTTCCGGACCCACCTCAGCATGCATTCCCCAGGGCTCGCAGAGTGTCCGGACTTTTTTGCCGTGTGCCTCATCCTTCTCCTGGCAGGTAAAGCGTGGGATCGTTGGAGAATTACTCACAGATTCAGCAAGCCTATGTGTGTGTGTGTGTGTGTCGGGCAGTGGGAATTCCAAAGCAAAAGTGAGACAGCCCATGGTGAAGACCCCCCGTATGTGGAGAGCAATACCCAGGGGGGCCTCTGGCAGAGGGAGCTTCAGCAGCAGTTGCATGTTGATGGGCATTTGAGGAACTAGAAATTGAGGAGGGGGGTTGGTACAGGCCACATAAGTGGGGCATGGTTTGCCCTCTCTGCCATCTGTTGGGCAATTTGTAGAGTGGGAGAAGGAAGTCCTGTACAAGTAGCATCTTGGCGCATTTTCTGAGGTTGGCATCTGCCAGCTGCTCCGGGGCCATTCTCGATGGATGGGCAGTAGGCTGCCCCCCGGGTGCATTCCTTTCCCCGGAGCATCTCAGTGGGAAGGAGCTTTGGTCAGCCCCCCGCCGGGCCCCTGTCCACCAGACCACCCCTGCCTTTTCTTACCATATGCCCCCTGTCTTCCCACAGGCCTCTTGTCATTTGGAGTCAAAGAATCAGCCTGGGTGAATAAAGTCTTTACAGCAATCAACATTCTGGTTCTAATGTTTGTGATAATCGCGGGGTTTGTGAAAGGCAACATCGCCAACTGGAAGATCACTGAAGACTTCCTCAAAAATCTCTCTGCCACCAAGTAAGTGGGTCCTTCTCAGCTTTACTGAGCAAAAGCCTGGCCCATACCTAGCTCCCACGGTCTCTTGCAAGGAGGCTTCCTGACTCTGGGCCCAGAGCTCTCTCCATTGGGCCAAAGGCAGAAGATATAGAGGGAGAGTGATAATTAAGTGTATGTGACAAAGGTAAATATTAGGAAAGATGTAAAGAAAAGAATCACCGATTTGTAAGAAGTGTCAGCATGTGGTGAGATGAACTTTATGGTGTCAGGAAGACCTTTGTTTAAATTTCTTTGTCTATAAAATAATAATAGCACCTCTCCCTCAAGTTTTAGAACAGCCAAATGGTCACCTATTAATAGAGTGTTTTGACAACCTTAAAATGACATCCAAATGTAATTATTGGTAGTAATTATTAGGATAATTTAGTAATTATTTAGGATAATTATTAGGATAATTAAATTTGGATAATTTATTAGGATAATCTGGATATGTCCAGTTCACAGTGAGAAGAATATTGCTTACATTTACTCCTTTTTGTCCCTCATTCATTCCACTTGGGGAGTGGGGAGTTTACAAAGGCTCGAGAGAGAAAATGGCTGGATCATTTAACCATCTCATTTATAATGCCAGCATTTTAATAAAAGGATGGTCATGAGGCTGTCTCTTTGAGACCAAATTCAGTCCTGGCAGCAGGCTCACAGTATTTACACCCTTCCCCAGGGGGGCACTCCACTCTCGTTGCTTAATTAATGAGAGAATGGCTATTACAAGGAGGGACTGGACCTGATTATGTCATTTATGTCACTTCTTAAGTTAACTCCAGCCGTGGGTGATCTAGTCAAAGAATTCATTATCTCCCCCCCAAATCTGAGCAGAATTCTATGGCTTCTCCATCTAGATGGGGTCTGGATAAAGGAGAATGTTAGCTCTGTCTTCAGAGACTGAGGGCTTGAAATGAGGGTAAAAGCAAAGGGAAAATCTGAATCCAGATCCCTGGTTATCAACAATCATTTCTCTCAGGGGGTGTACCTGAGGCCGACCTGAACTTCTCGGTCATATTCCCTTCTGCTGCAGGGATCCAAGCAGACAAGAGGGAGGGTGAAAAATATTCTCAAAATCAGAAAATGAGGTTACTGCCTCTTCACGCTTATCATTAAACATGTTTAGTGTCAGCAGACCAAGTAGGACCTGACTTTAGACCACAGTGTCACAATATTGGCAGGGACCATAGAGGCCAGCCCCTACTTTACAGGGAGGTAAGTCGAGGCACAGAAAGGGCCTTCAAGCCCAATAAGACTGAAACAGATTTTAGTGAGATTTAAACTGGGAACCTCACTTCCTTTGGGCTGAACAGCAGGGGCAAACTGTCCTGTCTGTACCTTCCCCTCTCTAGAGATTTTGAGAATGAGACAAGCCCCTATGGGGTCGGTGGCTTCATGCCCTTCGGCTTTAAGGGGACTCTGGCTGGAGCCGCCACTTGCTTCTACGCCTTCGTGGGTTTCGACTGCATCGCGACCACTGGTAAGAAGCCCCCTTGGTACTTGCCCGAGGAGGCAGGGCCCTCTGGGGAGGCTGGGGGGGGGTCCCTGGGAGGGAGGGCAGGGGCCCTGGATTCTGCCTCTCAACCTGCCACGTGTCCACACGGTGATGGATGCTGGGCAACCGCTGGTCCTGGGCCCAGTCTCTTCTGCCCTCGCCGTCCCTGGGGGTGTGATTGGCCCCTGCTGGACGACGGAGTCTTTTCCCCACCCACTCTCTCCTGCCTTTCCTCCCCGTTTCCTCAGGGGAAGAGGTCCGGAATCCTCAGCGGGCCATTCCAATCGGCATTGTCACTTCCCTGCTTGTGTGCTTCATGGCGTACTTCGGCGTGTCTGCGGCTTTGACCCTTATGATGCCCTATTACCTCCTGGATGAGACCAGCCCCCTCCCTGTAGCCTTCGAATATGTCGGCTGGAGTCCTGCCAAGTATGTGGTGGCCGTGGGCTCCCTCTGTGCTTTGTCTACCAGGTATGTGCTTTGGGGACCAGAAATCAGGACTCGGGGGTGTTGGGAGTTCATAGATCTCCTAGGCTTGGGGGGAGGAGGGGCTTCCAAAGACATTTGTTGAACTGCCCATTGATGGAAGAGGCTGCTCTGACAGGTAGTGAGTTCCCCCTCACAAGAGGTATTCGAGGTGGGATAAACTCTGGAGGGGATTGCAGGTCAGGACCTCATGCTAGCCAATTTGCCACATACAATAGCAATAGAACTTTCGGGGTTCAGGGTGCTACACATATTATGTGTTGGGGTCCCCATCAGGAATAGATGGAAGAGGCTCTAACAGGACCTAGAGTGGGGAATGACAACATAGACCTTATTCTTTCTTCCTGTGACCTCCTTGGGAAAGAGAGGAGTTGTCATGGGTGGGGAAGGGGATCCAGAGGAGGCAAACCTTTCTCCTCTTAGCATCCTGAGATCCAGCCCTTAGGGGATCAGAGCAGGCCTGCCCACAGACCCTGAAATCCCAACAGAGCACATGGCAGTGAGCCCCACACTGAAGTTTAATAGTCTCAGCTGCCCAGTGGAGGTGGGAGGGATGCTTGGAATCGCAGCGCACTGCTGTAAAAGGGTCCCAGCCAGCTTTATGGTTGCTCAGGCTCTTAGCATTATTTTTCTTTTGTGACCCTGTGAACTGATAAGGATTTTTGATCCAGATTTAAGGATAGGGGACGAGGCTACCTACCATGTGCTGTTAATCAAAACTAATGTTTCCCTAAGAAAAAAATGTCTTTTTCCCCTGAAAGAGGGACAGGAGACTTAGTGGTGGAGGTGCTAGCTGGGAAGATCTGGATTCAAATCCCAGTTTAGACTCTGAGTGTCCCGGTCAGAGTGCTCTGCACACACCTTTGTTCTCAGCTTATTTTCTCAATGACAGTGGCCTCTGGATTTAATTGGGGAGTAACTGGAGGTTTGTCAATATAGCAAAGGTTTTTTAGGTAGAGTCCAATTATCTTGCATTTTGGGAAGGAAGGGAGAGCCTTGAGCTGCTCCTTGAAATTAGGCTGGGCTGGGAAGTTGGGAGGAGGGAAAGCTCTAGAACCTATGGAGAATCCCAAGAAGATTTTTGTTCTTCAGTGTCAGCGCGACTTTCAGCCAGACCTTCACTTGAAGGCTTTGCCGATGGTCATCTAAATATCTGCTGATATAGCTCATCTACATGGCCATCATTCTAATATGTGCTGGGTTTTTTCAGTGTCAGAGTGGCAGGGCAGCCTCAGTCTTGTTTTATTGCTCTGAAAAAAAGAAGGGAATATTATAGGATGGCACGGAAGCTAAATAAAGCCCCAGAGAAGTCAGGTGGGAGAGGGAGGGAGAGCAATACTGGCTCAAAGGCTCTCAAAAGTTCTGGTAACCTGAGGAAGGGGGAGGAACTTCAGGGAAGCCTTTCCCCACTTCCCTTCCTCTCCACCCACCATCCTGAGACCCTGAATCTGCCCTGTGGCAATGGAACCTTTATGGGCTTAATGTGTATCCCAGTCTTGAATATAGGTCATTGTTGCTTTGGGGAGCTCTTCTTGCTCTTTTTAAAATTTAGCCCAGTTTTCTTAAGGCCTGAAATTGAAGGAACCAATCTCCTCATAATCATTAAAAGTAAGATAAGAAATCACCTGCTAAGGCATTAAATTAAGTCTTTTTAACCTATTAAATTATATCTCTTTAAATCAGGAGGTTTTCCTTCTTTCCTTCCTTTCCTTTCCCTCTTCCTTTCCTTCTCTTCTTTCCCTTCCTTCCTTCCCTTCATTCCTTTCCTTCCTTCCTTCCTTTTTCCTTTTTCTTTCTTTCCTTCCTTCCTCCTTTCCTACCTTCTTCCCTCCTTCCCTTCTTTATCTTCTTTTTATTTCTCTTTCTTTCTGTCTTCCCTCCATTCCTCTATCTGTTTCTTCCTTCCTTCCTTAAAGTATTTTATCATTATTTCCATCTTATTGATTCTCTTGTAATCTGTAAAATATACCCTGGAAAGGGGACCCCGGTTAAAAACTCCTGCTTTAAATTGTGCTATCCCATCATGTTTGGGGAGATGGGAAAACTGATCACATGGATAAATGAAGGATTCAGATGATTGGAAAAGCTGATCTGAGCCAATATCTCTTTTCCATTTTCCCAACATCACCACTGACCTGAGCAGCCACCCACAGAGATATGCTTCTCATCTTCTGCTCACTATGGAAAACCTTATTCAAAGTCAATTGCAAATTATAAACCTAAAGCTGGAAGGCACCTCAGAAAGTATCTAGTCCTTCATTTTACAGAGGGGGAAACTGAGGCCTATGGGGTGCAGTGTTTGCCCAAGGTAACACAGAGTAGTAAATGACAGCCAGGATTTGCCACCAAGTCCTGTTGTACATATACTCGGCTTCCGCAAAGGAAGATGATTAAGAAGCAGCTACAATTTAGCTTATTAAGTCCACTGGAGATGTGGGTTTGAATCTGGTTTGTGCCATCCTTTCTTTGCTCTGAGTTGCCTCAGTTTCCTCCTGCTAAATGAGGAGAGAAGAATGGACTTAGGTCCTCAGAGGTCTCTTCCAGTTTATTCTGGGATCTTCTCAGACCAGGATTTAGGGAATTAAATTCCCCGGACCTCAGTTTCCTCATCTTTAAAATCTGGGAGTTGTACTGGATGTTCTTCGCTAGCTCCCTCTCAGTTCCAAATAATTGATCAGATGCATTTTTTTTTTTGTTTATAATAATAGCTTTTTATTTTTCAAAATACATGCAAAGGTAGTTTTCAATATTCACCCTTCTTGATGTAGTTTTTACGAGGATGGGGAGAACAGTAAGACTGCCAAGCAGCCTGATTTTTTTTTTGGAAAAACACAGTTGGTGGTGTGAGGGTTTCTTGAGCATGGGGGAGATATTGGCTCAACACACGTGATTTCCTAATGACAGAAGGTACAGCGGGGATAGCAAACTTGTGGGGAAAAAAGTTTTCTGGAGCTTCACGCTCTTGTTGGCAAGAAGCCCACCATTGGCAACCCACTTGGTCCTGAATGTGTCCTCACTGTGCCTTGCTGTAGGATTCTACTCTGAGGAGGGGGACAGCCAGGCTAGACTTGGACTCTGCCTCTGTGATATGATCTTGCTTGCTTTCCATGTATGTTTGCTTTCCATCCAGTCTCCTTGGATCCATATTCCCGTTGCCGCGGGTAATCTATGCTATGGCAGAAGACGGTTTGCTTTTCAAATTCTTAGCTAAAATCCATCCCAAAACGAAGAGCCCAGTCATTGCTACTTTGACATCGGGTTCCGTGGCAGGTGAGATCCAGTTGACTTTTGTATGGAAAGGGGAGCCTTTGACCAAGGACATGGGGGACAATTAAAAATGTAGATGTGGTCTCTTTGGCCAGCGTTGCTTCTGCTCTGAAAGGTGATGATAACGTGTGGTTGTACGTTTCTCTATAACCATGATATTTTGTCCAGGTTTTCCCATCCTCCTAAAACCCACCCGAGTGGGTCCTCTCCGTGTTTCCACCATGCAATGACATGTCCTTGAATTCTGCATTTTTCTATTTTAGTCTTCTCGGCTCTATGTTTCCTTTGCCCCGAATTCTCTTTGCCATGGCACGGGATGGCTTACTGTATAGATTTCTTGGCCGATTAAGTAACAGGCAGTCTCCAGTTGCCGCCACATTGACAGCAGGGGTCATCTCTGGTAAGCTTCACAAATCCAGGTTCCTCCAGCATTGACCAAAAGCACCGCGATGCATGGACCTTCCCAAGAGGGAGCAGGCTTGCTATGCATGCAGGGGAAGAGGATTTTTGACAAATGAATGAGATGAGCATGGACAGTTGCAATCCCCTGCAGAAGGAAATCTTGGTGGTGGTATACTTGGCATCCATAAATGACTTAACCCTTAGCGAGCATGGTTTGTAGCTTTTGAATTTTTTTCAGCTTTTCAATGTCTTTTTAAAAAGTGACTAAAATGGCAAGTCTTTCTGGATATCAAGTATTAGAAAAAAATAATAATCTGGAGAAATCGATCCCCTGGAATTACTCACCCGATTGATTCTCTGAAATGTAATTCAAAGCTAATTATTGAATTATCTAAAAAATAAGCAGGAAAATTGGTTCGTGGTTTTTCTATTGGTTTTGAAATAATGCTGTGAAATTAACCCAGCTTAGGCTCTAACACCCTCCCCTATTGATCCTTATTTATAAAAAACATGTCAGATTAGGGTTAGAGTAATTCTAAACCTTTAAGTTTTTCTGAGAAACCCCAAAGAACTTGACCCTTTGTTTGAGGAGCTCCCTGGGAATGGGTGCCAGACAAGCTACTATTTAAAAAGATGGAAGCTCCTACTAGGGGAAAAATCATCTATCCTATTATACCATCTATCTATAGGCCTTCCTACTCCCATGGAAGCTCATTGGAGCGGTCTGAGAAACATTCACTGTGCTGACTGGACTCTCCAGCCAGGGTGGTCCCAAGGCCACCAGGGAGTCCAGGCTCAGGGAGGGGCTAATAAAGAGTGTGTGCCCCATAGAGTGCCAAGGTGGGAAGGAGAATTTCATGGCAAGAGTGAGTCACCTTCTGGGCTTCCTGCCATGTCGGTGTATTAGCAAGGTGTCAGACGGCCAGAGACAACGTCTGCAAAAATGTCCCTCCCACGACTTAGGCTCCACGTAGTCAGCATTTGCACACTTCCAGCAGACACATCCCACACCAACATAAGGAGGACCACTGCAGGATTGTGGGTCTTGGAGCTGGAAGGGAAGGTATCATCTGGTCTAATCCCATCTGTTGAGATCTGGGCATCTCCAGGAGCATGCTCTTCCTATTATTTCTTGGTCAATAGCAGATAGATCTGCTATAAAACTTTCATTTTTCCCATGGTAAGTTTGGGAGCACCTAAAGCTGAGAGGGACCTTTGAGGCCATTTAATCATAGCCTGCAGAGAAAGAAACTGAGAGCCAGGCAAGTTAAGTGAACCCAGAATTCTTGCTCCAGAGCTAGAAGGGAGATAGCTCAACTGCCTCATTTTACAGGAGAAAGAGATCATGTGGAGATTATTGTCTCCATACATTGGTGAATAGATACAGTGGTTTATGAACACAACAGGATCAAAGGAGCTCTTGGTGCCAGCTGGGCACCCTTAGTGATGGTCCATCAGCATCAGTGGGGCCATTTAAAACTTTCAGACAGGTTTGCTCTTTGGAGCCTCAAGGGTGCCCGGGGTCACACGGCTAATAATTAATTCAAGCCTATCCTGACCCCAAGTTGCACACATTTTAGCACTACACTGCCTTTCCAAGTTAAATTAAATGCAACCTTGCTAAAAAGACCTTTTGTTTGAAACCACCCATTGTTAGATAACCTTTTTTTAACAAAATAACACAGAACTAAGCAATTTGCTGGACTGGTTAACAATTTTAAAAGGCAATTGTGATTTCCTAAAAACAACATTCAACATATGTTACTGCCTCAATGGTTCCAATGACTTCATTGTTCTTATAAAAGTGATGTTATACTTTTTCAACAATAGGCAAATTCATACCTCACTCAGGAGGAACTTTGACCTCTAATGAAATTGAGACCTCATTTTGCAAGTTAATGTCACAGAATTTTCCATGTATATGTCTTGAAAAATAAAAAATTTTAATTAAAAAAATAAATTGCAACCTTGGAGCCTTAGCATAAATAAAGAGAGGAGTGGGGTTTGCCACACCTGGAGGCAGAAGGAGAAAATGGATTGTTTCCTAGAAGTTTATTTGCCTGGTGAAGATTTTCCCAGGGAGTTAATGGATTTTCCCAGGGAGTTATGGACTAGCTTCAGTATCCCAATAGCATTTTGTTTTTAGGTATATAATAGGGCTAGTGCAAGAAACTAAGATTGGCTCCGGTATCTCAGAGCTTAATACAGAAATCATGTACATTCTGAGCCACCCAGGGCAGAGCTAGAACTAGCACTTTGTAAGAAAGTGTGTGTGTGTGTGTGCGTGTGTGCATGCACCTGCTGGTTTTAAAAAGGCACATTAATTTAAGATACCATTTCCTCAGGCCAGAACAGATACCCAACCCCTCTTTTTCTGTGCTCACTAAAAAGATTTTTTTAAAAACTAAAGAGAGACTATTCTCATCCAACCATCCAATTTGCAGGAGCATGTTTTGGTACCAAATTATTTGCCAATCAGGTAAAAAGTAAAATTTGGAGCCTCAAGGAACCAAACCTATATTTCCAAATCTCTCCAAGATCTGTATCAAATCCTTCCCATCTTTGTGGCCTTTCCATGGTAGACCAAGGAAGAAGACATGTACTCTTTTGCAAGGGCCAGTGGTTGTGGAGATTTGCCTGGGAATGTTTTTGGGCAAAGAGTTGGGTGCTAAGTTGTTCACTAACTGTGAGTAGAGGGTTTAAGCCTTCTTTTCAAAGAGCCATTTCTCAGGATGGTCCTTGGAGAGTTTGAGGAAACAGTATGTTGGTTTACCAAAGGACCAAACTCTGTGCCCTAAGACGAGTAGGGAAAAACCTGCAAAAGGAGCTTTATCTACCTCTGACTGCAGAGATTGTCTTCAATAGGAAGTATAGTTGAAGCTGCCATCTCCCGCCACTCAAAACATCCCAAGGAAAGATGAAAGACCCCAATCTGGCAATCTTGTGATATTCATAAAGTCCCCACCTGCATAGATTTATTAATTGGCCTTAGAATATAATTCTAAAAGGAAAGTCCTGTTAAATTTTGAATTTGTTTCTGGATTTGTAAACATCTACTTTTGACCAATAAAAATCTGCCAAGTTCTCATTCTCTCCACATCAGGATTTGTTTTGATTGGAGAAAAATAGGAATTTGATCAAATGCAATGGAAGAACTGTGCCCTTTGTTGAGTGGCTTCTTTGCTCTGGGAGCTAGTGCTAAGGGAATGGTTACTCTACTCTTAACCAGTTGGGTCACTTTGGGCAAGCTAATGAAAGGCGTGGTGCCTCAATGTTCCTCCTTCATAAAATAAGGATAAACTCCCTGACCAGTCTATCTAATCTATAGGAGATCATAGTCATATGGTCATAGAGTTAGATGTGGAATATTCTGTCTCAACTTCTCAAGCCAAAACAAAGAAATTCTTCATTTTTAAAATAACAAGGTTGGAATATATGGTCTCCAAAGACTTTTCCAGCTGTAATCTGAATCCTGTGTATGGCCCTGAACAAGTCAGTTTCTCTCCATAGGTCTCAGTTTCCCCCTCTGTATAATGAAGGAGTTGAAATGGAAAATCTCCCAGGTCCCTTTCAGCTCTGAGTCTTAGATGCCTATTCCATCACAAAGAGTCAAAATTTAGGCTGGAGATGGACAGTTAGCCCTTCTAGAACATGATTGGTGACTGGTGAGAAACTAGAAATGGAACCCTAAATTTTCTCGGCCAGTTCTAGATGAAAAGTCCAAGACAATGAGTGTTTCCCAGCATCGCTCGGCAAGGTTTTTCTTAGGTTTTTTTTTTTAACCTCTTAAGCTTTTTATCTTTTTACCTTCTTTTTACTACATTTCTTGTGTGATCCTGGACAAGTCATCTCATCTCCACAAGCCATAGTATCTGTATAGTGAAAGAGGATTGGATTTCATGATCTCTGAGGAGACTTTTCAGCTCTAGCATTAGAGTCCTTTATATGGGCCTCCTATTTTCTTCTCTGTAGTTAGATGAGGGATTGGACCATCTGAGGGGTGCTTGGTCAAAAGTATTCATCTTCCCTCAGTTTCCTCTTCTGTAAAATAATTAAGTTAGTCTAGGTGATTTCTGTGATCCTTTCCAGCTCCAGCATCCTACATTACTTTGGTTTGTAGTTATACACTATGCACACACATACACAGACACACATGTAAACATATATACCCCTTAAAATCTGCTGTTCCTAAACTAATAACCTTTAGTGGCAATCTTGGGGCTTTGATTTGTTATATTGATTTATCTCGGTTTCTCTCTGGACAGCGGTCATGGCATTCCTCTTTGACTTGAAGGCTCTAGTGGACATGATGTCTATTGGTACCCTGCTAGCCTATTCACTTGTCGCTGCTTGTGTCCTCATCCTCAGGTGGGTTCCAATTTCAAAGTTTCACCTTATTTCTTCTTCCTCCTCCCCTTCTTCTCCCTCATTGTCCTATTAGGAGGTTTGGTTCCACACAGAGATCTCTTGCTAAGAATCACTAGACTGGATTAGCTTGAGTATGTAGAAATAACAGGGCATGTCTTTCTGGGTTGTGCGTTCAGGTGGTCTTGTGATTTAAGTGGGGAAGAGGTTGGGTTTGGAGGTGGGTTTAACTTTGTCCTAACACATAACAGTGTGTGACCTGAAGCATATTGCTAGAACTCAATATTGAGTTATTGAGATCCAGAAAGCCATTGTCACAAATCTCAGAGCATAGGATCATATCCCATCATCCCAGAAGGGATCAGGCTGTAGTCACTTGTTTGAGATAACATGTGATGGAGGGAGAATTGATGGCAGGTAATGATACGGTCTGTCTTTGGGAACAGGTACCAGCCCAGCTTGATTCACCAGAAGACAAAAAGTTACCCAGAGAAGGAAGCCTTGGCTTCTGGTGCAGCTGCAGACCTGCTGTCAACATCTGGGAACAGCAAGCAGACTCTCCTCAAGCCCTCTCAGTTGCCCACCCAGCAATCGGCATCTCTTGTTAGCTATTTGGTGGGACTGCTAGGTGAGTCTTTCCCAGAATTAGAAAGAGCCACATTCCACCTTAACTAGCCATCTTGACTAAGTAACTAGCGTAGAGTTGGCAGGAAATATCTTTGAGGAGAGTGGGGCTAGTCACTGCCACTATACAATGGAGCCAAGTGGTGGAAGAAAAAGCACCCTTGGATGGTGCTGGAAGTGATCTCATCCTAGTTATGGTACTGCCCGTGTAGAAAGAAACATGAGCTGAGGGTACAGAAAAGCACTCCCACCCCAGAATCTCCCTCACAAGCCCTCATTTCATCTCTCTGGCATTTTCCCTCCCTGTAGTGTTATTGATGGTTAGGAAATGTCCTTCCCAATCCAATGTAGCCCCCATTGCAACAATACAAGGATGCTGAGTAGTTAAAGCACAGGACAGGTTATCATGACACCCTTGAATATAGAGGTGTGTGTAGTCTAAGGTATCAAGAAGAGCAGATCTGGGGCAAGATAAATCCTTGGGGAGTAGAACAATAGTCACAGGGCAGAGCAGCCCTCCTATCATCCTCGTGTTTTTTGCCAGCATTACTGAAAGAGGATTGGATTTATTTAGAATCAGAGGACCTGGATCTGAATTGATCATAACCAGGGTAATGTTAAGCAAGTGACTTCCATTTTTTGGCCCCTTATTTCTTCAGCTATAAAATGAGAGGCTCTCAACTTCTCAGGCCTCAAGGATGATCCTTAAGATTCCTTAAAATGTCTAAATCTGGACTCCCCAAACCTCATGTTCTGTATCCCATGGTTATTGTGTGATTCTCTAAATGCTCTTTTTCTCAGAGGACAAATATACAACTCATTCCTTGGGCTTCACAGTACAAATCCTCCTCACAAAAGTTATAGTATGAGGAAGAGACCAGTCTGGCCAACTGTGGAGGAAAACCAAGCTTGGAAAGCAATTCTTGGAAAGCCCCCTCTTTTACTCAAATATATCCCAAAACATGACAGGCCATGTATGGCCAATGAGGGAGTTAAACCCAGAATTGAATAGAGAGAAGATAGAAGAGCAGAAATTAAAAATCAGCTAAAGGGATAATAGAAATCTTCAGCTTCTATTAGTGAAATTTGCCTTCTTTTCCCTTTTTTTAAAATGAAAAAAAAATCTAGCAATTTTATCTATATATTTAACTTCTTTTGCAGGAGCTCCTTCTACCAATACAGATTTGGACTCTGCCACTTAAAGAGTCTTAAATCTTACCTGGGGTATTACTACAATGGACTTGTAGCCAGAAGTTCTAGATGGAAATTCTGTCCCAAATTCTTGATATCTGATGATCTTGAGGCAAGCCATTTCACCTTTGGGCTTCTCTCTAAAATGGACATAACAAACTCCAATGTTCCTTTCCCCTGTAAATCTAGGACCCTATGGGTCAGAGGCAGATCACAAATCTTCCTAACTCTTGCCACTGGCTCTCTGTCCCGCATAAGTTCTTTGCTGCCTCTCTAGACTATGATCAGGGGGTTATATTGGAAAACTGACCCTTTACATGAAAGGGGATCCATCTTCCTTGGTCTGAACCATAATCTCTTCTTTCTCCCTGGGCAAAGCATTCCTGGTTTTTGGGCTCAGCATCCTGATGACCCATGGGATTAATGCCATTACCAAGATGGAGTCGTGGAGCATTGGTCTTTTCTCTGTCCTTGTCTTCCTTATCATCAGCATCATCCTTGTCATCTGGAGGCAGCCTCAGAATAAGCAGAAAGTGGCTTTTATGGTAAGTGCTCAGAACCTCAACTCTAATGGAGCATCATTGAATAGTTGGAAAAATGGTAACCTGTGAAAGGAAGGAAACTTAAATGACCCACAGCTTATGAACAGTTTAGAAGCCAAGGATGGACAAGCATTAAGGAGGTCTGGAGGTGGACTTGGTGGGCTTCTTCCTATTTTTGCTCCCCTCCCTAATTTCGGATGGACTAATCTTCACTCCAAATAATCTGGTATTAATTTTTCTGACTCCTTGTTTGTACTTTCAAGATTCCTTGAGGGTAGAAACTGTTTTTTCATTTCTATTATTCGTTTCCCTAGTATGGAGCACAGTGCCTCACAGAAGCATACTCTTTAATAAACGCTTGCTGAGTATTGAATTGAACTGAATTAAGACAATGTCTTGGAGCCCTCTGATAGACAAAGTAGTATGCCATTCAGTAAGCATCTATTAAAGCACCTACTATGTGTCAGGCATTAAGTGCTAGAGATACAAAGAAAGACAAAAACCAGTCCTGCCTTCTAGGAGCCCACAATCTAATGGAGCAGAAAACATGTAAACAAATTTGTGCAAACAAACGATATACAAGATAAATAGGAAATGATCAAGACAAAAAAGATTCTAGAACTAAGAAAGGTATGATTTGTGCTCTCAAAAAGAATTTATCTAATAGTGACTTTTTTTATTCCTTTCTTTTTAACGAATGGTCAATTTTGTTTCAATCTCATTTTTATTCTGTCTTTGCTTTTTAGATGTAACTTTATTGCTGTCTCAGAAACTGGGGCCCAAGTATAAACCAAATGTCATAATTTGCTATTAAGTAACTTCTTTGTGAAATAGTCTTTGAGATATGGAAAGTATCCCTAAGAAAATACTCCTAGAGGGTTAAGACTCATCTTAGGAGCAAGGTTCTTTCTTTTTTAAAATTTGATATTGTATTTTTCCCAATTACATGTAAAAACAATTTTAGCATTCTTTTTTCAAATGTGAAGTCCAAAATTCCCTTCCTTTCTCTCTCCTCCCATTTCATTGACAAGGCAAACAATTTGATATAGGTTATACATGTGTAGTCATGCAAGACACATTTCCATGTAAGTGAAAGAAAACACAGGCATAAAAACAAGAAAAATAAAGGCTCTTTCTTTCTTTGGATCTGGGCAGCAGCACATTTCATCATAAATCTTTCAGAATTATCTTGGATCATTGTGTTGCTGAGAATAGTTAAGTTATTCACAGTAGATCAGCATGCGATATTGCTATTACTGTGTACAATGTTCTCCTAGGAGGTTTTGGTCATTTCACTTTGCATCAGTTCGTGTAAATCCTTCCAGTAATTTATAAGACTATCCCTACAGGGTCATTTCTAAACAATTTGATACAGTAGAAAAGACTCGATTTGGAAAGGGGACTTGAATTCCAGTCCTGAATGCCTCCTTTATGACATTGAGCAGATCCTTATACCCCTCCAGATCTCACTCTTCTTATCTAGAAAATGAAAGGATGAAATCTTTAAGTTTTTGCTAGCTCTAAATCTATGAACACCAGTTGGTAGAGAGGATCCCTGCCCCAGACAGGTCAATAGAAGGATCCATCCACATACTTACTAGCTTACCTACAGCTAGCTTTTTTAGACTAAGCCTTTATATTTTGAATATAATGATTTCTTGTTACTTCAGTGGCCCTGGGTGCCCTTCTTCTCTCCAGAAGGAGATTGTTTTTGGCTAGACCCTTCTCTGGCTCCTCCTTCAAGGATCTGGCCACTGTGCCGTGGCTGTAGGTAGATGCACGGCCAGTACTTTATCAACCAGCTGTCTTATTGGGTGCCCAACTTATTCCTTTCTCCAGTCACACACTACTTATGTCCAGGACACTGCTGCTCCGCACTGTACTCTTCCTGTCATGACCTATAGTCCCATGGCCAGAACAAATCAAATCAATCGCATTTATATGCCCACCATTGCCAAGCACTGAACCAACATCTAGGGAGCAAATCTCTAAATCAAACATTACTGTGAACTATTTTTTACTCTCATCTCCATTCTCATTTAAAATCTGTTCTTGTGACCTCATTGATAGAGAGACCTCTCAGAGCAGGAAACAGTCTCTACCAATGCAGGTCAGCACCTTTTCTGCCACACATTTGCTTAGAGCAATGAGAATTTAAGGATCTCATATCCAAAAGGTGTCCATTTAAAAAAAAATAAATTTCACTGATGTTTTTTTTTTAAATCACCTCCCAGAGTCATTCCATGTAACAAATATTTTTTACAGAAAAAAAAGAAGGTAAAAAATCAGTGCAATTAATCAATATGTCAAAAAAAAAAAAAGACTGAAGATCTGTACCATGTGTAACAGTTTTGAATCTTCCATCTCTATGAAGGGGTATACTGGGTCTCTCTTCTTATATCTCTTTATTCATGTCACTTTGGTTTTTACAATTATGTTCATTCATTTTTGGCTCTTTGGTCTATTCTTGCATTTATATTGTTGTAATTACACATTTTCTTGGCTTTATTGACTTCACTCTGAATCAACTTATATAGATCAATTTATATAGATCTACTCACCAAACATCATTTCTTATAGCACCATCAATATTGCACTATGTTCATATAATTTGTTTAAGCCATTCCCAGTTGATGAGCATCTACTTTATTTCTCATTTTTAGCTATCACATAAGTGATATATTTTGATATATTTGGGAACTTATTTCTTAATTAATAGTTTTCTTAGAGCATAAGCCCAATAATAGAGTCTTTGATTCAAAGGGTATGGATATTATTCACTTTATTTGCATAATTCCATATTGCTTTCCATTTAGTTGTACCATTTCAGAATTCCATCAGCAATATATTAATGTACCTATCTTTTCACAGCCCTTCCAACAACATTGACTTATCATTTTTGGTCATTTTTGCCAATTTGTAGAATGTGAGCTGAAGCCTCAGTATTGTTTTGATTTGCATTTCTTTTGTTATTACTGATTTGGAGCATTTTTCCAGAGAATGTCAATTTTAACAGATGATGAAAGTGACGATGTATTTGTTCTGTGTGACCTCTGAATATTAGAGTGCTTGTGAAGTTTTGTTGCCTTGACTATCCTTTTAATGGAGCCATAACTTCTCTCTATGTCTTTGCTTATACTCTGGTGGTCTTTCCCTGTATTAGCTTCATGTGTCTCCATATCTCCTTGGACTTTTCATATATATATATATATAGTAGCATGAAAAATATAGCAAGAGAGCATAACGAAGGCAGCTCTTGATATATGGGCACATTTAGGTTCCTGGAAAAGGTTATTTTAATTATGATAGATTTTTTCTAGGAGGCTCTGGATGCTCATGGTTGGCTTCTGGGACCCAAATTCTGGATCTGTTAGATTGAGGAGTAAGAATAGTAGCTATAGGAAACAAGAAATGTGACTAGCGTCTGGGGACCCTGGGAATTGTGTGTAAGGGCAGCGGGTACAACTCTAGGGCAAGAAATCTCCTTTCCAAATGAGATTGGCTTAAACAATGGGAAGAGGTGACCTAGATAAAAAAGCAGAGCCTTCCTGAGTATGGGACCTGCATCTTCCTATCTGTCCCTAGGTTCCCCTGCTGCCATTTTTACCAGCATTTAGCATCCTGGTGAACGTTTATCTCATGGTCCAGTTGAATGCACAAACGTGGATCCGATTCAGCGTCTGGATGGCTATAGGTAAGTACCTCGCAGCCAGCAACAAAACAAAAAACAAAACCATTCCTACCCCCACCCCCCAGTGCTGCTTCAGAATGTGCAGAAGGAGCTCTGATTATCTTGTGGCTAGTTCAGAGAGGCTCTAAGGGCTAATGGAACATCTCCTTCCATCCTACTTTCCACACATCTTCATTTACACTCATGAGGAAAGTATTTGCAAATCTTTAACCAGTGCAGAAATGAGATTGGGGAAGGGAGGGATACAGGAGGCACAAGGTAGAATTGCAATGAATGGGTGAGTTCAGCCAGTTAGCTTAGCAATTAAATTAAGAGGGAAACAAAAGAACTGAGGGTAAGATTGGGATGTACGAGGATGAGATTGGGGGAGACAATGGAGAGAGCACTGGCTATGGAGTCAGAGGACCTGGATTCAAGTCTCACAGCTAACGTTTACTCCCTCTGTAATCTTGGACAGTCATATTCTCTCCTTGGGCTTTAGTTTCCTCTATAAAATGAGGCTGATGGACCAGATGGTCTCTGAGGTCCTTCAAGCTCTAGAGCTATGAGCATATGGAGGCTGGGGCAAGAAGTTTCATTTCACACTGGATGACCTGCCCTAAAGAAGAATGGACATATGTGATTTGGGGACTCCTCCAGCAAAGGCAAGCAATGCCAACTTTTGTCTTTTGTCTTTCTCGAAGGTTTCCTGATTTACTTTTCTTATGGCATCAGACACAGCTTAGAAGGGAGGCGGAAGCATGAAGATGAAGGCGTATGTTCAGAGAACATGATGGGGCAAGCAGAAGAAAAACGCCCTATTGAGGCCAGCAGCCTTACATAGGGCAAACTCAGTGTCCATTTCTTTCTTCTGGACTGGACAAGTCAATGTTGATGCCTGTGCACTCTCCGCTGGGCAACATGGCCCCAGTGCTCCATATGTCTTTTGTTGGAAACCAGGACAGGATGTTTATGCCAGGTTCCATTGTCCTCAGTCTGCTGCTCTTCCCAGATATCCCCTCTCTGATGTTTGTGCCTATGGGCTGTGTGAGCCTAGACAAGAGCAATGTGTCTGGGGACCAGCCACTTCCTTGAGGATCCTGTCCTCGGGGGACAAACCCAAAAATAAATGGGAGAGGGGAGATCACAGTTGCACCTCGCACCTTTTGGCACATGGAAATTCTTGCTGTTTGTTTTATTTTGTTTTGTCTTGTCTTGTACGATCCTACTAAGGTAATACCAGTGTTAGCCTTTGCTGGGCAGCCCTCATGGAAATCAGAGGGTGTTGAGTAGCAGGATGCTATATGTGTACCTGTCCAGTTTTGTGCCTCACATATGTTGGGGAGGGGTTTTACCATTGTGCCTCTGCCTCTTGGGTCTTGTTCCTTTAAATTGACAGATTGACTGTCAGTGTTCCCATCTGCCCCTCTTTGCTCACGTAAAAAGACAGCTTTGGAGGAGCAGCAGAGCCGGAGCAAGGACAAGTATCCTCTGCAATTGTTTTCTAAATGCCAGCAGTAGATCCCTTAAGATGAGCCCCCTACCCCCCAGTAAAGAAATGTTTCTAATAAATTAGTAAATATGAACATTTGCTTCAGACTTATAATACACTGTAGACATAACATTCCATAGCATTTGATAATTAATTCAACAACCATTTCTTAAACGCCTACTACTGTTATGGTGGGAAGAACACTGGATTTGGTATCAAAGGATCTGGCTTCCAATCCCAGTTCTATTGCTTCTTAACTGTATGATCTTGGATAAGGACTTTGCTATCAATGGGACCCTTCCATAGTGGAGGGAGGTAAACTCAATCACTGAGAAATCTTCTAGTTCTAACTTAGCTGTAGTCCTATCACCACTGGGTGCTATCCCTATCAAAATGGAGACAGGAGGAAAAGCGGTAGAGAGGATTTGAGCAAACAAACTATGGGCTCCTCCTCCTAGAAAGTTCAGGCATCCATCAGCCTACCTTGGGGTGGGAGGCATAGGATACCTGGTATTTGTCAGAGTTTAACTCGCTGCCCCTCTTCTGGCCAAACCCACTGCTTTGCTTTGATTAGGATTTTCTCTTGTTATAGCTCTCCTGTTGCCCAAAGCCTTCATTTCTACTTTCTTTGAATGATGAGGGAGGGGAAGGTAGCAAATAATAAGAAAAGGCAAAACTGCTCCTGAGTTATTCTGCTCTTCTTGGTTAGTCAAAAGCAGCTAAGCCCAGTTGGAAGGTGCACCTCTCACCCTTTTTCTTTTGGAAACATTTTGAGGTATATTCTTTCCTTCTTTTTTTTATTAAGTATTTCCATCTGTTCCATCTGTAAATCAGGAGATTGTTTTAACTAGCTACATGTCAATACTGGTAATAGCTACCACCTTCCTGTCTCCTACCAGGGTAAGGGTACACACAGATGCTGGGGTCATGCTTGGTTAGGGTCAAGGAATGAAATAAAATGAGTCCCTGAAGATAGCTGGGTCTAATGTCCAGACCCATTTTAAGAAGGGCTTTGGGAGCAGAAATGGGGGCTTAATCTCTATAATATGGGTGGGTTGTTACTTACTAAGTCAATGCTTTTTTAGTAGAAGAAGAGATGTACTTCTAGAATCTTCAACATTGGTGATGGCAGTGGAGAAGAATGGTTAGCATGTCCCAGAGAACGTTCAGGACTCATGACCCAGTGGAAATGGCTCAGAAAAGAACAACTTTGGCTTGCCATTCCTACTCTGGGAGCCCCACATTTCTTGATCTCTTAATTGATGGGTAGAGAAAGAGAGGAGTGTTTCTGTCCTCTTAAATCACAGACTATGGTTCTATTTTGAAAAGACAAGAACTCTGAGTCTCATTTTAAAACCTAACTTGGAATCATAACACCCTGGAAATCTGGTGGATGGGACTTCAGAAGCCATTTAGTCCAACCTTATTTTACAAAGGAGGTTGGGAAAAGCAAAATGACTTATGACAGTTGAAAGTTATCTCTTTCTCTGAAGGTCCTTCTCCACAGAAAAAAAAGGAATTGAGAGACTTAAAGCTTCTCTTGATAATTAGATGTAGAAATATATTTGGCAAGCAGTAGACACCTCAGCTAAACCAATAAGACCTTTTAAAAATGCACTTTTCTATTGAGAAATTTGATAATTATCAACATGAACATTTTCAATACACAAAGGACAGAAAATGGGGATTGCATAGGAAGCTAAAAATCTCCTATGTATAGTTTTGTGGGGGTTTTGGTCTGCATCATTTGTAACAAGACAGAATCAATACCCCTCATCTATGTCTTTTTCCACTGGAGTCCTTTTAAAATAAATGGAGGTTTCTTTTCCCATGTCATAAGATAGTTAATTTAGAGCTGGATGATCCTGCCTAGTCAGTCAGACCTTCCTCCAGAAAAGGACAGTGGGGAGGTATGTATACATATACATACACACATGTGCCTATATATATACATGCAAACATTTACATATATACTTAGAAATCATAGAGTTAGTTAAGTTTATGACAGTTTCAGGGAATGAGATCTTAAGGTAGGTCAAAAATTCAATGTGATGTTCTTTATTCAGTGTTTCCACAGAATGCTTTTAGATATTAAACTATTTTGAGATCCAATTTGATAGTGTATATAAGATTTTTAATGGTATTTTCCAAGAACAAGGTATTTATATGTTTATAGTATGAAATCGATTTCAGACTCAGAATTTGGAAACCCTTCTCATTGCCATTTGCCTTATTTGTCATCTCTAACAGGGCTGCCCTGCGCCATGTTCTCAGGGGGTCATGTTCACAAATGTCTGCCATCTCTTCTGTCCTCATGATACACAGTGAGCAGTCACTGGACCCAAGGGTTTCATCTAAAATCAAATCAGCTGGTTTCATCTAACTGCACCTGGTTTTCTAAGCTATTGATCCCAGAAAAGAAAATGTATTCTATTAGTCCTCATGCTAGATCATCCCCTCAAGGACCCTCCTTTTCTTTGCAATGCAAAGAACATTCCAGGCAGGCATTCAGGAGAACTTGGGAGTAGAATGAAGGGTGGTTTTTATTATTATTATTATTATTTTATTCTTTCTATCCTGTTTTGTGAAAGAAAAATAAACATGTGGTTATAATTCATTTGAGTTTTCCTTGTCTTTTTCTTCCAACCAGAGATTCTCTCTAAAGAATTGAAACTTTGGTCAAGATCATACAGACAGATTGGGGTAGTTCTTGGACCAAGAATTCAGTTGTCCTGATCCTAGTTTAAAAGAAACTTTTTCTATAGTGGAAGGAGCTCCAGTCGAGCAGATTACAACTAGGCTCAAACCCCACCCCTTCCACCTTCCTTGTGAGTCTTGGAGTACATCACTTCTCTAATTTAGGTCTCAGTTTCCACCTCTGCAGGGCAGCTGGGTGGCTCAGTGGATAAAGTGCCTCTCCTGGACTCAGGAAGACACCTCGATGGGTTCAAATCTGACCTCAAATATCTTACTTGTCATGTGACCCTAAGCAAATCAATTAACCCTGTTGCTTCAGTCTCCTCATCTATAAAACAAGCTGGAGAAGGAAATGGCAAAGTACTTCAGTATCTTTGCCAAGAAAACCCTAAATAGAGTTATGAAGAGTCAGATTGAAAAAATGACTCAATAACGATTTCCACCTCTATATACTGGTGGGATATACTCCCTACCTCCATCCTCAGCCATCCATCGAAACAATGGACAAAAGGGGAAAGATATGGCAGCCTGACAAAACTAAGTGGCACATAACTACATCTAATGGTTTAAAGGGTGTTTCATACCCATAATCTCTCTTCTATAAAGGGGATTTTCTCACTTCCAAGCTAAATTTGGTCATTCTATGTTGGCAGCATTCCATCTGGCTGATATGACACTTTCCCTTCCTTGCTATAGTCATAGTAATTGCTTCCTAGTCTTGCTGGCCTTAATCTGCATCCGTTTCTATCCTTGGTAAAGGTTCATCTCTTGTTTCACACTATATTTGGCTATTTCCCTGTTGATGAGAATCCACTGTGTCCAGTTCCTTGCTATCACACACACACACAAAATTCTGTAAGGACTGTCTTTGTTATCAGGAATACAGGAGGACTGGCTTTCTATAGAACTTTTGGGAATAGAAGTGAGATCTCTGAGTCAATGAATGTAGACATTCTAGTGATTTTTTTGGCCTGATTCCACATTGCTTCTGGGATAAATTCACATTTGCTGTGTGTGCCTGGTTTTCCCCAGGCTAATCTTTTATTTCCTGAGTGTGAGATGCAACTCCACTTACAGTATTTGGATTCATAATTCTCTTATCATTAATGATTTAGAACCATCTTTCATAAAGCTGTGGAGCATCCTATGGAGCGAAACCAACCAACCAATCCACACACAGCACCTTTGTGCTGTCACACAAATGAAATGAACCTCCTTGGATGTGAGAAAAGATCTTCCAAAAAGAGATCTTACAAGCCATATTGCAAGGGATGTCATATCCGGGGTCCTCATTGATCCAGATTTTCTTAGCCATCTCCATGAAAAACATCTGATTCCCCTTTCCCCATGGATACACATGAGGACCCCCTTTCCCATCTCCAAATCCCCCCATTACTATCCCCCAGAAACTAAACTATGGATAGTGGGGAGGCAGACTTGTGGGCATAAAAACAGTGGAGAATATTAATCCTGGCATCAGAGGATCTGGATTAAAATCGCACTTCTGATATAGCCTGTGTGGCTCTGAGTTAGTCACTCAACTCAATTTCCTCGGCCTCAATATCTTTCTATACAAAGTAGCTTTGGATTTGATGGCTTTTCTCAACTTCAGATCTAGGATCTTGTGTTAGGCAGGTCAGAGTTCTGTACCCACCAAATGGGTCTGTGGCCTCCCTTGGCCTTTCTCCAGAAGTAGACCATTCCACTTTTGGATGACCGTCACTAGACAAAAAAAGTGTTTTCTTACACCAAGTTGTAATCTCTTGCCTCCCCCACTTTCCATTGCTTGGGATTCTTCACCATGGGGCCAACCAGAAATGGACAACTGTCCCCTCAGACTTTTAGACCAGGCCAAAGGACCCCTTCATTTCCTCCAGCTGGTGTCTGATATCAGCATTCCCCAAATTGGGAACTCATTTTCTCACTGGGAAAATGCACTAAAGATTCGCAAAACGGACTCAGGAATGTCTCTCAATTCCACGATGTAGTTGAAGTTCACTCTCCATTTACCTTGATATTTTGGGTCCTAAAGATGAGGGAGCTCCGGGAAGAAGAGTGTGTTCTGAGCAAAGTTTCTCTTTGTTTTATTCTTTCTCCCTTTCTGGTGCCCCAGCTCTCAAGCTCTGCCAGACCCTACATTGTGATAACTGGACCTGTCTTCCACCCCTAGGGGTTCCATGCCCCAAAAAAGCCCCCCACTCCCATTTCCACAATGCAGGTGGTTTGATATTTAGAAGTCAAAGGTAAAGATTTGGAATCAGGAATCCTGCTATTTCCTAGATGAAATTAGACAAATCATCTGACTTCTCTGGATCTCAGTTCCCTTATCTGTAAAACGAGGGATTGAAGTAGTCTTTTCTGAGGTGCTTTGGGGTTCTAAAATGATACACTAACGGTGAAATGGAAAATGCCTCATCTTCTGGCGCCCTCTGGGGGCCTCACATGCGAGCCTACTTGATTGTTACAATGGGTCTCCACCATCTCCCTAACTCAGTACGATACAGGAATAAAAAATAAATGTTTGAAGTCTGGAAGCAGAAAAATAACATTCTTCTATCGTGGTCACCAGGGCCAAGGTTCCCTCTGATGTTACTTGTTAGCATGGAGGTTGAAGGCTGAGCCCGTAGAACTAAAGCTGGAAGGGAGCTGTTAGGAAAGAGCATCGAATGCAAGACCAGTTAGAAGGGCACAGAAGACTTTCCCGGAGTGGATCAGGATGAGGAAGGTAAGGAGCAACAGTGCCATAGTGTCCCCTGGCCTTGAAAGAATTGAGCAAAAATTATATTCATGAATGTCCATTTTTTCTTTATTTCCTTATAAAGTGTTCTTTGTTTCTCTGCTGCACACCTTGTTTACTTTATTCTTTCCCTCTCCTTTCATTCCCCCAATTCCAAGCAAACGACAGTTAAGAAAAGATATATTTATGTATAAATATAGAGATATATATATACATATACACCCCCCACATACACAAACATGTCTTTTCTATCCCTGATTCTTTTTTCTAGCAAATTTATTTATTTTAATACACATTACTTTATGAATTATGTTGGGAGATAAAATATAGAGCAAAAGGGAAAAAACATGAGAAAGATTTTAAAAAACAGGAAAAAAAATTGAACATAGCATGTGATTTACATTCATTCTCCTTAGTTCTTTCTCTGAATGCAGAGGGCATTTTCTATCCAAAGTCTATTGGGATTGCTTTGGATCACTGAATCACTGAGAAGAACCAAGTTTTCCTAGTTGATTTTCGCACATTCTTGCTTTTAGTGTGTACAATAGTTCTACTTGTTTCGCTCAGCATCAGTTCATGGAAATCTTCCCAGGCCTTTTTTAAATTAGCTTGCTCATCATTTTTTATAAAACATTAATATTCCATTACCTTTGTATACCACAATTTGTTCAGCCATTCCCCATCTCCAACCAATCTTCTACATTGCTGACCCAAAAAAAAAAAAATCTATACTTGATTGATTGATAATAAAGGCACAGTTCTTTGCAACTCCCTTACTGAAAAATAAATCTATGGCTCCCCATTGCCTCTAGGATAAAATACACTATTTTCAGTTTGGCATAACATGGTTCCCACCTACTTTTTCATATTACTTCCTTTCAAGTGTTCTCCATTCTAGCCAATCTGACCCACAAAATATTCCCTAATCCAATATTCCATCTTTGTACAGGCTGTACCTGAAGTCTGGAATGTACTTGTGATTCAATTTTGTCTTACAGAAAGCCCATTCTACCTGTTCAAAGCACAGGTTAGATGCTACTTCCTGCCTAATGTCTTTTCTGATGGCCTCAGTTGTTAGTATTACCGAAATTACTTTGTATAGGTTTTGGATTTACTTATTTGTGAACACAGCACACAGTCCCCTCTGAGGAATTTAAGCTCCTTGAGGTCAGAACCCAGCAAAGTACAGAATACACAGTAGATGCTTTATTAAATGCTTGTTAAATTGAACCCTTCCTCAGTTTTGCTTTCAGTCAGAAGTTCCTAATCTTTTTTGTAATCTTTTTTTTCTCCCCATGTTAATCTGGGACTCCTGACTAGAAAAAAAAAGTTTTTAAATGCATGTAATAAAATGTAGAGGACTATAAAAGAAGCAAATTATGTTGAAATTTAGTTATTGGGACAGCTAGAAAGAGCACCAGCCCTAAAGTCAGGGGGAACTGAGTTCAAATCTGGTCTCAACACTTCCTAGCTGTATGATCCTGGGCAAGTTACTTAACTCCAATTGCCTCAGCAAATAAAAAAAAATAAAAAAAAAAAAAAAGGAAGAAAAGAAAAGAAATTTCGTTATCAATATTGAAAAAAAATCCTAACCAAGTTCCTGACCTTCTGCAAGACTGAAGGTTTTCTAAAGATTATAGAGATGGTTCTGGGTCCATGAATGGAAATTACTCCCTTGTTGATTAAGTTCATATCTCAATTGGATTTCAAAACAAACATCTTCCCTATTAGTCCAGAGGGAAATATAGTAGCCAAATATGTGAATCCATGACAAAGGACATCAGAAGACATCTCCACTTTTCAGGGAAGGAAACCGAGACCTAGGGAGTTTCAGAAATTTATTTGCCCAAGATGATAGTTACTTGTCAAAGGTGGGATTGGAATCCAGACCCTTTGATTCCAGCCAGGGCTTTTACAAATTGCAGCTTCCTGTTCCTAGAGGCAGTGTCAGAGACTAGGGAAGAAAAGCCATTTTTTTCTCCTCTCCCTGATTTTCCCTGCTTACTGAGAAGGAAGAGAGAAACACCATTCCTTCGTGCACTGGCCAGAAAGGGAAGTAGAGAAATGCCATTTCATCCTGTTCCCTCCACAGATTTCCTGGCTTGGCCTATTCCTGACTTCCTGGGAAGAAGAGAAACAAGATTCATTGTGCTCCCTCCTCCAGTCTCCTGGCCTGCCCCTGGCTTGGCCTGCCTCCAGGGAAAGGAGAGAAACATTTCATCAGTCCCATAACCCATCCCACACCTCAGCTGCCTAATGTCCAGTGAGGACTCCCCTGTGGGACTAAACCTTTACTAACCCTACCAGAACTCATTCCATAATAAATAGCAAAATCCCACCAGTCACATTCTCCTAAACCTAGTAATTCTGACCTCCACGAGTCATTATTCAAACCCCAGCGTCCACTTCCATTTCCCTGTTGTTGTTGAGTGGATTTCTAGTTATGTTTGACTCTTCGTGAGCCCATTTGGGATTTTCTTGACTCCATTTGAGGATTGAGGTTTGTCATTTCACTCTTCACAAATGAAGAAACTGAAGCAAACAGCTTTAAGTGACTTGCCCAGGCTCACACAGCTATAGTGTCTGAAGCTGAATCTGAACTCACGAAGAAGTCTTTCGGACTCCATCCCTAAGAGCTTGAGTCCTCTCCTTCTCTTTGGTAGCTAAACTCTTGGAGAAGGTGTTCTATAATGGGCACCTCCACTCCCTTTTCTCTCATTCTTTTCTCAACCCTACTTTGGCTAACTTTATCATTCAAATGCACAAGCCCTCTCCAAAATTACCTATGTCCTGTTAACAGCCAAATCTAATGCCCTCTTCTCAGTTATCATCCTTCTTGACTACTCACAGCTCACTGGCAATCAGTCTCTTCTCCATAGATGTCTTTGATTCTGTCTATCCTGGCTCTTCATCCAGATTATACTCACTGACCTTAGGTATCCTTCAAGGTTCCATCCTATTTATTTTACTTTATTTATATTATTTTACTTAGCAATAAATTTAGTTCTCATGGATCTAATGATTTGTTGATTTAATTACCATCCTTCAAATCTTCCTATTCTGCCCTATGTGTGCTGACTTCCAATTGTGACAATTAAAAAGGTTCAAGAGACATAGTTTCTGGGTAATTTAATCATTTCATTAGTGATATCAGCACTTTATTAATAAAAGGATGGTCATTTGGCTGTCTCTTTTAGACCAAAGATTCTTAGTGCCTGTGGGATCATCCCTTCAAAGAGTAGGGATTCCTGAAAGATGGCGATCAAATCTGATTGCTTAACACAATGGAAGGTGTGGGCAATGTTAAAATGAAGGTCTTGGGATATGTGTCTTAGGTCACTCAAATTTTGGTCAAAGAAACATCAATTTCCATATCGTCTGTCTTCATAATAGAGACTCAATATTTCCTCATACCTGTTTAAACAAACACAATGATCATTAATATATCCATTAGCCCAAACTTAAATTTTCTTTCACTGTCTGATTAGATCTTGACTTGGGGAAGAGAGATTTCCTACACTGGTTGGTTTCTGGATAAGGGAGTAGAAAAGGAGGGAAACCTTGGTCCTAATACAATAATTAATTATTTAATACAAGAAAGAACAAATTTCTCACACAATCTTATCTTTACAACTGCTTTTCATACATTTTGAACTGGTTATCCAAGAGACATCTTAATCTCAAAATGTTCAAAGCAGAACTTATCTTTCCCTCAACACTCCAATCCTCAATATCTTCCTTTTCACTGGAGAGGGCACCCCCTCCTCCCAATCTCTCAAATTCACATCCTAGGACTCATCTGGGATTCTTCACTACTTCTTCATATCCCTCCCTGGCAAATATTCCAAGTATACTCAAGTCCTGTCATTTCCCTCATATATAAAATCCAATGATTCCTTACCTGCTTATCTCCACAGAAAGGAACAAAGAACAATAGAAAAATTATAAAGGAGATTAGAGATCAAGGGAAAACAATCAGAAAAAAGTTACTAAAAATCAATTGAAACAATTAATAACTTCAATAAAATGTCAGGATATAAACTAAATATGCAAAGATCATTCAACCTTTTTGTAAATTAGAAAAAAAAATTCCCAACAGAAAAAGATTTAAACAGAAATTACATTTAAACTAACCACAGTCTATAGAAAACACCTGAAAGTCCACTTTCCAAGGGATAACAGCAACTTTATGAATACAGCTACCAAAAAATCTTTATTGAACCAACATTGGTCTAAACAAGAGGAGAGGTACTAATTGTTCATGTTTGGGCCCTGCCAATTTAATAAAAGTGACATTAAAATATTCATGAAAAGATTCAGTATCATGCCATTCAAATTTCCCAAGGGCAATTTTATGTGACTAGAATAAAAGTAACATTTTTCGTTCCTGGAGAAACAAGAGCTCAAGAATCTCAAAAGAATTCATGAAAAAAAGTGGGAAGGAAGCAAGTCTAGCAATAACAGATGTCAAAATAAATTTCAAAGTAATGATCATCAAAACTGCCTGGTAGTGGTTGAAAAAATCAGAAATATTGATTAGTGGAACAGATCAGGAGCACAAGACAAAGAAGCACAAGGGAAAAGGAAAAGGAAAGAGAGTGAGCATTTTTAGAGAAGTCATAAACATACATTTATTCAGGAAATACAATTAGTAAAGAACAGTAGATATTTCAAATGATTTTCCTACATTATAAAATATTCAAAACATAAATTTTTTTAAAAAAACACACCAAGTCATGTTCATAGTCTATTTAGTTAGATCAGCTTCACCATCTTTTCTATGAAATTCTGCAATATCAATATTAAATATAAACACAGTACTTTAACAAAGCCAACTTGAAAAATAGCAGAATAAAATAAAATCATACTGATATCTTTTAAACACATTTGGATCTTCAGGTTGCACATAATCAGACTACTATTATTTAGTGTTTATACTAATGATGAAAGATTCAAGTCATATAAAATTGCTTTGAAATTGTCAAAAAAAAGTATTTCTCACTTGCAGAGAATAAGCATTTATTAAAAGTACCTACTGTGTGCTAGACATTGTGCTAAGTACTTTACAAATATTATTTCACTTGATCTAGTATAAATATGGCTAGATATTTGATCCTCAATAAGGATTCCTTTGATGGTGGTTCATGAGGTGGTTCAGTACCTTAGTCTAGCCACCAAAGCCCTCAGTTACCCCGTATGTGTAAGGAGAAGTAGTCAGCTTTCTTTTGGGACCCCACCTGCCAATGAGTGTGAGAGGGAATGCTGTGCTATACTTATTACAGGGAAGCCTTTTACTTGGTTTTGGAAGAATAAAGGGAAGACAATAACACAAATATAAGGGGAAAAGAAGAAAAGCCTCAATGAAACGTTTTAAAAATACACAGGAGAGGAGGAAGGTCAGAAGGAGATTCAGAGGAGCAGAGCAATGTAGAAACACACATCTTAAGTTTGAAATATAGTTTAAAAAACAAGCTCTAGGTGATGGATGTCCAATGAAACTCATTTTCCCCTTTTTAGTCTCCTCAAACATCCAGCTGTTGCCAAGGCTTATCAAGTTCACCTTTGCAGTATTTCTCCAAGATGCTCCCTTCTGGGGGAGGGGGGGTGGCACAGGAAGGGCCTGCCTACTTCCAGTCTCTGCTCATTCAACCACTAAAGTGACTTTCCTAAACAGTCTTCTTATCTCATTTTTCTTTATTCACTCTATAATCGCGGCAGAATGGACTTTTTGATGTTCCTTCCACTTCTGTGAATTTTCCATTGGCTGCCTAATATTCCTGGAAAACCTTCCTACCTCCCTTGTCTCTCCCAGAATCCCTTCCTTCACTACTCAGAGGCTCAGATGCCTCCATCTACATGAAACCTTTTTAGACCTCAACCAATGGCTCCCTGCCTTAATGTCTTCCTCAACACTGCCTTGTTTTTATTCTGTTTCTGTATGTTATTTATATATAGATACATAAACAGAAGAGAAATACATACAGAGAGAGACAGAGACAAAGGCAGAGACAGAGAGACAGAGACAGATACACAGAGACAGAAACAGAGATGGGAGAGACAGAAAGAGAGGAGAGAGAGACAGAGAGAGATAAAGCAAGGCATATAGAGAGACACAAAAACTCAGAGAGGCAGAGACAGAGAGAAGAGAGACAGAAAGAGAAGAGAGAGAGAGAGAGAGAGAGAGAAGAGAGAGAGAGAGAGAGAAGAGAGAGAGAGAGAGAGAAGGAGAGGGGAAGAGAGAGATGGACTTGAAGAGGAAGGGAAGGAGAGGAGAGAGAGACACAGAGAGACAGAGATAGAGACAAAGAGAAACAAAGAGAGATAAAGAGACAGAGATGGGAGAGACAGAAAGAGAGGGGGGGGAGAGAGACAAAGAGAAGATTTATTTATAGCTATCTCTTATCTCTTCTATAGAATGCAATCTTCTTGATTTGTCAAGAAGGATTCAGCGCCTAATATTTACCAGGCACTGTGCTAAGACCTGGGAAGCTAATAGTTACAGACTTAGGGAATCAATAAAGACTTTCTGGTAAAAGTTGGTCACATCTATTAAGCATTTATTAAGCTCCTACTGTGTGTCAGGGACCATGCCAGTATATAAAGAAAAGCAAAAAAAAAAAAAAAAAAAAAATACAACTTGCCCTCAAGAAGCTTCCAGTCTAATGGGGTCTCCCCTAACATGCCAATAAGGACGGACAAACAAGCCAGTGAGAATAAAGAAGATGACCAACAAGAGCAGTAGGATTGGGGGCACACCAAAGGCTTCCGGGACTATTTTCCTTTGGCCTTTGGGCGCCCCATAACTCCTGGCACCCAGCAAGTACTTAATCGGAGCTTGTTTATAAAATGGCTTTGATAGGAGCCAGAGGAGCTTACATCAATTCCTGGAATCCAGGCCGTGCCACTTACCGGGAGTGACCTTGGGCAGGTGTTTTCCCCTCCTGCGGCCTCAGTTTCCTCCCCTGTAAAACCAAAGGGCTCGGTACAGGTGGAGTCTGCGGTCCGGCTTTGGCTGCTAGAGGTGACCCTGAGGAGATCCCTGCCTCCGGCTGATGCCGAGTGTCCTCTCTCACTTGCGGGTACTGGCGGGTCTCTGGGTCCATCAAGAGCCCGGGGCAGCAGCCAGGGCCCGCCCAGTCCCTCCTCTCCGCCCTTCCCGAGAGTGGCCACCAGAGGGCAGGTGAAGAACCCTCCGCTTAGCCGACCAACTCACTCTCAAACGGAGTTCTGCCCTGGCGGGGGGGACTGGGAGGCGGCTGGGGCTGAGCACGGAGATGGGGCTGGGGCTGCAGAGGAAGATGCTGTGGTCTGGGGGGCCCCGCCTCGTCCCCTCGCTGCTGCTGCTGCTGCTGCTGCTGCCAGAGGCACTGTCTGCAGGTGAGGGCTGCACTGAAGTGGGGGGCTGCGGGCTGGGAGTGGGGGGGACATTGGCTTCCGAGCTCCGGCACAGATTTCCGCCGAGGATGGAGTCCCCCAAACTGGATACTACCGCCGTGTCTAATCCATCCACGCAGCATCCCTGCCAGTCCAGTCCGTGTCCACGTGTCTAAGGAGGGGGAAGGGAGCCCTCCCTCCCCATTTCTGGGAACGGAGTCTCCCACCCACCCCTGCAGCTGCTCTCCCACCCCGGGGGTAAGGGCTCAGAAGCCTTGGGTGGGAGGTGGGAGGAGGGGACAGGTCCACCCCCTCCCTGGATTGTCCGAGCTGCACGCGTCCAACCAGGGAGGGACCGCAAGAAGTTTGCCGCACTTAGCTGGGAGCTCCCTCCCCCCATCCCAATATATGCGATGCCCGACCTGGAAAAAAGGGCGGGGGGGAGAGGGGGAGTGTGTGATGGAGGTGTGGGAAAGAGCAGGGCTGGCCCGAGTTCACCTGGACAGCCAGTGGCACGGTGGGAGATTTGAACCCAGGTCCTTTGACTCCAGAGAGCACATTTTGCGGGGCTTTCCCCAAAGCGAAAAAAGCTGACCCCCAGAATTGATCCAAGTGGAATCGGCTGCTGGGGAGGTGCTGAATTCCTTTTCCCCGAAGGCTTCAGCGGGAGGTGGGGAGCATTTGGGGGGCAGGGGAAGAGGAGGGGCAGGGACGGAGAAGTGAAAAACTTGGTCGGGGGGGAGAGGCAGCCTTTGCTGGAATGGGGGGGCAGCAGCCGGGCATGTGCACCCAGAAAAGCTGAGGCACTCCATGGTGACAGGATGGGGGCAGGCAGAGGACCTGAGGCAAAGCCTGGAGACTGGTGGGTCCCCTCTGTGCCCTGATGCCCCAGCATGCCTTAGGGGAGCCTTCTGGTCCTGTGCTCCTGAGGACTTTGCTAGGGAGGAGAAGGAAGAGAAAGAGAAGGAGGAAGAGGAAAAGAAGGAGGAGGGAAAAGAGGAGGAAGAGAAGAAGGAAGAGGAGGAGGAGGAGGAGAAAGAAAAAAGGGAGGTTATAATGTCAACGACAGTGATCATGACAGTGGTTGAGGGAGGAGCAGGAGAGATGTAACATTCAAAGAAGCAGATGTCTTCGTGGCTTCCGTTGACAGGGGACGATTTCCAGACCCAGGAGGGAAGGTCCCACTTTCCTCTGCCTGCATCCCACCTCATCTGGACACCATTCCCCTGGAGAGCAGCCAGAGGAGGCTGGAGGAGCAGGGCACCAGGGCAGTGAAGGGCCTGGAGCCTGGGTCTCATGATGGAGACTGTTTGAAGGAACTGGGCTCTGGTTCCTAGAAAAGAGAGGGTTCGTTGGGGATGTGAGTGCTGTTTTTAGGAGCTGGGATCAGGCCTGTTCTGCCAGCTTGACCCCTGAGGGCAGGACTAGCAGTTATAGGGATGTGGCTGTGGGATGGTGGGGAGAGGAGGGGAATAACAAAACGACCAATTGAGGATGGATTCAGGAAACCCTTCTAAGGAGGCTTCCTGGAGAGGTGGGGAGTAAAGAATGGATGGCCCACCTGCTGGGAATGAGGTTGAGGGATTCTAGCTCTGGAGGCTGGGCCATGGGGGCCTGAAAGTCGCTTCTGATTTCCGAGTCTTTGATATAACAAATGTAGTTTATGGTGACTGCAGAGAGAAGGTAAGGGTGCTCACTGCAGTGATGGCAGAGGCCGCCAGGGGGTGCTTGATGGACTTGGGGAGGTCTGCGTGTGAATCCCGTCTGAGACATTTCCTAGCTGTGTGAGCCTGACCCGGCAGTTCACTTTGCTGGGGGACTAAGAATGCCCTCCTGCAGAAAGGCCGGCCCCGCCACCAAGAGGGTATGTTTTGGGAACGTTGCCATCTGGCCTCCTGCTGGCCACCAGGACTCTTGTGTGCGCCAGTGTGGATGTGTCTCTTCCACCATGGGGACTACAGGGCTGATAGTCTTTCTCCTACGTGCCTCAATTTCTTTTTCTGAAAAATGGGCTGGACTAGGTCCTTTCTAGTGCTTAAATCTGATCTGCAGACACAATTCCTCTGGGCCACAGTTTCCTCATCTCCTCCATAAGAGTGTTGGATTAATTCATTTCTAAGGCTCCTTCCCACCCCAGTCTTGCGCCTAGGAACATAGGATTCTCTGAGTCTCATTCTTCTCATCTGCATAAAGGGAGTATTGGAAACTGTTTGCATTTTTGTTTTTCTTCCCGGGTTATTTATGCCTTCTGAATTCAATTCTCCCTGTGCAACAAGAGAACTGTTCGGTTCTGCACACGTATATTGTATCCAGAATATACTGTAACCTATTCAACATGTAAAGGACTGCTTGCCATCTGGGGGAGGGGGTGAAGGGAGGGAGGGGAAAAATCGGAACAGAAGTGAATGCAAAGGATAATGCTGTAAAAAATTACCCTGGCATGAGTTCTATCAATAAAAAGTTATTTTTTTAAAAAAAGGGAGTATTGGGCTCTGTGGCCTGTGAGGTCCCTTTCAACTCTGGACTCGGGATCCTATGCCCATTGCCCCCTCTGGGCCTCAGTTTTTCAATCTCTAAATTTGGGGATGATAATACCCACTGTTTTCTCTCACGAAGTGGATCATGAGGCTTGGTGAGATGTGAATCTGGCTCTTTGAGGATTATGAGGTGCCCACCCACTCTGAGGAGGCAGAAGGAGCAGTGGTCGATCACATCTCTGCTATTTCTGACTGGCTGCATAAAAAGATGGCAGGTCCAACTGCCCTGCTGGACCATGCTTTTCATCTTCTTGTCCATCCTGACCAGTCTCTCCTTTTCTGAGTTGCCCAGCATCTGCCCAGTAATAATAGCCTGTGCAAAGGCAGGTTCATTACCATGAGAGACACACTTGGGAGAGCAAAGCCTCTACCGATACCCATCGCAAACCAATTGTGCCAGCCTTGGGCCTGTGAGGAGACCCGAGTTCAGGTCTGCTGGCTAGATGCTGCCTGGGAAAAGGCCTGACTGCCTCCGTGTGTGTGTGTGTGTGTGTGTGGTGTGTGTGTGTGTGTGTGTGTGTACCAGCTTACAGAACCGGGAGCCAACCTGGGTGAAGGGTCCAGTGGGGTCTGAAGGAGCAGTTGGAGGTGCTGGCTCAACAGAAGAATCTGTGCGCTCTGGCTTCCTGCCTGCAGAGGTTTTGCAGACAATTTCCCCTCCTTACTACCCTATCCAGGCCATCACCTTCCCCTAGCCATCAATGTGTGAGCAGAGGATGCCCACATCAGACCCCCTGCTTGAAATTGGATCAGAGCTTCAATCTGAGAGACAGATCGTTTCTACCCCTTCTGTTGTTTGGGGTCCTCCAGGCTTTTGGCACGGTTCTTGGGCCCAGATGACTATGCACTGATTGTCCAGGAAATGGATTTAGGGCCAGATTCATGCCTGGTGGGTTCAAATATTTTCTGTGAGTAGCGCCAGTGCCCATAGCCAGAAAGTGGCAGACACAGAGCCTCTGCTTGTCCCCAGAGTCTCCCTCCACTTCCCATGCCCTGCATCTCATCCCCCACTTCCTAAAGAAAGCCTCTGCTGTCTGCACGCACTTTTTCAATAGCTTGGAGAAAGAGTATGAGTGGGGGCCCTTCTCCATCTCCTTCCCTCAGATCTGGCAGCATGGAGTGGGACAGACTTTCCTTCCGCAGGGGCTGGCTCCTGAGAGCTCAGAGAAGGGAGGAAATCTCCTGTTCTGGGGAAAATCCAAGAAACATGTGCCTCTCCAAATGAGCCATGGGCTTCCCCAGGCTTATCTGGAGGTATTTTTCCTCCAGACAGGAAGCAAGGGGGAACCTCCACAATCCTCTTTTTTTTATTATAGGGCTTTTTATTGACAAAACATATGCATGGCTAACTGACCCTTGCAAAAACTTCTGTTCCAACTCTTCCCCTCCTTCCCCCACCCCCTCTCCTAGATGGCAGGTAGTCTCATACATGTTAAACATGTTAAAGTATATGTTAAATACAATATATGTATACGTATTTATATAATTGTCTTGCTGCACAAGAAAAAATTGGATTTAGAAAGAAGGTAAAAATGACCTGGGAAGAAAAACAAAAAGCAAGCAAACAACAGCAGTAAGAGTGTGAATGCTATATTGTGGTCCACACTCATTTCCCAGTGTTCTTTCGCTGGGTGTAGCTGGTTCTGTTCATCACTGATTAATTGGAATTGACTTGGATCCTCTCATTGTTGAAGATGGCCACTTCCATCAGAGTTGATCCTCATATAATATTATTGTTGAAGTATATAATGATCTCCTGGTTCTGCTCATTTCACTTAGCATCAGTCCATGTAAGTCTCTCCAAGCCTCTCTGTATTCATCCTGCTGGTCATTCCTTACAGAACAATAGTATTCCATACCATTCATATACCATAATTTATTCAGCCGTTCTCCAATTGATGGGCATCCACTCAGTTTCCAGTTTCTAGCCACTACAAACAGGGCTGCCACAAACATTTTGGCACATACAGGTCCCTTTCCCTTCTTTAATATCTCTTTGGGATATAAGCCCCGTAGTAACACTGCCCACAGTCCTCTTGTACACATGCACTCTTACAGGTTCCTAGAAACAAGAGCAGGGAAGGACAAAAAGTCACCAAGGCTAGTTCCCTCATGTCATGTGGGGGAAACTGAGGCAAAGGCAAATTAAACCATGAGCTAAGTCTTCCTAGCTGGGAATAACTGGTAGAGGAATAAAATGTTGGAAGACTTGAATCAGGAAAACCTGCCTAACAGAGTCATCCCAAAGTGGAATGAGGTCCCTCTGGAGGAAGGGAAGGAGGGGAAGATAGGAGGGACAGAGAGAGAAGAGAAAGAGGAGGAAGAGGAAGAAGGAGAAAAAGAGGGAGAGGGAGGAGAAGGAGCAGGAGAAGGAGAAGATTTGTTGCTGTTCTTCCTGTTTATATTGTTGCCAACATCTTAGATGTTTTTCCTGGTTCTGCTCACTTCACTTTGCATCAGTTGTTGTTCTTTCTGTTTACATTGTTGCCATCATCCTGGAAGTTATTTTCCTGATTCTGCTCACTTCACTTTACATCAGTTCTCAAATGCCTCCATATTCATCATGGGTTGCAGAGCAACAGTATTTCATTACCATCACATGCCATACTCTCTTTGCTATTTCTAGATCTTGCCAACCACAAAAATGTTGCTAGAGATATCCCAGCAGTGTCTTTCCGATTCTGATCTCTGTAGGGGTGGGCCTGGCATAGGAGATGCAGGTCTGAAGATGTGGGAATTTAGGCCACTTTCTTTGCAAAGCTGTGAGGGTCAAATAAGGTAATGTGTCCAACGGGCTTTGCCAATCTTAAAGGGCCATGTGATGGTTGACCAGCAAACATTCAAGCTGTCCTGTCCAGATGAGGAAGCTGAGTGTCAGAAAAGCTGCTGGCTTCAAAGGATGTGCACAGCTTGTTACCTTCAGCCTTCCCACTTGGATTCCAAGTCAGGTATTCTTCCCCCATGCACAATTCCCCTTCTGGAGTGCCAGGATGCTTTGGGCTCCCAGGTACCATTTAACTCTAGGCCATTGTGTCAGGCAGGAGTTACCATGTCACTCCAATGTCCCGTGACAACCTGCAAACCCTTCACACTGCCTGCCAGGAGCAGGCTGGACCCCAACTTCTCAAAGGTGGGCCATAAGTCTAACCCTTATTCCCACACATACTCCTAATACTCTCCTTTCCTATGTATTCCAGAGCTTCATTAATGTGTGGCACTGTGTGCAAATGATCTGTTAAGGCAGAAATGCCTGAGTTTCTAATTTCTGTGTGACCTGAGCTGTAGCCTGGCTCTCTCTGGGACTCTATAAAATGCCCAAGCAGTTCTAAAGTCCCTTCTAGCTTGGGACTGTGGCACCTTGAAGGGAAACAGAAATAAAAAGGACCCAATAGTTTGGCTTTGTAGAATACAGTGTCATCTGTGAAAAGTGTCCCAAGCTGGTGCCCTGACCCCCTTTGGCAAACACATGAAGTCTGGGGGCTCCTCCTAAGAGGAATGAGCTTACATTCATCATGGAAGGAAATGTTAAATTTCAGTAACAACTTAATGGAAAATAAAGCCATAATTTACTGGATCTTTGGAAATACCTTGTTTGCTCCCCTATTGGGCAGAAAATCTATTCTGCCTTTGTGTTGCCCCAGCACTTAGCATATTGCCTGGCACATAGAAGGTGCTTAATAAATGTTTGTTGACTGACTGATTAATTACCCCAACCTTGGGTTCTGCAAATATCAGGTTAAGAACCCCCTTCTCTACTCTAGATATATAGAGAGATCTATAGTGTAGTCAGATTTTCATTCTGATTGTAATATTTTCCAGTAGCCTAGAGTTGGTACAGTTTGGAGTGATTGGGCCAAGGGAGTGCCCATGGACTCTGGAGCCCACCAAGATGATAGGTACAGAAGAAAGGACATCAGCTTTAGTGGGGACCTCTTTCTCTCTGGTCCCAGCTCTTCCTGAGACAGTGTAGCTCCTGAGTCTGTGACAGACAGACTAAGAGGGAAGTGACTGGCTCCAGCAGGCCGATGCACCTATATTCCTCATCTGGCCATAGGCAATCTCAGTTATTTCCAAGAGGACCTGATATGACAGCATCATTCTTTCCTCCCTTTAGCTGCTGGCCAAGCATCTGCCAAAAGCAAGAGGCCCAAAGAGCCAGGAGAGAACAAGATCAAGCCGGCCAATAAGCGAGGGAAGCCGACTCTGGCTCCAGGGAAGGATAGGGACTCCATAGCCACCGTGTCCAAAACCTCATCTATCATGATGCAGGTGATGGAGAAGGGGCGTTTCCAGAAACCAGCCGCTACCCTGAGTCTTGCTGCTGGCCAGTCTCTGGAGCTGAGATGTAAGGGGAACAAGATCCAATGGCATTATCCTGAGTACCTGGACACCTTTAAGGACTCACGGCTCAGGTAAGCCTGCTGCTTTCTCTTGGTAGGCCAAATCTGTCCTCTGCACTCAAAATTTATTGAGGTCATCTGGAGGGTTAGGACCTCCCACCTGTAAGGAAGGAATGGCTTGCCAGAGTGAAAGTTGTTCATTTTTAGCCAGAATACATTTCTTTTATTCTGTTAAAAACTATTCTAGTTACTAGAAACCTTGGAGTGAGAAATACTGATTTTTAGCTACAATTTCTTTCTTTCATTCAGGTAAAATTATTCCAATTAGTAGACATCTTCGTCTAAATCCCTATATATATACTATAGTATATAATAATATAGGGAAGTATATAGTATATATATATACTAAATCCCAGCTTTTTAAACTGTGAATTGCAACCCCATATGAGATCTTGTGGAATGTGGAGTTATGAAATTCTGATTTCTTTTATTTTTAAAAAACTATTGGACTGAGAAATTCTGATTTCTTTTATTCTGTTAGTGATTTTTAGCTAGAATTTCTTTCTTTCATTCAAGTAAAAGTATTCCAATTAGCAGAAATCTTGGTCTAAATTCCAGCTTTTTAAACTGTGAGTTGCAACTCCTTATGGGATCTTGTAACTGAATGTGGGGTTATGAAATACTGATTTAATATCAGTAAATGTTTGATTTGTATACCTATTTTATATGTGGGGTCATGTAAAAATTTTTCAGGTGAAAAGGAGTTGCAAGTGGAAAAAAATTAAGAAGCTGTGATCTAAATGAATATTTCCCATTTGGGGTACGTCTCGGGAAATGCCCACTAGGCTGTGTCTCCCTTGAGCTGCCACCAGTTGGGGAAGAAATGCTGGCCTTGTTATCAGGGAAGTTGGGCTCTCTCCCAAGCACTAATAATTATGAGCTGGGTGACACTGCCCCTTCTGAACCCCAGTCCCCTCCAGCTGCCTGCCTCACTAGCATGCTAGGAAGCTCTAGAGAGAAAGGGCCTGCACAGCTCTTTGCAGTCACAAAAGCAAGCCATGAATGTCTTCATGGTTTGGAGGGAAGTGCTAGAGAGCGTGCGGTGTTATTAAAAGAATTGGAATTGGTCATCATCAGCATTCATTTACACTTCAGGAAGGTCCAGAGAGGAAGGGGGGATTTGCATGTGGGAGAGCCCACGTGTAAGTCATAATAGCTGTCAATTCAAAAGGCCTGAAAAGCATTTTATAGATATTAGAGCTTCACTAAAAGCCCTGGAAAATAGGCACTCCCTTTCTCTTTGAGAGCAGGAAAGCCCATAGAGGGGCTCATTGCCAGAAAATGTCAGAGGCAATATTCATCCCAGGAGTCTCCTGATTGTTTCATGGGTACCGTGGCCTTAACCCAGCTGCCCTGAATTGCCCAGAATGCCAGCCTTGGCTTCCCATAAAAGCTTTTCCATTGAGTTGGGAAGTTCTGTTGAGATTTTATTCCTAGGAATTGAGCAACTGAGATCCTCAGGGACATCTTAGCCACCTTCCCCTTTCTACTTTACAGTGATCACAAGTATTGGGGACGGGGAGGGGTAAGAAAGGAATTCTGTGGGTTAGGACACTCAGAAGCCTCATGGACATTGGAGAGGGTAGTCTGATCGATAAAGAGGGAACCAGGAAAGGCTCTCTAGAGCCCTCTACTTATTACTCAAATCGTTTCTGGGAGCCTTTTGCAGAAGGATGTCAGAACAGGGTCCACTAGATGGCATTCAGGGGCTACTTTATAGCTGTCAGCTTTATCCAAGGGCAGCGGCCCTCAGTGGCAGCAGGATGCTTGACAATGAGAACAGAAGCCCGTGTGGGTTTCTGTCTGGGGGTCAGGCCAGCCTTTCTAGGAGCAGACAGACACTGATATGAATTAGGATCTGGGCTTACTGGGCTTACCATGCCATTAAGTGGTCTCATGGGGACTGGCCCTCCAGTGGGGAAGATTCCAATCCCTCTCTTCCCAACCCACTCTTTGGGTTTCCAGAATGCCTACCCTGTTCCCTGGATGCTTGTCCTTCCCCTGATTTTCTTAGGATTTGAAGGACCCCATATCCTCATGGGGGCTGCCTTTGGTTGCTCCTCAATCTTATGTCCCTGGCACTGTCATACTCCCCCATTTCATAGAGGTCTTCAATGATAGCTTGTCTGCCATTGTGCTTGTGGGGTTTGTGCCCAAGCTGCCCTTTGGGTCAGGATTAGGGTGAAATTCACAGCTGGAAGACATCACAGAGAGAATGGAAAGATTAAACAAAATGGGCTTTGCTGGCCACCTCAAAGGGAGAAATAAGGGCTCTGGAGGGTGGCAGGAAGGAACAGAGTAGCATCAGAAGTCCCAGACACTGAGTAACAACATGATCATATATCCTCTGCTCACCCTTATAAATCTTAAAGCTGGTCAGTAAATCTGGGGGCTTCAAAGGACATTGGTTCAGAGGATACTCACTATCCATACTCTCAATTGGTACAGGGGAGTCTCTCCCCTGAGAAGAGAGTCACTAGTATGAGGTCAAAGAGTGACGTATGAAGAGCTGTGCACCTTGAGTGATGGGACTGAGAATGCCATTATGACACCACACCACATTTCTGCAGCACCTTCAAGTGGTCCACAACTTTTCCCAGCTCCTGAGGAATGATGGGCACTACAGGGGGTCATTAGCCCCACTTTGCAGATGAAGGAAAAAAGGTTCGTAAGACTCACCCAATGTCACACAGCCCATGAGTGCTAGGGCTGGATTTTGAATCCTGGGATTATGAATCCAAGGCTTCTGACTCCTTCTGAAACACCATGTTGGGGAGACACCCTGGGAAAGTAGGGTACTGCTGGCTCTGGATAAACGACCCTCTCTATGAGGCTGGTGCAATGGTTTCCTGATTGAACTCCTGATTCCAGGCTCTAATACATCCTCTCCAGAGATGTTGATTTTTCTTTTTTTTTTTTTCCTTTTGCTTAAAGCACAAAGATTTTTTATTCTTTTTTTTTTAGCTTCAAATTCTCTCTCTGCTCCTCCTACTCCACCCACTGAGAAGGCAAGAAAAATAAAATTCATGACAAATATATGTAGTCAAGCAAAACACATTTCCACATTAGTAGTATTCCCAAAACACACGAAGAAAAAGAAAAAAAATCTTCTTCAATCTGACCTTTGAATCTATTCACTCTCTCTTTCTGGAGGAAGACAGAATTTTTCATCAGGAGTCCTTTAGAATTGTGATGGGTCATTGTATTGATCAATTTACTGAATAAACAATATTACTATTATCTCTGTACATTGTTTTCCTGGTTCTGCTCACTTTACTTTGTATCATTTTACACAAGTTTTCCCAGTTTTTTCTGAAAGTATCCCTTGCATCCGTTTAACAGCACAGTAGTGTTCCATCACATTACAATAACTTGTTCGGCCATTCTCCAAATGATAGGCATTCTCCAGTTTCCAATTCTTTACCACTAAAAGAACTGCTATATTTTTGTATATATGTGTCCTTCCCCCTCCTTTCTAAAATATAAATTTATTTTCTGTTCCAAATTCTCTCCATTGACCTCCACTCCTTCCCCACCTATTAAGATGGCAAGAAATATGATACCCATTATACATATGAAATCATCCAAAACATATTTCTGCATTGACCATGATCTGGGAAAGGAGAAAAATAACAAGAAAAATAAAGTGAAAATATGCTTCAATGTGCAATGTGAGTCCATCAGTTCTCTATCTGTAGATGGTAGCATTTTTCTTTTTTTTTTAATGTTCTTTTTAAAAAAATATTTTCAGTTCCAAATTCTCTCTCTTATTCCATCCCTTTGCCCACCCACTGAGAAGGCAAGAAAGATGATACCCATTATGCATGTAATTATGCAAAACATATTTTTACATTAGTCATGTTCCCATCCTCCAAAGAAAAAGCAAGAAAAATATAAGAAGAAAAATCTGCTTGAGTCTATTGATTCTCTATCTGGACATAGATAGCATTTTTGTGAGTCTTTTGGAATTATGGTTAGTCATTGTATGAGTTACTGAATTTTTCAGTTGATTATTGTTACATTATTGCTAGTTATATTTTTTCTGGTTCTGCTCACTACCCTCTACATCAGTTTATTCAAATCTTTCCAATTTTTCTGAAACCATCCAATTCATCACTTCTTACAGCACAACAGTGTTCTGTTATATTTCTCTGCCAAAAGTTATTAAATTATTCCGCAATTGATGGGCATCCTTTTAATTTACAATTCTTTGACTCAGTGCTGATTCTATTTTAGAAATGTGATTTTTATCAAAGAAATTTGCTTCAAAGATTCACCTTCCTCCTCCATTTTCTCTTTTTCTTCTCATTTTAGCTTCATTAGTGTTGTTTGTGCAAAAACTTTTTAATGTTATATAATCAAAATTATTGACATCACCTCACACGAACCTCTTTGTCTTTTGTTCTTTCTGCCTTCGCTTTTTATATCTAAATCATGGATCCACTTTGAGATCTTTTAGCATAAAATGGGAGATGTTGGTTTATGCCTAATTTCTACCATGCTACTTCCCAGTTTTCTAAACAGTTTTTGTCAAATAGTGAGTTCTTGCCCTAATAGCTGGGGTCTTTGGGTTTATCAAATACCAGATTACTGTGAGCATTAATTCTATATATTGTGTACCTTGTCTGATCCACTGGTCAATTTCTCTGTTTCTTACCCAGTACCCAATTTGTTTTGATTAAACAAAGGATAATATAGTATAGTTTGAGATCTGGTACTGTTAGGCTCCCTTCCTTCACATTTTTTAAATTAATTCCCTTGATATTCTTGACCTTTTGTTCCTCCAGAAGAATTTTGTTTTTATTTTTCTAACTCTAGAAAGTAATTCTTTGGTAGTTTGATAGGTAAAGCACTGGATAAGTAAATTAATGTAAGTAGTGTTGTAATTTTTACTACATTGACTTGGCCTACCAATAAGCTATGAACATTTCTTCAATAACTTAGATCAGTCTTTTTTTGTGTAGAGTGTTTTGTGATTATGCTCATATAGTTCCTATATATATCTTGGCAGGTGGACTCCCAAATATTTTATTCTGTCTGTAGTTATTTTAAATGGAATTTCTCTTCCTGTCTCTTCCTGCTAGATTTTGTTGGCTACATAGAAAAATGCTGATTATTTTGTGGGGGGGTTTTATTTCCTTCAACTTTGACAAAATTGTTCATTGATTTAATTAGTTTTCTAGTTGACTCTTCCCCCTTCTTTCCTTCCACTTCCATATTGAATAAGATGAATTTCTGTACCCAGCTCTGTGAATATGTGCATTCTTTCTTCTTTAAACCAATTCAGATGAGAGAGTTTAAGTATTATTCATTTCCTTCCATCTCTTCCATTACACAAATTCTTTATGCACCCCATTTTGTAAGATGATTTCCCCCATTTTTCCTCTTCCTTCCTCCCTTCTCCCAGGGCATTTTTCTTTCTTACCTTGCCTTTTTTTCTTTTGAGACTATCCCAATAAAATAGAACCATACCCAGAGACCTTGTGTCTGGGGAGTAGACTTCCTCTAACAACCATTGTGATGCTCTTTTTTAAAATAATAGTTTTTTATTTTCAAAATACATGCAAAGATAGTTTTTAACCATTCACCCTTGGAAAACCTTATGTTCCAAATTTTTCTTCCTCCCTTCCCCTCACCCCTCCCCTAGACAGCAAGTAATCTAAGTTAAACATGTGCATTTCTTCTAAACATATTTCCATATTTATCATACAGCACCAGAAAAATCATATCAAAAAGGGAAAAAATGAGAAAGAAAAAATCAAGCACACAACAACAAAAAAGTGAAAATACTATGTTGTGATCCACATTCAGTCCCCACAGCCCTCTTTCTGGATACAGATGGTTCTCTCCATCACAAGTTTATTGAAATTGGTTTGAATCATCTCTGTTGAAAAAAGCCACATCCATCAGAGTTAATCATCACATAATTGCTGTGTACAATGTTTTCTTGTTTCTACTCACTTCACTTAGCATCAATTCATGTAAGTATCTCTGGGCCTTTCTGAAATCATACTGTTCATCATTTCTGACAAAACAATATTATTCCATAACATTCATATACCATAACTTATTCATCCATTCTCCAACTGATGAGCATCTACTCAGTTTCCAGTTCCCTGACACTACCAAAAAGAGCTGCTATAAGCATTTTTGGTACATGTGGGTCCCTTTCCCTTTTTTATGATCTCTTTAAAATATAGACCTAGTAGAGATACTACTTAATCAAAGGGTATGCACCGTTTGATAGCCCTTTGGGCAAAGTTCCAAATTGCTCTCCAAAATGATTAGTGATGATGTTGCATGTATCCTCTCTCCATATAAGAAAGGATTTTTATTTATTCCATTATGATCTCTCCTTAATGATTACTTTTTTACACTTCTCTTGAGTCTTGTGTTTAAATGTGAAATTTCTACTCAGCTCTGATTTTTCTGTCAGAAATGCTGGAAAGTCCTCTATTTCATTGAATGTCCATTTCCCACCACCACCTTCAACCAAAGAATTAAAGTTAATTTTTCTGGCTAGGTTATTCATTATTATAATCCCGGCTTCTTTGCTTTCCAGAATATCATTCCAACCTCTCTGCTCCTTTAACATGGATGCTGCTAAAGCTTGTGTGATCCTGGCTGTGGCTCCACAGTATTTGAATTCTTCTTTCTGGCTGCCTGAAGTACTTTCTCCTTTACTTGGGAGTTCTAGAATTTGGCTATGATATTTCTGGGAGTTTTCTTTTCAAGGTTTCTTTTAGGAAGAATTTTTTCTTTAAATTTTTATTCTGCTCTTTGGTTTTAAGATGAAATACAAATTCCTCTGTTCATCTTCTAATGTTTACTACCTGTATGACCCTGGCCAAATCACTTCCCCTCAATTTCCTCATCTATAAAATCAGGGGATTCAATTAAATGATCTCTGATGTCCTTTCTAGCTCAAGATGTGAAATTTTAGAAGAGACACTTATGTGACTTGGAACATGCTTACTCTTGAGGTAACAGGGTTGGGACATTTCTAATTGCTTTAGAAATTTTGGTGGTCCCATGAGATGAATGCTACCTCTTTGGTTTAGAAAGAGAAGGGAGCAGACCTCATTCCTAGTCAAAGCGAATGTCAGGATTGCCATATCATACTTCCAAGTGAGGAGAGAGGGAGCAAAAGGACAAAAGGGATCCTTCCCTGAAGCCATTTAGGAGCAGAGCAGACTCCCCAGAGAGCTCTGAGCCCTGCATGAGAAAACCCCTCTGATATCAACCCTTTTCACATCCAGGTTCAACAGATATTCCTTTAGTTCCATTGTGACAGTGAGTGAGAAATCTGTAAGGTGAATCCCAAGTCCATGGTTTGGTGCATTTTTTCAGATCAAGCCCTATTAATCAACCACGTAGACTTAATGTTAAGTAGAGGAGTAGAATTTAAAAAAAAAACAACAACAACAACAACATTGACACAGTCTTTCCCCTTAAAGACCTTGCAGTCTAGTCTGGGGGTCTTGAGAGGTATATATAAGTAAGTGTACATAGACAGTTAGGAATGCCCAATTTGGAGTCAGAAACACTGAATTCAAATCCACCCCCAGGTACTTACTAACTGTGTGACCCTGCAGAAGTCATTTAATCTCTGTTTGCTTCAGTTTGCTCATCTGTAAAATGGGGATAATAACCTACTTCGTTGCATAAGGTCAAATGAAATCACATTTATAAAGCATTTTACAAACCCTAAGGTGCTATGCAAATGTTAGTTATTATTATTATCATTATCATCATCACTATTACTCAAACATAAGATGATACATAAGAGGAAGCACCATTTGGTGGAATACATACCCAGTGTTCAAATCCAGTCTCCATCACTTGCTATGCATAAAAAACGTAATAGTTCCCACCCTCAAAAAGCTTAAATTCTATTGGTGGAGACGTTATACATAGGGGACTGGTGACCAGAGAGGGGCTTTTGGTTGGGGAAGTACAAGGATAATAAGTAGATTGACACCCTCTTTCTAGGAACATCGATAGTGTGGATATGATATGATACAAAGCTAGAAAGTAGGGAGAGGATGGCAGAGTGCCACTTGCTGAAGGCCCAGCCCTCTATGCTTTTTGCCACACTAAACTGAGAGGGATGCGGATTGAAGCAGGAGGACCAGGCAGGAGTGTGGATGAAAGGAAGTGTGGATGTGAACAAGGGGACGGGTTAAAAGTGAGAGAGAATCACTAGAACTTGGTAAGTGATTTGGATTTGGAGAGAGGGATCATAAACTGGGAAGGCACCTCAAACACCTATTATTCTAACACTTTCATTTCACAGATGAGCAAAGTTAGACCGGGGAGACTAAGTCTAGGTCACAGAGATAGTAAGCAGTCAAGGTAGAATTTAAACTTAGATCTGTCGATTGCACCACGCTACATCTAAAAGAGCCAAAGATGACTCTGGGGTTTTGAGTCTGGGGCAAGGGACTACTTTCCCAAGAAATGGAGATATCAGGCAGAGTGGTCTAAATACATGTAAGAACAAGCTCCTTTCAGGTTTCTCCAGCATCTGAAGGAGACAACAATATGGCTAGACAGGTGGCCATGAAAATGGCCTGGTCCCTGAGTTCAGTGACTGTCTCTCAATAGGCTTTCCTCAACCTAATGGATTTCATGAAGATTGGAAGAGACTTAAGGTCTGAAAAGCTGGGGAGCCTGAACCTTCAGAGCTATTTGTTAGTTATAAGGCAAATTACCATCAGCCCTGGTGGACTGTCCAACTTCCAGATATGAAACAGGAAGTTCACAGCATCATCAATCACAAGAACTAGGAGAAGATCTTTGACTGAGGCACCCGAGCCCTAGTAGAGGAAGCAGGGTCCAAAGCATAAGCTTTGTAAGCAAAGGTACTAACTGCTGGCCTGGAGTGAAACTGTTTCTGGTTGTAAAGACCTTGGAAGCCAGGTCTGAGAATCTCCCATGAGGCTGGGAGTTTTCTCCTGGTCCTCAGGCAAGGAGTTTTATTTCTTCTAAAATTTTATTTATTCTTCTAAAAGCCGACCTAGAAAGTTTCTGCTAAGAGATAGGATAATGGAACATCACTGCTTCTTGCACAGGAAAGATAGCTCAGAATCACAATAGTGGAGGCAGCAGAGACTACAGCTACTCATTGTCTTCAAGTACAGAGGAGTAGGAGCCCTTTAAGCCAGGCATCCCCCCCAGAACAGGGGAGCCTAGAAGGGGATGAACAGACCTGGGGGGAGCAGCCCTGTGACATGGCCAGAGTCTTCACTAGCTTGCAGTGTCAGGATGAGTGATGCTTCCCCTCCGTGTGTGTGCTCTGGACCTAAGCATTTGCTCCACATGCCCCAATCGCAGTTATTTTCTCCACTTGTGCCTGCGTTGGACCACTTGTTCATATTTGGGGGAAATAGCTTGTTGTCACTTTTTTATTATGTTGCTTTATTGATGCCTTTGTTTTTAACTCATTGGGTCTGTTAGCTGACTTTTAAAGGTCAAACAACATCAGTAGGGGTTCATGAATCTTTAAGGGCTGCCAACACCCAGAGTGCCATGAAATTGGGTTAACTGTTTGCTGGGGAACCAGCCCTGCAATTTGGGAGCATCCAAGGGGGCTACAAGTATTTCAGAGAAGGGAAAGTCACTTGCTGAGTCTCACATTAGCACACAGGAAAGCCAGGAACGTGGGTCCTCTGACCCTGAGCCTAGAGCTTAGAATAGGTTTTCAATAGTATATTTCTCCAATTCTTTAATGTTCATATAGGGCTTTCCTCACAACCCCATAATTATTCCTGTTATATAGATAAGGAAATTGAGGTTTTGAGGATGGCTGAAGGTCACACAGAAAGTAATAGCTGAGTCAAAAACTGACCCCAGATTAGCTGGTTGCAAACTCATGTTCTTTCTAACTCACTTCACTTCCTCCCCAAGATGAGGATCCTTTGTAGCTTTACTAGATTACCTTCTATTTCAGTCTTATCACTATCAGAATTCCAGAATACCAGAGGTGACTGGATTACAGAATGACGGATTCAGAGAAGGCAGCAAGACCCATTTAAGGATGGCTCCTCCCTGGCTGGCTGGCTTGAGGTTCCACTACCAGTGGCTTCAGCATCCTGTACTGCCCTCCCAAGCTAGCCACACAAAGGCAGGGTGGGCCCAGGAAGCAGACTCCGGGGCTCCCCTCCGGCCTTATCAGTCTTCCCAGGCATCCTTCAAGAGGCTCAGCTGGAGGCTGGTTTCAAAGGAGCAAAGAGATGGGTTGTTTTTTCAGTAGGAAGTGTTTACAAATTGCTACAAGCCAAACATAGAAAAGGGCTGCCTTTAGTTCCTCTGGACCTTACAGCAAGCAGAAGCTCTCTCCTCCCCTCCCCTCCTCTTCCCTAACCCCCTCATCCTCTCTCCTCTTTTTTTCTCCCCTCACCTCCCCTCTTCTCCTCTCCCCTCATCTCCTCTCCCCACTCCTAAACTACACTTTGCACAAATACTTGTCACTTTTTGTCTGGTGGCCACAGGAAAATGGAAGCTGAGAGCTGGAAGAGATGGAGGGCTGAACAGGGGATCTTGGACAGACCCCCTTCTCTGCAAATCACACCTTTACGTGGAAGGTTCCACTGGTCTCTTAGGTTCCTTGTTGGCTATAGCCATACAAGGCAAAGCCAGGCAGAGAAGGAGGCTGCTGTCAGTGGAGAAAGATATTCCCATCACACCAATGATTACATCAATACTAAAGGTCGTGTTGTGGCTTTCCCCTGCTAGAGCACTCCCTCCCTCCATGTCTCTTGTAGCCTTCTAGGCCTCTGGAGCTAAAGCCCAGGAGCTGCTAAGGCCGGGCCTCCCTGCTGTACTTCTTGGGAACTTAGCCAGACTGACCCTTGAACAATAGACATGGGCTGCCAATGGCCTGTACCTGAAGTCTGATAGGACTGCTGAGGTTGTTTCCTGGCCAGCACAGTGGCTTTCACACCACAATGAGACAGCAAAGGAGGAATTGGAATAAGGAGTAATTTAGTCACATCTAATAGCATGGAGTTCTGGTACTTTCCTGTGGGACCCCGAGGAGCTCATGTCACCAAACGGCCTCTTCTGCAAAGGTACCCTGACAGTGGGGAAGTATAATTTCAAATTTCTTTCTAGAATGGCTAGACCAGTTCCCAGTTCCATCACAGTACATGAAATGCATGTATATGTATAATAAAAATGTAAAAACAGAAGAAGAAAACACTACATGAGGATACCTGTCCACATTTCCTCCAGGCCTGGTCATTTTCCATTCATTGTCAGTTATGCCGATCTGATAGACATGAAGTGGAAACTCAAAGTTATTTTAATTTTCATTTCTTTAATTATTAGTGACTTAGAGGACTTTTTTTTTGCTAATTGTATTGTTTTATTTTTCTGGTTATCTTTTATACATTCATTTTTTAAAATACACATGGAAGAAAAAAATGAACAAAAGGGAAAAACCACAAGTGGAAAAAGAAAACAGAAGAAAAAGAAAAAAAGAAGTGAGCATAGCATGTGTTGATCCACATTCAGTCCCCAGGAGCTCTTCTTTCATATGATTGTTGTTAACTTGGATTTTTTTCTTTGAAAATTACCTGTTCATATCATTTGACTTTTTATCAACTGGAGAATGATTCTTATTCTCATAAATTTGTGTCAACTGCCTATATGTCTTAACAATCATATCTATGTCTACACATTTATATCTTTATCAGGGAAACTTGCTACAATATTTTCCTCCATTTCTTTGCTTCTTTTCTACTTTGGTTTTAAAAGTCTGTGTAAATTTTTTTTATAATTTATGTAATCAAATAGTTTTTTCCCACAGTTAATATGGACACTGGTCAGGTGGTGGGGGTAGGAAGGGATATAGCTATGGAAGTTGTAAATCAGGTAAAAAGTAGGGAGAGCAGCACCAGAATGAGAAACAAAGGAAGGCATTGACCAGGAGTACTGGAGGTCAATGTCTCAATGATCTGTCAAATTAGTGATAGTAAAATTAATATGCTTTCTTATTTATTTAAATGAAATGTTTATTTGTTATATTTACTTACAATTTATTCATTTATTTACAAATTTGTAAGACAATTGAAGAAACTAATTCTTCTTAATAGATATACTCAAAAGAGTTAAATTTCTTCCTTTCTTAAAAGATTTAATATTTAATTTCCCCCCAATTATCTAGTTCAGTTTCTTATAGTAATATTTTTTTTTAGCTTTCCTGAGTCTGTTTCTACATCTGTATAATGTGGTTGTTGGTCCAGACTATTGTCAAAGAATTTCTGCTCCAAGTTCTATGATATAGTATTTTATCCTTTACTTAATACTTTCTTTATAATAGCTGTACAAGGTCATTAGACCAGATTATCCTCATTTTGTAGATGAGGGAACTGAGGCAAAAATAGCAGAATAAATTGTTTTTTGTCCCAAACCTAGTAAATGTCAGGTATAGGATTTGAACATCTGTCTTTTGACTCCAACATTAGTGTTTTTTTCTAGTATACTAACATTTCCTCAAGTTTTATGCCCCTTCTTTCTTTTATCATATTTAAAGCCTGTCTTCTTATTTTTATGTGACAAAGGGGAGCTGAACTTAGATTCTAGTCACTCACTTGTCTGTCTTGCTGGAAGCCAAAGCATTTGTTTTTGCCAGACAAGTGGGTGGTTTGACAGATCAAGATGGCATTGGAAACAGGATTTGGAACCACCTGTTCCCACAGCCCACATATTGGCGCCGGGAGTATTATTTTCATTGTGTTTTGATGTGTCTGTTTTTAATTAAAAACAGTTGACAGCTTTTGGCTTGCTAGAAAGACAGTGTTGTTGTGTGGAAAGAGCATTTTGAGTCCAAACATCTGCTCTTTGGTGTTGGGCTGGGCCTGGGGACCCAAACTTGAAAAGCTCCCATCTCAGAAATTGGAAGAGCTGGTGGTTCTGGTCTTTGGAGACTCCTGGAGAAAAGGAGAGGGTCTCCAGGGCACACGTGGAAGAGGACAAATGTTCTGGCTTTCAATATGACAGTCGGCAAGTCAACATACATTGATTAGGCTCTTACTGTGTGCCAGGCACTGTGCTAAGGGCTGGGAATACATAGAAATACAGAAAGAAAGACTTGATGAGCTTACATTCGAATGGAGGAAGACAATAAACAAAAGGAAGCTGAAAAAGAAAGGGAGGAATGGGGAAAATCAAGATGCCAAAGATACCCATGCTGGGATATGGTAGATAATCAAAGAGGAGCCTAGAAATTTGGCTGGCCTGGGGACTCTGCTTAAATGGAGGCTCTAGAAGGAGCTGTCCAGTCAGAGGCTGAGACCACAAGGCTGGAGGATATTTCCGATGTATGAATTTCAGGGCCGGGCTGAGTTTCCTTGTGTCTGGTGGAAAATGCTTGGAGTGCAGCCTTCAAAAGAGGAAACAATTAGAGTTGGCAAATGATCAGCATAAAAGCTTGGTAGGAAGTACTGGGCTAGAATTCTCATTCTAAGTCAAATAGATAGTCTCCAGTTTGGTGCTATGAAACCTATGATCAACCCAAAGAATGGTCATTAATGAGTAGCTGGCACCTCAGAAGGAAGTCTGTAGTGGAGTGCCCAAGGGATCTTTTACTGGTCTTATACTGTTTTGCATTTTTATCAGGAATTTAGTAGAGGAATTTAGAAAGTAGAGATCACCTGCTTATTAGCTTCAGCCCTCAATAAGTCCTTGATTGGCTAAATTTAGGAACCAGTCAACAAGTATTTATTAAGGCGCAGTGGACTGCAAGTATGTGGCCAAGTACAGATCCCAGGGGCACTCCACTGGAGACCTTCTAAGTTAACACCCCGTCATTATTGATTTCTCAGTAGGTCTAGCCATTCAACTAGCCTCTAATTCACTTACTTTTATTATTCTCTGTTCTATCCATCTTTACCATAAGAATAGCATGAGGGACTTTATCAAATATTTTGATAAAATATAAGGCAGTAATATCTGTACTGTTTCCCTAGTCTACCAACCAGGATAGCAACCTGCCTACAAAGAGGAAATAAAATCCTTCTAGCCCACTCTGCTCAGTTTGAAGTCATGCTGGTCAGTGCTTTGGGAGTTCAGTTTCCTTGGCAGTGATTGACCAATGCTTTTCTGGATTGAAAGTCATAGAATGAAACTAGCCATGGAAATCAAGTACCCAGCCTTCATTCTCTTCCCTTTTTGGAAAATCAGAAGTATCACTACCCTGCAGAAATGCTAGGGCACTTCTCCCAGTTTTCACCCTTCTAAGATCACTGTCAATCTCATGTGCCAAAGAGCTAAGTAACCTGGGTCAGGTGGCTGGGTGACCTCTCATTATCTCCTTGCTTAAGAATTAGCAAGGAGTTATCTTCTCTTTAGTTTTTCTGGTCCAACCGTCATTATCCTTGGGAGTGTAAACAGAAATAGAGCAAGAATTGAGAATGAGTGATAAAAAGAGGAAACCATATAGAGCTGAGCATAAATCCCTGGAGCATTTCACTTGAGACCTCCTTATGAGATGACCTCAAGCATTTAAATGCTTCTTCTTTGGGTCGCAGCTGTTCAGCCAGTTTCAATATCATTTAATTGTGCTAGATTTATCTTTCTCACATCCATTCTCACTGACCCATCACCTTTGAGAAGCATCTTCTCTCCCTACTTTGAGCTTCCTCTTGTTTTAATATCTACTTAACTACAAACTCATTTCTTGGCCTGATTCCTCTTGTGAGCCCAGCTTCTATTTAGCTTTAGCAGAGTCCCTGACTTTATTCTTAGAGGGCAATGTTATACTTGGATATTTCTGTGTGATTCTTGATCTTGCTTATATCATCTATACTTTATTTTTTAATTTATTCATTTTTAACATTTATTTAAAAAATCAGAATTCCAAATTCTCTCCCTTTCTCTCCCTCCCTCCCTCATTAAGAAGGCAACTAATAGGATATCAATTATATGTGCAAAGTCATGCAAAAGGTTTCCACACTAGTGTGTTGGGAGGGGGGGGAAGGCAAGAAAAAGAAAGGGCAAAAAAAAATCTGCTTTAATCTGAACTCAAAATCCATCAGTTTTCTCTCTGCAGTGTATAGCATTTTTCATTGTGTCCTTTAGAATTGCCTTGGATCATTGAATTGATCAGAGTAGCTGTCTTTTTTTACAGTTGATCTTCATTATGGTATTGCTGCTGTTACCATGTTGTACATGTTTTTTTTTTTTAAACAAATCAAGTTTATTGGGTGAACCTCCTGAATAATTATATTACTCTCTTTAGACAACAACCCCTTTTTCTTTATGGAATTCTTTTTCCTTATGTCTTGAGGGTTTCATTCTTGAGCACAATCCCTTTTCCCTGCTAGGTGGCATAATGATCTGGAATCAGGAAGACTTGAGCCCAAATATAGCCATAGATAGTAGTTGTGTGATCCTGGGCAAGTCACCTACCTCTTGTCTGTCTGTGTTTCCCCATAATAACGCCTACCTCCCAGAATAGGTGTGAGGATCAAATAAGAATAAATAATTCCTTCCTTCCTCCCTCCCTCCCTTCCTTTCTTCCTCCCTCCCTCCCTTCCTTCCTTCCTTTCTCCCTCCCTCCCTCCCTTCCTTCCTTTCTCCCCCCCTCCCTCCCTTCCTTCCTTTCTCCCTCCCTCCCTCCCTTCCTTCCTTTCTCCCTCCTTCCTCCCTCCTTCCTTCCTTTCTCCCTCCCTCCCTTCCTTCTTTCCTCCCTCCCTCCCTCCCTCCCTTCCTTCCTTTCTCCCTCCCTCCCTCCCTTCCTTCCTTCCTCTCCCTCCCTCCTTCCTTTCTCCCCCCCTCCCTCCCTCCTTCCTTCCTTCCTTTCTCCCTCCCTCCCTCTTTCCCTTCCTTCCTTCCTCCCTCCTTTCCTTCCTTCCTTTCTCCCTCCCTCCCTTCCTTCTTTCCTCTCTCCCTCCCTCCCTTTCTCCCTTCCTCTCTCCCTCCCTCCCTTCCTCCCTCCCTTCCTTCCTTCTTTCCTTCCTTCTTTCCTTCCTTTCTTCCTTCCTTCCTTCCCTCCCTTTCTGGACTGAATGACCCTTCCTCTGAACTCTTTGAAATCTGCTTTCTTCAAATCTAGGATGCCTGTAGTTACTTGGCTTTCCTTTCCTTCTCTATCCCAAACCTGGGGGGGAGGGAGGGAAATGCTTATTTTCACTCTAAGTCTTATCATTTCTATCCAGAAGTCACTTCCTAGATTTTTGAGACTCCCCAATGGGGAAAATCAAATCTAGGAAAAGAATTTCCACATTTCAAGTCCTTTGGATTGAAGTCCTTCTGGATTCTAAGTGTTTCCTACAAGCCGGCAGTACCTGTCCTGTCTCTTATATAAATTGGTTCTCTGATCCTGGCAAACCATTTAGTCTTGCACTGATATGAAGTTCATATAGACATAGAAGCCCTTAAACTGTATGTAAGGATCCCTTTGGGATGCATATCAACTTAGAAAATCACAGATTAACTTTATGCTCTACTATATTTTTATTTGTTTTGTAAAATATTTCCCAATTACATTTCAATCTAATTCAGTTAATCTGTGGTTTTCCCTAAACCAATAAAATTGTGGGTCCAGTATTTATTCCTATTGTTAGATTTTAGGTTTTAATCTATTTTTAATGGACAATTTTGATTGCTCTTATAGTCATGTTAGCTGTGTTTGACTCTTAACCAATCTCTTTTAATGTTTTGGGGGGGTTTTTTGGCAAAGATACTGGAGTGGTTTGTCATTTCCTTCTTCAGCTCATTTACCTATGAGGAAGCTGAGGCAAACAGGGTTAAGTGACTTGCCTAGGGTAACAGAGTTAATAAATGTCTGAGGCCAAATTTGAACTCAGGTCTTCCTGACTCCACATCCAATACATTATCTGTTGCTTCACCTAGCTGCTTGAACAACTTTGATTACATGAAATTAAAAAGATTTTGAACAAACAGAACCAATGCAAACGAAATCAGCAAGAAAGCAAAAAACTGAAAAGAAATTCTATCACAAATTTCTCTGATAAAGGACTGATTTATCAAATATATTGGGAACTAAGCCAAATTTATAAAAAGTAAGAGTCATTTCTCCAATTAACAAAAAGACAAAGAATGTGAATAGGCAGTTTTCCAAAGAAATCAAAGCTATTAATACTCATAAAAATGTTCTGTCACTAATAAATACAAATTAAAACAACTCTGAGATATCACGTTACACCCATCATATTAGCTAAAATGACAAAAGGAAAATAACAAATGCTGCAAAGGATGTAGGAAAACAGTTACACTAATGAACTATTGGTGGAGTTGTGAAATGGTTCACTGAAGAATGATATGGAACTATGCTCAAAGGGCTACCTTTTGATGCAATAATACTGCTACTTAGGTTTATATCCAAGGAGAACAAGGAAAATCAGAAATGATCCATATGCACAAAATATTTATAGCAGCTCTTTTTGTGATGGTAAAGAATTAGAGGTTAAGGGATGCCCATCTGTTGGGAAATGACTGAATAAGTTGTGATATATGATTGTTATGGAATGTTATTATGCTAAAGCAGCCTGGACAGGAGCCAGGAAGACCTGAATTCAAATCCAGTCTCAAGACATTTACTAGTTATATGACCCTGGGCAAGTCACTAAGCCTTGTTTCTCTCAGGTTCTTCATCTGTAAAATGAGCTGGAGAAGGATATGGCAAACCATTCTAGTATCTCTGCCGAAGAAACTGCAGATAGGAGGCAGCTAGGTAGCACAGTGTAGCCACTAGCACTGAAGTCAGGAGGACCTGAACTCAAATCTGGTCTCAGACAATTAACACTTCCTAGCTGTGTGACCCTGGACAAGTCACTTAACCCCAATTGCCTCAGCAACAAAAAAAGAAAGAAAAGAAAGAAAAAGAAAACTGTAAGCGGGATCACAAAGGTAGACATGACTGAAACAATTAAATATCAACACTATTGTGCTATAAGAAATGACAAGCAGGAAGCTTTCAGAAAAACCTGGAAAGATTTACACAAACTGATGCAGAGTGAAATAAGTAGAACCAGAAGAATATTGTATATAGTAACAGTGATACTGTACAATGATCAATTGTGAATGGCTTAGTCATTCTGATCAGTACAATCTTCCAAGACCTTTCCAAAGGAGTTACAATGAAGGAATATATATAATGAATATTACATATATATATACAATATATATTGATATAATGAATATATATATATTCATTATATAATAATATAATGAAGGATTATATTGATATAATGAAGGAATTCCAGAAGTAGAACTGATAAACCCTGAGTATGGCTTGAATTATATTTTTTCACTTTATTTTTCTTGATTTTTTTGCAACATGCCTAATATGAAAATATGTTTTGCATGATATCACATGTATAATGGGTATCATATTGCTTGATTTCTCAAGGGCTGTGAGAGGAGCTGGAGGAAGAAGAGAATTTGGAACTCAAAATTTAAAAATAATATGTTAAAATGTGGAAGAAAATTAACCCATTTTGCAAACATGTCATTTTATTGGGGGAATTTAATTCATTTGTCATTTCAAAGACTACATTTGATTTTTTCTCAGTTATTCTATTAAAAAGGAATCTGTATTTTCTTATTTTTGCTATTAATTCAAACTATTAATGTTTTCTCTGTTACACATTAGTGCTTATAAATATTTTGCATTTAATTCCTATTTTAACAACCTCTGTTGCAAAATAATTATGTAAGTATCTTTATCTTGGACTTTTAGCAAAGATCAGAGCTCCCCTTTGGGATTACTCAGCCCCGTCTCCTTTTCTCTTTGTTTTTTCTAAAACTTCTTTCAAATTCAATGTTCTTACACTTTTCATATTGTGAGTGTCTGGTTTATCTTGATTTGAGAAGTATGAGTTATTTGGACTCATTTTTTGGCCAGAAAACTTGGAAGATTTCCTTGAAGCACATTTTATATCTATGCAAACTTTTCAAAGTCTAAGTACTTTTCACATGTCCCTTTTTCACCTTCCCAAAATATACTGAGGATTACTGAGTCAATAATGATGAGTTCATGGCTGATGCTTCTCAGTTTCATGTCTAGTATATTCCAATTTCTCTGCTTGTCCCTTGTCCTCACTGAAAAGTCAGCTGGAATCCTGGCTAATGTTTCTTGATTAATGACTTCTATATTTTTCTCTGGCATTATGGAAGAATTTTTCCTCCTTATCACTACTGTGTTGGAGTTTAACTATGATGTGTTTGGATGTGCTAAATCTTAGGTCCTTCCTTCCTGGGGTCCTATGGATTATATTTGCATGTCATTTTTTTTTTTTGCTAATTCAAGAATGTTTTCTTGTATAATATGTAAGAATATAATAATATTCAGATTCTTCTATTTTTCTAAATTTTCTGGATGTCAGTCATCTTAAATGGCTGTGAAATATCCAGGCATTAAAATTCAGGACAGCCAAGGTGTTTGCAATTTAGAGAGCAGTTTATTCACCGGTCGGAATATTTGGGACGGATCTCTGGATCGAGTTCCGTTCCAAACCCAAGTAGAAACAGGCTTATAAGCAATTCTTGTTCTACCTTGTGGTTACAACAGTGACTCAACTTCTCACTCGAGAAGGGGGATGCTGGGGAACTTACAGGATGTCTGACATTGTTAGGCAAGCATTCTGTCTGAACATAGTTGAGCAACATTTTCTGATAAGCCTGAGGCCCCTTGACCCAGGGATGAGAGGGCCAGTTTTTTGTCCATTTCACTCCCTCCCTTTTTATGTTCATAGTTGTGACTCATCTGAGGCCAAGAAAGAAAAAGTCATCTTGAGGGTGAAAAGTTTCAGGGTCTGTAAGAAGTGAGGCACTTAATAATGCAGTTTGCTATGAGGAGGAGAAGAAGGAACAAGAGGACTGAACTTGCGATTAGAGTGACTTATACCAGGACATTTGAGCCTTACAACTGGCCTCCTGGCCATCCAAACGTTTATGCAAGGAGGCAAGTGATTGCCTAATGACCCCCAACTGACTTGACAACGTCCACTAGGGAGTCCACTGATTTTTCTAAATGGGTGATGAGACTCTCTAGAGTCTGCATCAACCTGAGAGCTAAGAAGGCAAATGTAAGGCCGAGAAATTGAGGCAAGAGAGAGATCAGAGAGCTCCCAATATTCTATTAATTGGAGAGTTTGATTGACTGAACAGGACTCTATTCTCAAAGTATCCAGTGATGAATGAGTTAGACCAAGGCAGGGGCGGGGTCAGAACATTGAGAGTGGGAACAGCAATCTGGTTCTGACAGCGTGGTGGGAAACACTGGACATTCTGATAGGAGCCAGGAAGTCTGAACTCCCCCTTACCTTGAGTCTCACATTAACAATTTATAATCTTAGAGCAAGTGGCCCTCAGTCTTCAATGAACCAGAGGGGGAGTTACAATTAAGGGGATTGAGGCAGAACAGTTAAGGAAACTGAGGCAGGACTATTAAAGAGGACTGTGGCACAACATTCCACACTCTCTCTTCTGAATCTTATGTGAAACAAATAAATCAAAATAAAACTAGAAAAGAAAAAAAAATACAAGGACAACTCTCTCCCTGATAATCCCAGAGTTAGCAGCAGTACAAAGGCTCCCTGTTGCAAGTATGTCAGGTCCTCTGCATTTGGGGCCCCATCTCAGCCAGAGAATCCAGTTTGAGATGGACAGTTCACTGTGAGTTAGGTCTGTGGTCATTTGTACACTTAACTCAGTCTCTGCTTACAGAGCAGCAGGGCTCAAGGGTTCAAGGCCCATTCTGAGGGGCAGATCTCTCCAGGGAAGAAGGGTGAGGCTTGGAGTTGTTTCACCTGTCCCCTAAAAAAACAAAACACAAATACCCAATAACAGACAGATGACCAGGCTAAATATTTATTTGCCTAAGCATTTAGGATACAGTGATTACATATAATCAGACTGAAAACAGCAAGGTATGACATAATCGAATTGCATTAACAATCCTATTGACCATTGCTCTGACCATAGAGATCAGTTATGGGAGGAAAAATTGCAAGAACTTAACTATAGCATAACATAAGCAGCCAAAACTCAACCTTCAGCACATACAGAATAAAATAGCTTTAATCCAGTTTTATTCCAATCAATTGTCCCACTACTGTCAGAGAGTGGAGCTTTAAAACTCCCAAATAGCATTAACTAATTAACTACAAGCCCAAGAAATTTTTCCTTCAATAACAGGTTCCATTAATCAAATTTCTGGCAAATCCTAAACAAATATTTACCATAACCTTATGGTGATAACAGTAAGAAATGTGTCCCAATAAGTTCACAATTTAAACAATTATCCAAGTAGATGTTTCATAAGTGAAGGTTATACATACAAATCAGTTTGCTTTTAAAATACCCAATACATAGAAAAATATCCCAAATTGCATATTGTCTATAACAGGAACATTTTCAAAAGCACAAAGAAACTCTATTATTTTCAGAGGTCCTTTAAATAACCTCAGGATGACCACAATACAATCAGTTAAAACTTATACAGAATGTCCAAATACCACATAAGAGAATCTGAAAGATTCTTAAAAATAGCAATTAAACTTTTAGGAAGAATCCTACCAAAGTATGGATCACATTTATGACCACATTCCTCAAACAAGAAAACCATCATGTATCAAGAAACAAATATTCAGTCAATTAACCTAAAAGTAAGTCTGTCCCTTTAAATCAGTTCTCTGCACTAGCAGTAACTTAATTTAAAAAAAAACAAACAAACAAAAAAACAGCTAGAACACACTTAGGGGGTGAGGGGAGGAGAGGATTCCATGTGGCTGCCCTTCCCCCACTCCTGCACTCTTCTTTCCAGTTCTCTTCAAAACTTTTAAGATTCACAACATAGTGAATAGCTAGATAACTCCATAAAACATCCCTTACAATGTTAACATTTAAACTGAATCAAATCAAACTTTTTACAGTTTTTTTTTTTCCTACCTGAGTATTGTCTGACAGCAATTAGCATCTCTCTTATCTGTCCAGGCAGAGTTTGAATTTTATTGCTCTTTCTCTTCCTCTCTAATTAAATCAGGCTGCTTTTTTTTTTTCTTTAGTAATAAAGGTATCAATATTTAAACAAATTCCAAGATGTTTTCCTCAGAATAAACAAATCTAGCATGCAAAGGCAATAGCAAAATTATTTCTCACAATTTTCAGAATCATCCCAAAGTTCCTAATCAACTTTTTTTTCTTTTCTGAGTTTCGATTAGATAAGGTTTTATTGCCCTCTACTTTCACAGGTTCTGAAAACTGCTTTAAGGGAAAAACTTTCCTGTCAGTTTAAAATCCCCAAGTTCCATTTACTTACAAATTAGTACAACAGGTTAAAATATTTAAAATCACAAACAAATTTTCAAATAACCAATTCCTAAATTTCTTAATCATTGTTCTTAAAACTTAACAGAGCTCTTAAATTAACAAAACAGACAAATCACACAGAACACATACAACTAAAAGAGTGCTCCTAAAGTACTCAGAATCAGATCAGACCAGATGTGTCCAGATTTAGACACCCAGGACCATCACACAGAGTCGTCTGCAAGGGGGTTTTAGCACTGTATCCAGCATACCCCACTTGCTACAGATACAAGAGTACTCACCAGACCAGACAGGTGGCTGCAGGATAGTTAGGCAGCTGCAGAGGCCCCTCAAAATCTTATTAACCAGAACTGGCTTTTAGAATGCTTTATGCCAATTTTGAACCGAATTCAAAAATTTGGGTCTCACTCGCCTGGTCCGCAGAAAGAGATTCCTGGAAACTGAGGCTGAGGAACATCTCTTGGTGGCCACCCTCTAGGATCCATAATCTCTTTTGCCTTCCAGGAAGAGGTACTGGCCATCACCTCCAAGTGAAATAGCCCAGGCAATAAAATTTAGGACAGCCAAGGTGTTTGTAATTTAGAGAGCAATTTATTCATCAGCTGGGAGGGATCTCTGGATCGAGTTCCATCCGAACCCAAGTAGAGACAGGCTTATAAGCAATTCTTGTTCTGCCTTGTGGTTAGAACAGTGAGTCGACTTCTCGCTGGAGAAGGGGGATGCTGGGGAGCTTATAGGATGTCTGACATTGTTAGGCAAGCATTCCATCTGAACATAGTTGAGCAGCATTTTCTGATAAACCTGAGGCCCCTTGATCCAGGGATGAGGGGGCCAGTCTTTTGTCCATTTCAGTTGCGACATCTATTTTCCAGATCTGCCACTTGGATCTGTTTGTTTTCTAATTGTGTGTGGAATGAAGTTGTTTTTCTGTATAATGTAGTTCTTTCCATCTGCCCTGTATGAATATAATTCCATTTTTCCATTTCCATGGAATTATGGATATAATTCCAAATTTGCTGTTGGTTGCTTCTGAATATCTTTTTTGTTTCTATTTTATTCTATATAGTGACTATTTCCATCATTATTTCCTCCTAGAATTTTTTTAAAAACATCTTTTAAATTTAGGTTGGGTGTTTACCTTGGTTCAGGAACTCATTACCTCTTCTTACCTGTACTATTTTAAGAACCTCCTGAGTGGAGGGTCCAGTTCATTCTCTATAAAACTTCGAAATAATCTTTCTATGCCCTATGTCTGCCCATCATTCCCTTCTTATTCCTGCCTCTCAGAAACCTTGCTTTCCTTCAAGGTTCAGCTCAGGTGCACTCTCCTCTTGAAAGCTTTCCCTGATTCACCTCATTAAGGTTTTCTTCCTCTTTTTCTTGTTGTGTACTGTACTTCTCTGAGTTTATGTTGTTTTAGTAAAAAGTCTATATTCTAAGGCAAGGACTACACAGCTTGTCTTTCTGTTCCAGGACATGCCTAGTGCTTTTCAGGAAGTGGGCATTTCACAAAGTATTTAGGGAAGGAAAATGAGCTTCTCCAATGAGTGTTTTAGTTTTTTCAAGTACTTTTTCAATCAGTAAATATTTGTTAAGCACCTGTTATATGCAAGGCACTGTGCTAAGTGCTTGAAATTTGATCTTGGGGTTTTTCCTATAATACAGAATCTAATTTCTTATTTCTTACTCAATGTGTCATTTTCTGTGTATGCAGGGTCTATTGCCTTTGTCCATTTGCTTTTTCTCTGGGACCTTAACTGGACAAGTCATTCTTTATAGGGGTATATTCCTTTGTTGTTGTTTTTCACTCTGTTCATGAGTGGATTTTGTTCTCTGGTCACTTTTCTTCTCTTTAGTGTTTGTCTTTATTATTTCCTTAATCTTGCCCTTGGCAGATCTTTTACACACCATTGCTGTCTTTCCTGGAAAATCTCTTCCTTTTTGTGAGCCCACCTTCTATCATGTATTCCCCATGATCAGTGATGGTAACTCTGCCGTCTCCTTTGCCCATCCCTTCAATGTCCTGGGAGATGGTCCATAGGGGTCAGGCACTGAACTCCTCCTGCACAATCAGGAGTTCTCTGTGATTTGTGCTTATGCATTGACTTCCTGACTTTTGAGGGAACGCAATTCCGTAAGAGTGAATTTTGGCCTTTCAAGTCCAATAGTTGTCCTCCTTAGTAGAGAGAAGTCAAATGACATTTAAATAGCCCAGTCTTCTCTTGGTCATCACTCATTGCCATCCCATTGGACATGGTTGGAGCTTCATCTTTTCTCTTTATAAGGAAAGGGCTACTCTTTGTCTTAGTTTTCTTACCGGACTTAGTTCAATGCAGGTCTTGGCACCTCTGACCCTTTAAAACCCTGCTACTTTGTCAGTTAATAAACATTTATTGGGCACCTACTGTGTCACAGCTCTGTGCCTAGTACTGATCCTACAAAGAAAAACAAAACTAAAGTAAGAAATGTGAGAAAACACATTTATTTTAAGTACATAAGTACCACTTGCAAAAATTGTGTACATAGATGAGGAAGGCCTGATTAGATCTGGGATGTCCTTACAACAAAAAAATACACTACTATACTAGTTAAACAAAAAACAAAAAACAAAGAAAGAAAAAAGACAAGTCTTGGTCTTAAGCAGTTTATAATCAAATAAAAGAGATAACATGTGCCAACAATCTTTTCCTTTCACTCACAGTCACTATCCCTTGATTCTATCTTGTATAAATAAACATCTTCAGTTTCTCTAGGTATTTTCCCCAGTCCCTTTTCATGAGAACCATTCCTGCTTATGTTTTCAGGGGAATGTCCCGCTATCTTACCCCTGAATCTCAATGCTCTTAAATTTAATAGGATGCCATTGAACCTTGGCTAGCCTTTCTTTAAGCCTTCTGTATTCCATGGTATTGTCTAAGCCATGTACCAAACTATAATTGGCTTCCTTCTCTTCTCTATGCTGGACTTGCTGCTGGTCTCCAAAAGTCTATTCTTCCTCCTCCGTGACCAGATCCAGCTTGGGGTACATCAGAAAGAGAATAGGCTCAGGAACCAGAGGACCTGTATACAAATCCCAAAGGTGATGCTTATAACCTGGGTGATCATTTCTCTCTGAGCCTCAGTTTCCCCATCTGTAATAAAAGACTATATAGCCTCTGAAGTCCCTTTAGTTATAGAAGTATTGTTTATCCTTCTTGGTAAAAATCCAGTCAAGAATATCTTTTCCCTTGTTGTCCTTTCCAGTTTTTGAGAAATGGAATTATGAAAGCAGATTGAGAAAGCAGTGTCAGCTCTTCTGCTTTTGGAAGAGGGAGGAAGAGAGCAAACCCTTAACTTGACTAAGTCTGATGCCTCTCCTAGTGAATTCACCTCCTTGGAGATGTTTCCTAATTCACCCAGTTCACAACCCATACCTTCTGCATGGGTAATCTGAGTGCTGCATCTAATGCCTTTGGTTTTATAGAGTGTGTGGATTGGGAATGATGCATAATAATAATTGGAGATTAGAGCCAGTCTGTGACCAGTTTTAAATGCTAAACAAGGTAAGAGGGAGAAAAAAGAGGTTTTTGAGCAGAAGGGCATAGTCAGCTATGTGATTTAGGAATATTAGTATGGGAACTTGATCAAGAATGGCTTGAAAGAGAAAGAAATTTGAGGCAGGGAGACCAATTAGTAAGGGATTAAATACTTCAGGTCAGAGGTAATAAGAGCACAGACTAAGGTGGTGAATGAATGAAGCAGCCTTTATTATGTGCTTGCTGTGTGCCAGTGCATGTGGAGATTCCAAAAGAAAAGTGAGATAATCCCTGTACTCAAGGAGCTCATATTTTAATTAGCAGAGATAGCACATGAGGGAGGGCTCAGTAGCAGGGCAGTTAGTAAGGTCTACTGGTCCTCCATTTTACTAGGACTGTAGCTGATGATGTCTTGCTCATCCAAGTGATATGCACAGCCACTTTGGCTCCTGAGGGAAGAAGGCCTGACCTATCACTATAGGGAAAGTATTGAGGCTAGCCCACAGTGTCTGAGTCTGTTTCTCTCCTGAAAAGGTGGGAATGGTGACAAGGTCAGTGTCTACCTCTAGGGGGAGGAAGACAGAAAAGAGAAGGGTATCCCACAGCACTTTCTGGATGGGATGCTGGTCACTGGTGAAGTGAAGGATGGGAGGCCCCAGAACCTGTCATTCCTACCCAGAAATCCCAATCCCATCCACAGACACCATCTTGAATTGGCTAAAATGCTCTTGCCAAAGGCAATGGATAGCTCTCTAATTTAACAAATTCCTCTGGAAGTCTCATGGGAAGTTTTCTTCCTTTGAAAACACTTTTTATTTATGATTTCTTTAAAAGAAAGATGACTCTTCCCACCCCCTTTTTTCTAAGAGCCGAAAAGGAAAATCTGTCCTCAGGCTTGGCCCTCACTCCCCTCTCCACCCAATCTTTCCTTCCTCTTCCTCTTCCTCATCCCTGAACATACTGTACGGTCTTAAATTGTCCTCAGGATGTCATTAGAGAAGGCAGCTCAGGCCCACCCAGTGAGTCATAGGGGGAAGGGTAGCAGAGTAGGGTCTGCCAAGAAGCCCTTCTGTCCACCCATGTCTGATCTCACCTCACGTCTGTTCCATTATTAGTATGAAGCAACATGACCGCTATGGGCAGCTTATCCTGGTGAATGCTACGGCAGCAGACACTGGGGAATACAGCTGCTGGCAACAGGTGTGCAGTGGCTACGTGTGCAGGAAGGACGAAGCCAAGACTGGAACTACCTACATCTTTTTTACAGGTAAGACACTGGCCTCAGGACCCACATCTGCTCTGGGCTCTCTCAGGCTCATCCCACCTAGCTTGGCTTCCTGTGCTGGAACCTGTCAAACTCTAAGGTCTTGGAAAATGGGCCTGAGGTGAGGGCCAAAGTGGCTGGCCACAGGAAGGCCACCAGATGGTCGTGTTTGGGGCCATCGCTGCAGCAGCTGGGGATGAGCAGAGTGGAGAGTTGCACCAGCCAGGGGAGGACCGATGCAGGGGCCATGCAGGCCTGACCTTCCCAGGCTCTCCAGCTGGGCAAGAGCCCAAAGGCTTTCCCAGATGTGGTAGCTGGCAGGGACTGAAGACCCAGAGCTTTCATCATAGGATCACTCCACAGATCATGGATTTAGAACAGAAAGAGAGCTTAGAAGAGTATATATGATCTGATCACACACACACTTTACAAATGAGAGAACTGAGATCCAGAGAATTGAAGTAATTTGCTTAAGTTACTTTGTACTACTTGCTTAAATTACTACTAAGTAGTCAAATCAGAATTTGAACCAGATTCTCTGGCTCTTTCCACTGCTCTACTCCCTCACATGAGACAATAATATTGCCATCTATCGAGTTAGAGAATTGTGTGGGAATGGGGTTTTTTTTTTGGGGGGGGGAGCACTCCTGCAATTTTGTTATATTCCTTAGGGAAAAAAAAGGAAAATCAACTCTTCTCCTCCATCCTCTCCCTCCCAGCTGTGGATCCAATCGAGGGTTTCAGATGGGGCTTACTGCTATGGAACAAGCTCCCCAATGTGCACCATGTGAACTTGGCAATGAGGAGCAAAGAGAGGAGCTTACAACCTCACAGGCAAAGAAGAGGGGCTGCAAGAATTATTACCTATGATTTACAGAAGAGGAAACTGAGGCACAGGGAAAGCCATATCAAAGATGCTAAGGAAAGAGACAGACAGAATGGTAGAGAGAGAAAGAGAGGAATAGATAGATGATAGACAGAGACAGATAGGCAGAGAAATAGAGATAGACACAGACAGAAAGACACAGAGAGACATAGATAGAAAGACAAAGAGACACAGAATGGCAAAGAGATAGAGATAAAGAGACAGACAACAGAGATAGAGAAACAGAGACAGACAGAGAGAGAGATGTGGCAGTCAGTGTCCAGATAAAAACTTCTAGGCTCATTTTTTTCAATTCATCTCTTTTCCCTAGCTCTCCACGCTATCTGTAGCAGATACCAAAGGAAAAAAAGCCTTCTGTTTCTGCCTCTGCCTCATGGTTCTGACCCAGCACCTCTCTCTGTCCCACTCAGATTCCTCTCCTCCTCCCCGACATGCACAGCCCTCTGTCCCTGCAGACAATCCTGACCTTGGAGTCAGGCCTGTACTATCAGACCCTGGATGAGTGATTCCATCTCCCCAATTTACAACTCCTGGGAAGTGGCTGAGGCAGGCTTTGAACTTGGGTGCTCTATTCTCTAAGTTACCTTGATGTTTTCCTGAAAGCAAGAGCAGATAAAAGAGGTAACTAATAAAAGGAAGATGATAAAGCCTTCAGTACCTGGTGGCTCTCTGATCTAGTTACTTCATTCCTTTGGGCCTCAATTTTCCCACCTGTAAAAAAAAAAGCATATAAAAGCCCACACCATCTCCTTTGCAGAATTGTTGTGCGTTTCTTAAAAAGTTCAAAGTACTAGGTGATGCAGTTCATAGAATACTGGCTCAGGAGTCAGGAGGATCCCTGTTCAAATCCAGCCTCAGATACTTGACACTTGCTAGCTATGTGATCCTGGGTAAGAAACTTAATCCTAATTACCTTGCAAAAAAACAAGACCAAAGTGATTATTTTTCAACAATGCACCATAATAGTGGAGCACCAAGCTTGTTGTCCCAAGTGCCAAGTTTGAATCCAGCTGTTCCTCTCACTCAGTTGTGAGTCTTTTGGCCAATGAGGTCACTGCCAGTGAGTCTTATTTCCATCTTGTATAAAATGGGACTGGTATTTATTGTCCTGCTTCCTTTCAGCATGGTGGAGGCTTGGAGGAAGGAATCCATGTACCTCAGGATTAAAATCCAGATCCTCTCACTTCTTCCCCTGTATTCCCCTGTTGGTGTGTGGGAATACAGGCTGATTGTGTGCAGTGGACTTCAGGCTGGGCTTTTATTGAGTGATTTGTTAACAAAGTCACTGTTGCCCATTTCTCCACCCTGGCTGCTCAGGAGCTCTTATAGGGGTATCTTTGTTTCATCATTTCCTCACATAGTAGGACCATATTGTAAGCTCCTTGAGGGCATATGACAACTATGTGTCAAATGAGAGGGGGGCCGTTTAGCCTAGAGAAGAGGAAGGAATAAGATGGGGAGAAGGGGAAGGAACACGATTGTCTTCAAGAATCAGAAGGACCATCAGTCATTTGGGGGAGACAGAAAACTTATTTCAGAGGACAGAACAAGCACCAACTGGTGCTAATTTGGGCTGAATGGAATGAAAGCATTGCCAATAGTGGGGGGTGATTCTGAAGTGGAATGGATGCCTTGAGATAGAGTTCCTCATCACTGAGTGTCTCCTAGCAGAGGCTGCATCAGCACTTCTCAAGGTTTAGAGAGAAACCTTGTCCAGACTTGGATCAGATGAGATGTCTCACAGGCCCTCTCCAATTCAGAGATTCAAAAGTACCCAACCTGCTTTAGGCTTTCCCACCATTTTGGACACATGGTGGCCCACTGCCTCTTCTAGTCATTTGCATCAGTGACGATGTCTCCTATGGCATTCCTCCAGTTGCATGCTGCAACTTCCCTGACCCCTTCTCCTCTCCTGCCTGACACTTCCTGCATGGGGTGGCCCTCAGCTCTCCTGAAACCTATACAGCGTTCTATCAAATCAGCCTGAGCCCCCATAGATGTAAGATCACTACAGGACCAACATTGATGAGTGTGGAGAAGCTCATTAGCAAAAGGATGGACAAACTGCTTGTGAAAGAGATGAACATGTAATGGGGGTCACCATAATGGAATTAAAAACCAAACTCCATGTTACTTAAAATTACTCCAAGAGATGTTAAAAAAAAAAAAAGAACTTCTTTGTTCTTAAAGAAAAACAGATTAGAAAGATTTCTCCAAACCACTACTACTAAGAGAAATGTAAATTCAAAGAACTCTGAGGTTTCACTTTTGAGGGAAGAGATGACAGATAGTCAATGCTGGAGGGGCTGGGGCAAGACAGGCTCGCTGTTGCTGGAGCTGTGGATTGGTCCGACCATTCTGGAAAGCCCTTGGGTGTTATGTGAAGGAAGGGACTAAAATAGCCATTCCCTTTGGGCCACAGATTCCACTGCCAGGAATATACCCCAAGGAAGAAAGAAAATCCCCCATCCACTTAAATATTCATGATAGTGCTTTTAGAGTATCACAGAAAGCAGGAACCAAGTAGCTGCCCATCATCTGGAGAATAGCTAACAAGTTGTGGTGAGTGAATAGAGCAACATATTAACTACTGTGCCTATGAGGCACATAGGGGAGCTTGAGAAGACATGTGATGGATACAGTGTGAACTCATCAGAACCAGGGAAACAATATAGATGAAAACAACTACAATGTAAATAGGAAGACCTATAATTACAACAACAGAAAAAAAAACTGAACAGTTAGGGATCAAATCAAGAGATGAACGCGTATGTACCTCAGGGCAACTAGGTGGTGCAGTGGTTGGAGCCCCATCTCTGGAGTAAGGAGGACCTCAGTTCAAATCCAGCCTCAGATATTTAACACTTAGTACTTGTGCGATTCTTGCAAAAACAAAAAAAGACAGAAAATGTACCTCCTCTCCCTCCCTTCTTTACTGAGGTGGGGGTGTCTATACTATCATAACTAGTGGATGTATTGACTAATTTTGCTAAAGTGTCTTCCCTCCCCCCTCTCTGCTTTCTTCTGTATCCTTTGTTACAAGTTATAACTCTCTGGGTAGGAGAAAACACATTAGTAAATGGATGTGATATAGAAATCAATAGATATAAATTTAAAAAAAATACTGTTCTTCCTTTTAATAGACAGGAATACCACTGGTTGCTAGATGGGTAAGATGGAAAGAGGGAAAGTAGTTTTCTTTCCTAATAGAACTCACATTCCGGGTAGCCCCCCCCACCTCCTCCCAACTCACTTTTCTTGCTGGAGGAGCCTGAGTAGGCGACTCTGAATAACCATGATGCATATGCTTTTCTCTGCAGAGAAATGTGAGCTCTTTGTGCTTTCTCCCAGCTACTTTGGATGTGATCTACCTAAACCCAGAGAAGTTGTTGTCCCTTGCCAGGTGATCGTCCCATCAGCCAAGGTCACTCTACACAGAGAGTTCCCAGCCAAAGAGAGCCAAAGCAATGGCAGCATCATTTATGACATCAAGAAGGGTTTTAGGGTATCCCTCCCCAATGCACTCTTCTTGCTGGAGGAGCCTGGGGGGGGGGTGACTCTGAATAACCATGATGCACATGATTTTCTCTGCAGAGAAAGGTGAGCTCTTTGTGCCTTCTCCCAGCTACTTTGGTGTAGTCTACCTAAACCCAGACAGAGAAGCCGTTGTCCCTTGCCGGGTGACCGTCCCATCAGCCAAGGTCACTCTGCACAGGGAGTTCCCAGCCAAAGAGATCCAAAGCAATGGCAGCATCATTTATGACATCAAGAGGGGCTTTGTCTACTTGCATCCTCAACTCGACCAACAAGGGGTGGTCTACTGCCGGGCAGAGGCCCATGGAGCCCCCCAGATCTCCATCAAATACCAGCTGCTCTATGTTGAAGGTAAGAGATGTGTTGATTTTTTTCCAGGGTGTCAGCCATAGACTTAATGTCACACCAGCAGTTTAGCAAAAGTGGATTATTTTCTAGCCAAGAGTGGAATGGACTGCTTCATGAAGTAGTGAGTTCCCATGTCTGAATATAAAGACATTCTCTGAATATGTTCAAGTAGAAACACTCTTACCACTTACCTGGGATGCTGGAGTAGGGATTCCTGGCCAGATTCAGGATAGATAAGGTGACTCCTGAGACCCTTTCCAGCTCTAAGATTCCATGATTCAATGTTCATTTTACAGAGGGAGATATTGAAGCAGAGAATGCTTAGAGTAGTACTTCTTAAACTTTATTTGCAACTTCTTTTCACTGGAGAATTTTTTTTATGGGACCCTAGACATATAGGTGTATAAAATAGGCATAAAAATCAAAGATGAACTGATAATGAATTTTAATTCCATGACTCCTTATGGGTCATGATCCCCCATATGGGATCGTGGACCACAGTTTAAAAAGCTGGGACTTGGGGAACTTTTCCCAGAAAGGGAGTGCTTGAGATCAATAGTGAAGGAACCATTATGGGGAGTGGAAGCTTTGAGGTTACCACTTTTCTGGGATTAGAGCTAAGAATTAAGGACAAAATGTTTCTAGCCTTTAGAATTACAGAATCTCAGAGTTAGAAGAAAGCTCAAAAACATCAGGTCTGACCCAGACCCAAACAGAAGTCCCTTTGATGACATCTTAGCCAAATAGCCTTGATCACTTTATGGGAAGCTTACTACTTTAGCCCTCGAGCAGCTGAGAGACCCCACAGTTTCTTCCGGGCTGAACTCTCAGATTCCGATTTCCTTTTGCCTTTGCCCCTGTGCTTTCCGAACTCAGTCCATAGCCCACTGTCCCCTCCCATGTCTCCTTTCCTCATATTTCAGGTTCCTCATCCTGCACATCCCATGCACCCCTCACTAACCACACACACATATGCCATCCTTGCACACCTTTTCCTCCCTTGACTCATACACATCCAGGCAGCATAACTGCCTCTCCTCAAGAGAAAGAGCTGGGATGCCTTATAAAGCCACAGCCTTATTGGACTGAGAGCTTAAGGGCGCTCAGAAACCACTTCTTCCGGTCCCTGCTTTTGCAGAAGGCAGCACTGGAGCCTATATAAGTTGGACCCAAAGGAGGGGCCCAAAGCAAATCAGCAATAAAGATTGTTCAATTCCTGGGTTCAAATCCCATGCAGGCCAGGGTGTTAGCTCTGCTTTGCTCCTAGTATGGCCCTGACTGAATCTCATGTGTCTGCTAGTCCCCAGTGGGCCCCCTTCCACCACCATCGTGGCCTCCTCCAACAGGGTGAATGGTGGAGATGACATTACTGTCCTGTGCACTGTCTTGGGTGAGCCAGATGTCGAGGTGGAATTCCGGTGGATATACCCTGGGCTGAAGGTAAGTGGCTCCCTGCCCCTCCTCCCACAAGGAAGCTGAGCCTTTTAGAACCCACTGAAGCTTCTGCCTAGTCGGGAAGGCAATCGGGAAGTCAGTCAGCAAGCATACCGTGCCAGCTCCTGCGCCAAGCATCAGGACACAAGAAAGGTCAAAGACAGTCCCTGATCTTAAGGAGCTCACTGTCTCATGGGAAGGCAACATATCCTAGGGAAGGTATGAGCCTTGTGCTCAGGTCACAGCTGCAGCCAGCTGCCTGCCTCAAACCAGAACGTGGCCCTGCCTCCTGCTGGTCCAAGTTCAGGTTCTTGCTATGGGGGGCAGCCTTCTCCAGGGTAATTTATGGCCCCCCAACTTCAGCTGATCTTATATCCTGAGGTCTAGAGATGAAAGAGACCATAGAGACCATCTTAGCCCTGTCATTTACAGAGAAGGAAACTGAGGTACAAGGGGATTAAAGGTCTCCACCAAGGCCATCTAGAGTGGAATCTTCTCTGTACTGAAGTTCTCTGCAGAGAGTGGGAATCGGGGTGGGAGGATGGTAGTGAGTCCAGAGGAAGCCTTACTAGGTACCTGAGGATTATGAGGTGCCACCAAATTCAGTCTTTCTCCTCTTCAACTGACTCCCTTCTCCAGACTGGTATTGCCCTTAGCTGTCCCATCTGTGCCTGGCAAGCAGATCAAATGTTTGCCAACTAAAGGGCTTTCAGGACACTCTTAGTCTCCTACTTGTGGCAGCTGTTTTACATCAGTTACACATCTGCAGGAAAGAGTCACAGTCCACACTGGTGTCTCTTCTTTTATCCATTTCTTCTCTCCCTCAGCCTCCTGTTCTTCATCCTTTAATGAGACATCTTTTGCCTTTCTTCTGTTCGGGTGCTAACCTTTGCTCTCAGGAGTTTAGAGCCTAATTGCTCAGTGATAGCCCAGCTAGGGACTGTTCCCATGTGACTCCTTCTATTAAGAGATCACTGTGACAGCCTAGCCAGAGACTGTTCCCATGTGACTCTGTTAAGAGACCACTGATTTGATTTGATTTGCTGTTAATTGGTAGATTGGTGCCTTTGAAGCTTTTTGCAGAAAACTGTCACTCTACTGAGAGGCATGAGATTCTAAGTTGTCTGCAAGCCTTTCATTTCTCTGGTCCAAACCGTATTGAACTGAGTGTCCACCATTTTCTTCTAGGCTCACTTTTACACCAAAGCTACTGAGGATTAGTGGAGCCCTTTCATGTCATACTCTCCATTGCTGGCATTGAATCCCCTTCCTCCTTTGCTTTGCACAGGGTTTCCCCGCCTCCCCTTTTAAAATCTCCAGTTCTCTTTAACTTTAGGGGCAGTCTCCAAGTAGAGGCTAATCCCAGCCAACAACTGGGATCACTGCTGTGTCCCAGGGCTCCTGGGCTGTGAGGCTATGAGCGGTGTGCCGTGCTCCCTGGCCCGCCTATGTTCCCTAGGGCTCCTGGCACCTCCCGTCTCATGTGCTCCCTCTTTTGTGAAACAGGATGAAAGGCCCGTGACGATCCAGGACACGTGGAGACTGGTCAGCCGAGGCCTTGGGTGCACCACGCGGCTGTCCCAGAGCGTCCTCGCCCTCCAGGACTTTGAGACCATTGACGCTGGCTACTACATGTGCACAGCTCAGAACCTGCGGGGGCAGACCACCGTAGCCACCACCGTGCAGCTTTCCTGAGTCAGGCAGTGAATAGACAGTCATTCCAAGGCCTGGTCTTATAGGGAACTCTGATAACAGCTAACATTGATGTAGCCATTTGAGGTTTCCAAGGTGCTTTACAAATAGTGTCTTCTTTGAGCCTCATAACTGTCTTGGGAGCTCGGTGCTATTATGATCCCCATTTTACAGATGGGAAAACTGAAGCAGAGCGGTCACGGCTCTGCCAGCTTATTTGGATCTGTGCTTAGCCAAAAGCCACTGCCAAGGTTTCCGTGCCCATGTGTAGGTCTCAGACAAAAGCCCCGGCCAGACCAGAAGCCATCAGGTTCTTGAACAGGGGCTTCCCCTGTCTCCCCATAAGACTTGGTTTGAAGGGGCTTACTTCCATGTATTGGTCTTGAATGAACACACTCACATGTACGGAATTTGAGTAATATAATCGCTGAATAAAACATCGTTTGTTTAAAAGGTAAATGACTTAAGTAGCCTTGGGCGAAGCTGGGTGGGAAGACTAATTCCCACCGGTTGTGCTGGGAGAGTCGAAGCCCACTTGTTGACTGGTAATTGGGGGATCCCAGATCTGGGGCTGGAAGGGTCACTTAGCTCACTCCCCACATTCTACAAAGGATAAAACCATAGCCCCTTCTCGTGCCTCATCTGGCTATGGAGCTGGCGCTGGATTCACAAAGGCAGCATAAGCCCTGACAGGGGGCTTGGGGTCTGACCTGCTTTTTTCTCCGATTCTGTGACCTCTCAAGAAGGGGTTCAACGCTAGGTGGCTCAGGAACGCTGCTAATCAACTGAGGGAAGGGCAGCGCAGTGATATCCCACTCCAGACTCCCTTTGTGCCTCCGGTGTGATCTCTTGACATAACCACATAGTTTGATAGCACTTCCTCACCAAGATCCTAAGGTGCAGCCTAGGGGGCCCAATGTACTGATGAGAAAAAGTTTAGAAGTGACTTGCTTCAACCACCTAGTTGGTCAAAGTCCAAGCAGGGATATAATCCCAGGTTGTTTACCCCAAATTCTTGCTAGTGTCCCATTCACAGTATATTACTATATTTTTTTTTTTTTGGCTGGGGCAGTTGGGGTTAAGTGACTTGCCCAGGGTCACACAGCCAGGAAGTGTTAAGTGTCTGAGGCTATATTTGAACTCAGATCCTCTTGACTTCAGGGCTGGTACTCTATCCACTGGGCCACCTAGCTACCCCTAGTTCACAGTATATTAAAGCTGAAAAATACCTCAGAATTCATCTAACCCAACTCCTCCTGCTTATGGAAGTAGAACCCTGCAAGGTGGACTTGACCATCAGAATTTGAACTCAGGTTATGATTCTAAAGGCAGCAATCTTTCCTCTGTCTGCCTGCCTCCCTGATTCCATGGAAACAAAGTTGGAGCATAAAGCTGCCACTGTATTGAGCTAATCCACCCCATTGCTTCTCTAGATGAAAAAACAGATTCAAGAAGATCATTCCCCCAGTGTCACATGTAGGATCACAGCGTTTGAGCCAGAAAGGGGCCTAACCCCAAGCCCAGGAGTTATTTATTCAAGTCCTCCCAATGTTCATACTCTGGCCATGTAGGAGTTAACTTTCTATGGCTTATATTTTTGAGAATCATAGATAACTGGCCAGCAACAAGAAAGCTAAGTCATATTTTATTTATTTTAATACACACAAACAATTCAAAATACATCAGCTCTTTCCCAAGCCCTAGCCCCCTAAATTTAGCACAATTGGAAGTTCTAAGGGTTCAATTCTAGCCCCCAGGCCCCATCTTTCTAGGTTGCATTCAGAACATCAGGGGGTAGGGGGGTGTTGGTTCCTAAGCCTTGAACTCCTAGGTAATAGGGCACGACAGGGGTGGAAGACATGAATGTGGGAAGGGCATTGAGACTGGGCACAGTCAGGGGTGTTCAGCACTGGCTGAATCTCAGCCCGACTCTGCCCAGCTAGTCCCCCTGCACCTCCTACAACGTAGACCTGGAAAGGCATCTTCAAAAAGCCATTCTTCTCCTTCTCCTCTGCTGCCATCTTCCATCTGGCTCAAGACTGGAGCAGGACGTGTCCCCAGCCCTAAACCCTGCAGCAGATGCCTGACCGTGGGGGCCAGAGCGGGACAGCTCCAAAGGGATGGAGAGAATCCCGGCAGAATTCCATCCCCACGTGGAGTCTGAAGAAAGCTGGCTTTCCAACCATCCCTACAAATGCAAAGATTACACATACAACAGAACATTGGAGTTTAAACATGAGACAAAAGAAGGAATTATTACAAATCAACATGCCTCCTGAATTTCGACTCGCCCCCTGGTGTCCAAAGTTCGTGGTGGCTGCCTGGAGGGTTCCCGGACTCACGGCTCATTGGCAACACAGACACAGATTCAAAGACAGGGAGAAGCCACAGTCTGGCTCTTCCGGTCCCCAAGCTTGCCTGGGGTGGAGAAAAAAACTGGGGGAGCCGGGGAAGGTCTCTCATAGAAGATAGAAAGGAACAACTGAACAAGCCAAGGGCCCCTCTGCCCTCTCTCCAGAATTTCTCTAAGACAGACCCGAAGCTGCTATTTGGGGCTCCCATCTGGCTCATCCTAGCCAATACCTCTCTCCTAGTATATCAGTGTCTGCCCTCAAATACAGGCTTATGGTTTGCTCTTCCCAAATTTTACTAATCAACAATTTTTCCACGCTGCTTCCCCAAATCAGCTAGTTCTAAACTTTTCGATAGTTTATAACGTTAGAGTCTGGCCTTAAGTTTTTGGGGAAAATGATTTTTTTCCTGGAAAATAAGCTGGTTCCGGGTGAGCATATTAATTACTCTTGTCCCAGAGAAAAGGAGGTAGAAGGCTTACATCATGGCTTTGTAAAGGAAAGGGGAGCAGAGAGAAGAGAGGGGAGAAGAGAGTGAAAGCAGAAGGGAGGAGAAAGGAGGGGGAGAGGTAGCTCTCATCTGTGGGTGACTTCAGAGCAAGTTAAAATGAGGAGGAGGTTGGGGCTCCAGGGGAATCCCTGCCCCTTCTTCCTTCCTTGGAAGAATTGCTCCAGGACCAAAGTACAAGAAGTAGGCCTTGTTCCTGGGGATCCAGGGAGGCAGTGTTCCACCTCTGTCCACAGCTAGAAAAATGAACCAGAAGCCAGTGACGTGTGTTCTCTCGGGGTACGGGGGGTCATTGAAAACTACAGAAGTCGCACTAGTTTCAGTTCTCTCCGCTGGGCTTTCGATTGAAGGGCCCCAATCTCCCCAGAATGCAGACTCAAAGGCTACTGAGTCAGGGTCCCCATGCTCCCAAGCAGCCCGTTCTTCTCCTCCTCATGTCAGTTCTAACCAGAGTGGCCATGGCTAAACCATCCACACCGGTCCTGCAGCTCTCCATGTCCCCTCTAGAGCCAAAGGTGATGGCACCGGCAAGCCCCGTGCTCACCCCACTCCCCCGAGCCCACAGAAGGCCCAAAGTAAAAGCGTCTATGACAAGGAACATGAGAAAGGTTATACTCTATGTGAAGAGGCCCCTGAGCTGGTTCTCCCCCAGGCAGGGTGAGAAAGGCAGCGAACGAGACTCGTCTGGCTCGCCAAGTGCTCTGTGCATCAATGTCTCTCCTGCGTGCCTGCGCAGGCGGCATTCCTGAAACCTCGGGGGGCTGGCGGCAGCCAGGGCCGGCCCGAGGAGCCACGCCGGTGGCTCGTGGACTCCAGTGAGCTGGGTCAGCCGCCACCCGAGCCCCTCACAAGGCCGCCGCCAGCCTGAGTCCTGCTCCCATGAGTGGTGGAAGGGTCAGTCCCCTGGCCGCCAGGAAGCACCCTCAGGCAGTCGTCAGCCTGGGTTCCAGAAGGGTCATCTTGGTGAGCCTGTGGGGCTGGGGAAGGAGGCAGAATTCCTCGGGGAAGAGAAAGGCAGCACCGCAGATGGGGGGGATTTCTTGGGGCTGCACAGGTCCCCGTTGTGCAGCTTCCATAGCAGCTCCTCGTTCTCCATAGACAACCTCTTGTTGACCTTTGACTCCTTCTCCAGGGACTCTTGGAGGACGGCTTGCTCTGTAGACAGTTGCCTAAGGGATGGGGAGGGGACAAGGACAATACATGGGTGTCCAACACAAAGGTCTAGCATCCAAAAGGAATGGAAAAACTAATCTGGCTCTATGGAAATCAAAGGAGAGAGGGAGGGAGAGGGGTGGGAGGGGAGGAGGAGAAACAAGAGAAGGGGAAAGGGAGACAGAAGAGAGGGCACAGAGGGGAAAAGGAGGGGAGGGAGAGAAAAGGAAAAAGGGGGAGAGGAAAAGAGGGAAAGGGATGGAGAAGAGATGGGAAGAAGGAAGAAAGGAGAAGGAAAAAGGGAGAGAGACAAACAAAAGCAGGAGCCCCAGATGGTACTGACCACATCTACACTGCCCTCCCTTCCCTCATGAGTGATCTCTCTCACTTCTAATAGCAGCTCAATGGGCTGAGGGAGGCCCCGAGGTTGAGGCCGGGGCACCTCACCTGGAGATGGCCATATGCTTGTCCATCCGCGCCTTCAGGTCCTCGTTCTCCTGCTGGACTCTCTTGAGCTTGTCCACCAGGGTTGTGTTGTTGTCCACCTTGACACAAAGCAGCAGGTGGTCAGAGCTCATGTATGTATGGGTAAAGACAAACTGCCCTGCCCATCCAGAGCCTGGCACATGCAGCTAAATGCACTGCAAAGAGAACCCCACAGAGCAACAACAACAACAACAAAAAAGCCCCTGGTCTTTGATGGAGTTAGCCAGAGACAGCTAGGTGAGGGTCCATCCCAGTCACCGCATCTCAGAGCTGGAAGAGACCTCAGATCTCACCGTGGCCAAACCTGCTCTGGAACAAGAATCCTCTCCCAGATGTCCCTGATAAGCGGCCCTCCCAGGAAGGGGGAGCTCACCACTGCCCAAGGCAGCCAGGCCCCTTATGGCTAGCTCTAGTGCCCTCCCTCTCCCCTCCCCGTCATCCTGGCCCACAAAGAGTTTGACGGGGCCAATCTAGGGCCATCAGCTGCCCTGGGCCTGTGCCCTGACAGACATAGACACAGTGGGTGACCCAGCCATGCTGGCCTTCCGCTGCCTCAGTGAGGGAAGGGGTGGCCAGGCTCTGACAGCTCTCAGTGCCGTGCTTTCCCTAGTTCTATATTTCCTTCCACCAGATGTTGAGGGAGTCTCCAGCAAGGAACAGGGCTCTCCTGGACCTCCTTCTCACAGCTTCCTTGTGCCTCTCAGAGACCTTAGGTAGGAACCGAACGGCTCCCCGGGAGGGCTCAGGAGGGATGCTGATAACATCTGGACACCGAGGTCCTCCCTGCTCGCTTTCCCCAAAGGAAGGCCTGGCCCATGGAGAATGTGCTTCCCAATGAGGGGAACGGGGACCAGACCGGAGAATCTATTGTTGTAGGGTACCCGGGCGTCTGCAGGGAGAGGCTCAGGATGACACACTCAGAAGATGGGTCAGTCAATCAGCAGGAGGACTTGACCCCAGGGCTAAGGCTGGCTGCTGCCTATACCCTGTTTTCTACAATGATCAGTGTGTTGCTGAACAGAAGGGGAGGTCATACATTGGAGCTGGAGTTCTTGTTGGGGAGGTTGCTTTGTTAGCCCTGCCCCAGATCTAAACCAGCCTCCTAATGACTGGGGCAGCCATGGCACCAGCTGGTGTCAGCCAGAGGCTAGCACAGCCAGGCCAGACCCAGGCCAGCTGCCGGCCTCTGCAGCCCGTCCCCTACTTGTGCTGATTTATGTGGTTAAATGGCTGTTTGGAGGCAGCTGTGCTCCGGGGCAGAGGCTGCTGAGCCACGGTTGTCCTTCCATAGGCCAGACAACCTGAGTGAGCCAGACCCCATCCCAGTGGCTCACAGACTGCCCAAGCCCAAGCCAAGCAGACTCAGCCCAAGCCACTTAGGTCTAGCTCAAGTCCCACGCCCACTGCCCTCATCATTCTAGTCCACAAAGAATGGAAACAGTTTGTTCCTTTCTCCATGCAAGCCCCTAGAATGCTCTCTTGGCAATGCAGGAGGACCCTAGCTGGCCACGAAGTATGAGGAGCCTGGCTGGCCATGGTGGCTGATGACCCTGGTTGGCCATGGTAGGGGATGAACTTGGTTAGCCACAGTAAACAAGGACCCTGGCTGACCATGGTGGGTGAGGATGTTGGCTAGCAATGATAGGTGATGACCTTGGCTAGCCACAGTGAGTGAGGACCCTAGCTGCCATGATGGCACACACTGGGCCTTCAGGGCAAGTGGCCACATGGTGGTCTGGGGGAGGGAGCTCACCAGCTTCTCCATCTTGAGCAGTTTGACATCTTGCTGGTGTAGCTTCTCATTCTTGATCTCCAGCACGGCCTTGAGGCTCTCCAGCTCTCGCTCCAGATACATGATCTGGGGGTTCTTCTGCAGAAACAAGTGGAGAAAGCCCCAAGGTCAGCTTTGGTCTCCCCCCAAGATGGTGCCCTCTCTGCTCAGAACATGCTGACTGCCATTCACAGAGTGTTCATAACTTAGGAGCCTACCTGTTATCACCCTGAGTTTAAAGTTTGGGAAACCAAGGCACAAGTAGTAAAGTGGTTGCCCTTGGTCTTTCAGCTAGCAGGAGGCAAAGCTGGCACTCCAAGCCTAGCATCTCTCTGCCCTGGCGCCCTGTGACTGCTCAGAAACAGAACTGAAGCAAAGGAAGGCTGAGTCAAGTCAGGACACTGCTCACCACTAGGCTTTGCCTTCCCAGGTCAGGGCAATTCCTGAGCCTCAGCTCCTCTTCTGATACACAAGGGGATGGGCCTGGAGGATCTTTAAAGGTCTTCCCAGCTCGACTGGGAGCACTGGAAGTGGAGCAGGAAGGGAACAGAGACATGAGGAGACAATAAGAGCACCCCATCATTCAGGCCCCCCAAAGAGTCATTGGTTCAGGAGCAGTTAGGTGGTGCAGTGGATAGAGCACCGACCCAAGTTCAAATGTAGCCTCAGATACTCAACACTGCCTAGCTGTGTGACCCTGGGCAAGTCACTTAACCCCAATTGCCTCAGTAAAAAAAAAAAGGGGGGGGTGGGGGGAAAGAGTCAGCTCAAAGAAAAACCTGATTTGTACTTCCAGAAAGCTAAAAGAGACCTTGGAATCATTAGAGAACTACAAGGCACAATGAGAAGAGAGCTGGTCCAAGGACCTGGGTTCAAATCCTGGCTTAACTATTTGTAATCTGTAATTTTTCTCTCTGAGCAGAAAACGAAAAGGATTCATTGCAGCTCTGGGTCTGATTCTCTGGTAGAAGCCGTTCTCTCGGTGAGGAGGAAATGTCACAGAGGTGACATGGATGCCCGGCCACGTGGCCAGCTAAATGTGGGGAGTAAGGATTGGCAGGCAGCTTTCACATTTAACCTAGCATCTTTTCCATTAGGTCACACTGCCTCTATTCCAGCTGTCACCTTCACCTTTACATAGTGTCTCCCCTCTGCTCTCTCTTATATTTCTAATCCATCCTTTGTTGTTGCCAGGATGAGCTTCTTCATCCACTGGGCTGCTCGGGCTATTCTTGTGCTCAAAACTCTTCTGTAGCTCCCTAGTCCGTACCAGGCAAAAATCCATCTAAGTAACTCTTTGACTTGGCTTTCAACATTGTTGCTTTTCTAGTCCCGTGTCCTGTTCTCTCCTCCATACACACTGTAGACCAAGTTGAGCTATTCACTGTTACCTGTACACACTTCTCCAGCTCAGCATCTCTGTTCCGATAGTTCCTCTGTGGGGAATGCCATTCCCGCCTTCCTCTCAGCTGCTATTTATTCTTTCTCTAAATCACACTGCAGGGCCTCTTTTTTTGCAGGAAGCCCCTGATGGGACCCTTCACGGCACTGTTCTTTCATTCCAACTTGTTACTTTGTATTACCCTCATTGGTACCTGTGTCAGTCCCCTCAAAGTAACACAAAAGCAAGGGAGGGCTAACTGAAACCTTGTATCTCTCCTCCAGTCTTGAGCATGGAGCTTTGTATACTGTAGGTGCCATATGCAGGTGCAGCACACAGTAGGTGCCGAGTGCTGAGGTGAATTTTTTAAGGTCACTTTTTAAAAGAAGCTTTTCTAAGCCTGACACTAGTCTGTTCTGTTCATTTCCACATTCCTCCAATCCTGAGAGTGGGAGCTTTGCACACTGTAGGTGCACGCAGTAGGTGCTGAGTGCTGAAGTGAATTTTTTTTGGTCACTCTTTAAGAGTAGCTTTTCCAAGCCTGACGGTTTTTGTTTGTTCTGCTCGTTTCTAGTCAGAATCATCCCCAAAGCCACTGTAGAAAGGTCCCCCCCTCAATTGCATCCCTAAAGCTGATGTAGACAAGAACCCCCTAACACATCTCTAAAGCTGCACCCAGACACATCCCCAAAGCCACTGGAGCTAACTTTCCCAGATGCTAGGCTTTCCCCTCCATTCCCCACTCCCAGAGGGGCTGCCATCACCTACCAGGTTAGCCTTCTCCCTGGAAGCTGCTTTCTGCTCCTCCAATTTCAGCTTCTCATTCAGAGCATCGTTTTTACTCTTTAGATCATGGATTTCTTTCTACAAACAAGACAGAGACAACATAAGACACCCGATGTAGCAGAAAAGTAGACATGAAATAAGTGAGCCATCGATCTGGCACTACTCTGGGGAGACACTCACCTCTAGTGACTCGTGTTTCTCTGACAATAACTCCTCCAGGGACTTCTTCTCTAGATCATGACACTCCTTGATTTCTGAAAAGAGGAAATGGTTCTGAGGCCAGTGACCCATCTTTCTGGTAGACCAAGCCCTACCTCGAGATGACTCACATTTACACTCTTTAGGGGCTCCTCCGGCCCAAAGCCAAGGTTTTCCAGCCTGGCTGGGGCCCTGAGCACTTGTAGCTTGGAGAATATATGACTGATGTGAGTCCTCATTGGGACTCCAGGGAAGCTGAGGCAAATGAGGTCTGTGCTCACGGCTGGTAAATCTGATTCCCACAAAACTCCATGGTAATAACCAGCTGGCTGTAAAGACCCTATGAGCATTTTTCCCCTGCTTGGGAAGAGAGGAAGCTAATATGAGATCAGTGGGTTAGACCTCATTTCCATTAGAAGGGACAAACTTCACGAGTACAACTTTATATTTCATCTCTGGAGAACACTGGTCCTGACTGTGGGGGCTTTGGGGTGGGAAGCCTTCCCCAGCTCCTCTTAAATCCAGTGTCTTCCCTCTCTTAATGTGCCCCATTTTTCCTGAACAAGGCTTATTTCTACATAGTTGTTTGAATGTTGTCTCTCCCATTGGACTGTAAGTTCCTTGAGGACAGGTACTGTCTTTTGTCTCTATTTGTATCCCTAGTGCTTAGCACAGTGCCTGGCACATTGCCAAAAATCTACAATGAGAAAGGTCTTCAGCACTAAGTCCAATCCTCCACAGACAGGCCAATGTTTCCCATAGAAACCCCTGTTCTTTCCCAACTCCACGTGTGGCTATGACGCCACCTTCCCAAGCCCATTTGGCCAAAAAGTTCTGCTTAGGGATGGAAAACTAGACCTGACTAGAAGACAGGCTGACTGTAAATCTATGTACATATCCTACCCCTTTGTCCCCCAATCCAAACCACCCATCCTGAGAGCCTTGATGGTCAAGAAAAATGCATCTCCATTTACAAAATCCTGCTCACATTCCCATCTACTCAGTCTCAGGTTCATAAGAATGCCCCCTCTTCAAATACAAGAATTATACTGACAATAACTAGCATTTATAGATTGCTTTAAGGTTTGTAAAATGCTTTAAATGTCTCATTTGAGCCTCACAATAACCCTAGGAGGTAGGTACGATTATTATCCCCATTTTACTGATGGGGATAATATTTACTGAGGTACAAAGAAGGTACAAAGAAGTTATGTGGCTTGTCTAAGGTCACATAGCTAATAAGTGTCTCAAGATGGATTTGGATTCAGGTCCTCTTGACCTCAAGCCAAGCATCTTCTCCACTGGCCAAAAGACCAGTCTCAAAGTGTCCATAAAATTCAGATTAAGCATATGGCACATCCAAAGTAATCCCAATAGACTTTGGACAGGAAATGCCATCTGAATCCAGAAAAAGAACTGAGACTGAATATAAATTAACACATGCTATGTTCATTTCTTTGTTCTGTTTTTTTTTTTTAATCTCCCCTTTTGCTCTGATTTTTCTCTCCTAACATGAATAATAAAGCAATATGTATTCAAAAAAAAAGAGAGAGAGAGAGAAAGAAAAAGTTATTTTTATTAAATTATGGCATAAATGGGTTTCTAGGTCATTCTAAGTCCAGCATTCTGCCTCCCAATCTAGTCCTGAAGAGAATCCTCCGTACCCCAGGGGAAGGACCCAGCATTAGTGGATGATCACATTATGAGGAGGATCCTGGAGGGAAGCTAAGGAAGGCAACAGACAAGTGAGTTCTCAGGAGTTTTCTTGCTGAGCTAGCAGTTGATGCTGGCCCATCATTGGCCATCTGTGGGAAGATGAGAGCATTCTTACCTGTGAGGGAGGCTTCGTATGCTTTCTTCAGCAAATCGACTTGCTCCGAATGACTGGACTCAATTTCTAATTTGAAAGCTTCATGGGCAGCATTTAGATCATCAACCTGCAAGGGAAAGCCCTGTGCATTAGAATCAGACAGCCGAGGTACTCCATGTGAAATTAAAGCTAGAGTGTCACCCCCTCAGGAGCACACAAACCCAGCTGTGGCCTGTCCTGGGCTCAGTCTCAGGTCAGCCTGGCTGGGAGAAGTGGCTTCTCACCAGCTTGTGGACCGCTAGGACCAGAAGGTTTTCATCCACAGAAAATCACTGAGATTTTCTAGGAAGGGGTGTTGACATATTAAGGACCAGGGCGGAATTAGAGATGGGGGCAGAGAGGGAATCTGTCCCTTAGATTTCTCTTAAAACCAGAGCTTTGGAGTGAATTTAATTTCAAGTGCTAATAAAACCAATTAAATTTAATAACTAAGATTTTTTTTAATGACCAATATATAGCTATCTGGAACTCAGCTAATCCCTGAGCTGTGTCCCCTTTTGTAATCTTAATTCTTTTATCACCACCATTACGTGTATTGTACATATATGTACAAAGGGATATACGTGTATCGATGTATGTACACACACAACATTGTAGCCAATGTGTATACAGACCTTCTGATCCTGCTTGACTGACAACAATGTGCCTATTGTGTGCCAGGCCCTGTGCCAGGCGCTTGGCATCCCACTTAGCCTCAGTTCCATTCTATGAAATGAGAGGGCTGGATAGGCAACATCCCTCATTTGTCCTCCTCTCCTTGAGTCCTGCGCCATCTGTGCACGGGGTACTAGGTGATGTGCTCAGTCTTCTAAGCCAAGGGCAACAGAGCAGGATGGGAGCTCAGTCTGTCTGTGGCCCTAGGACCCTCTGGCTGAGTTCTCATTCACAGATGGGCCATTAACCACTAGAGGTGGCAGCTGGACTAGAGCAGGGCCTTAGTTAAGCAATTAAGGAGGTTTAGCTGGGGCAGCATGAGGCTCGGGCAGACCTAAAGAACAGTTGTGTTCAAAGGACTGTCAGTGACATGGAAGAAGCGTTCGACAAATTCTGCTTGACCCCAGAGGCAGAAGCAGGAGGAATTGGGGGGAGCTGCCAAACTGGGCTTGGGCTAGGCAAGACTCCTCTCAAGGGGAGCTGTCCAAAGGTGGGATGAGCTGCTGTGAGAGGCAGTGGATCCTTCCTCCACATGGAGACTGGGTAACCACCTGGCCAAGACTGCTTGGATGCTGTTCTTTCTGTCTGCTTCAGTCCCTTTGGAAATCTGGCTTTCCTCAAGGCTCACTTCAAAGCTCACCTCCTCCAAGAGGCTAGTCCCAAGTTCCCCAGCTGTGGGAACTCACCCATCTAACCCACCTGTGACCGTGGCATATCGCCCCCAAGATTAAGTTGGAGACCGTGTGTTCTAGCATACAGAATGCTGGTATCTGGACCAGAGGACCCAAATTCAAATCCCAAGTCTTCAATGTACTATCTGAATGAATCTGGATAAGTCCCACTTGGGCTCAAGGGACCAGTTTCCTCATTTATACAATTCTGGGGTCCCTTGTAGGGCATGATCCCTACCCCTTGTCCATGATTCCCAAGTGTTGCTTTGTATTCCTATCCTTGGAGCTTGACACTTAATAAATTCTTATTGATTAGTGAAAATGGGCTTCCACCCATCGCCACAGACAATTCAGTTCACCTAGGACGCCGCATAGGATGCAAGGATACTGTGGCATCCAGCCACAGATGGAAGCCTTAGGGTGCGATGGGCTCTTGGAATTAGGAGACCCAGTTGCATTATGGCTGATCCCCTTCTCTTTGAGCCCGTTTCTTCAACTGTCAAATGCACACATACCCATGGCTTCCTTGTAAACCCTCCTCGGCTCTATAAATGGCACTGAATGGACAGCAATAACATTTCCCATTAGAACTTGTTGACCATCACTGCAGGCTTAGGGCTTTGTATCATAGGGCTGTCAATCATATTGACAAGGATCTTCTACACTGTGTTAAGAACAAAAAAACACATTCCTCCTAGTAGCCCATTTGCCAGGCCACAAAACTGAGGCTCAGAGGACTGGCCCAAGGATTTGTCAGATGGCAGTTCTGCTCAGACCTCCACAGCCAATGCCCCACCAGGCCATCTCGGGGTCCCGGCCTACCTGGGCCCCCCGCTCTGAGCCACTGACCTGACTCTGCAGCTGGGCTTGGTACTTCTGCACCTCCTGCATACACACGCTCTGCAGCCTCTCGCACTCGCCCGTGTAGTGCTCCTTCAGCTGGCTCTCCAGCTCCACCAGATCCGCTTGGTGCTGCTGGTTGAGCTTGTCCACGAAGGCCTGGCACGCAGTCTGCAGCTCATTCCGGGCCTTTTCTAACTTCTCACAAGCGGCAGAAGCAGTGACTATGGCAGCATTGCAGGAGGAATGGGAGACAAGAAGAGAGTCTTCACTTTTCCAGGCTATGAGAGGCGCTTTTATTGGACTCCCAGGGACCCGCCTAGCCCAGAGAGGCTGGACCAGCAGGCTAGTCCCTGGGTGAGGGATGCTTGGACCAGGCTGCTGTCTATGGACTAAACTTAAGGAAACTCCCTGACAACCAATGTGATCCCAGAAGGGAGTGAGCTCCCTGCTCTGGGAAGTCTCCAAACAGAGGCTGCATAAGCACTTGGGGATGTGCAAGTGGAGATGCCGAGGCCCCTTCCAATGCAAGATTCTGGGACTGCTGCAGCAATCTCGGAGCTGGCGTGGGGCCATCCCAGGGGCCGTCTCATATGTGAGCAGGGACTCTGCCGGAAGTCTGGGGCCAAGTGCTCATCTCGTCTCTGCGAGGAGGCGGGCTCCCCTCCCAGACCGCTCGCTCTAGCTGGGGATGGTTTTCTGTCCCTAAGGGACTTAGGACTTAGACCTACCCCTGCAATTTCTGCCCTTGTCCCCTCGCTCTGAACTCAGATTTAAACAAGGTGGAGCTAATCATTCGTCCGTGGAAGTACCCTTTAAGCAGCTGGGGACAGCCGTGTCACCCTCCCCTTCCCCAAGTCTTCACATTACCAGCTAAACCCCATCATCACACACACACACACACACACACACACACACACACACACACACACGCCATAGCCTGTCTCCAATGAGGAAACCAGTTAGCATCCAGTGGAAGACATCAGCCAAGAAAAGACAAGGGAAGGAGCTGGGGTAGGTGGCTAGCTGGGGGTGGGGAAGCCCTGCCATTCCCTCTTCTTTGAGCTTTCAATTCTTCTCTGTAAAAGAACAGGGCCAAATGAAAGCATCATCTGCCAGCCCTGATCATCATTACCCCAAGCATTGAACTCTGCATTGCTCAATCTGAAACCACGGAATCCCACCGGAGGGGCCCTGGCAGAAGCAACAAGCCCCCTCCCTTTTAACCCCCTCCAGAGGCATGTGCTAAGACACAGCCAGTGATGGCCAGATGGGGGAACAGTCTTCCTCCTTCCCTCTCTGTCAGAACTCTGGCATCTCCAAGTCCTGGCTAGTCCAACGAGAACCTAGAAAACCAAAGTACAGGAGGGCGCTGACACAGCCATACGTGATACCCTGGGATCAGGGACACTGGTGGCTTTTGGCTTGCCTTGTCCTAGCAGACCTGTAGATGCTGGAGGTCCCAGATGGGTCAACTACATGATCACAGAACACCAGATTTTTCAGAATGGCTAAGACTTGGGAGTCGGATTCCCATGAAGAAAATAAAAAGTGGTTCTCTCTGGCAGGTCCCACTGTGGGTCTACACTGTGGCTTCTCTTGGCTTTGACTGAGGGTGAAGGAGGAGGCACAGAGGGGAATGCTCCATATGGAGAAGGGCCAGAAGGTGGGGCCAGGCTTTTTGGTAAGGGAGTTACATATAACAGCTTGAAAAGAGAAATTGGGGCCATGAGATGGGAAGGTTCTAGGGAATAACTATAGTTTCTTGAGAAGTGGCTGTTTCTGAAAAGTACGGGGGGAATGGTAGTGAGGTCAAAAAAGCAGATTAGAAGCAGCTTAGCTGAACTCTCCCAACGTTCCCTTCAAACAACTTTAAAGCCTCAAACTGAATTCTGGAATCACAGTCCCAGAGTCAGGGTGAAACATTTTTCCAGCCCAAGGAGAGTCTAGCAGGAGAAGTCTGTAACAATGGGGTAGAGATCTGGTAGAGGCTGATCTGGAGTCCACTCATGTGGCGCCGGCAACGGCTGCCACAGCAGCAGTAGCAGCTTCCGCAGTTCTCAGCCCAGAGATGGTGAGGGGGTTGGACAACTGGTCAGGAAGAGATTACAGGGGACCTTTTGCTGGCTCTGGTGTGATTGGCAACACTACTGTCCATAAGCAGTTGTGGGCTGCAGTTGGAGAGGAAAGAAGAACACTGGGGGTCAGTCCCAAGGGAGCAGGACCCTGATTACAGTATCAAAACAGAGAGGAGTGCTAGTGCATTCAGCAGCAGTAGCCCTTTCTCAATAAACCAGAGAGAATGACAATAATTTACAAAACTTATGGGATGCAGCCAAAGCAGTTTCTTAGGGGAAATTTTCTATCTCTAAATGCTTACATGCATAAAATGGAGAAAGAGAAGATCAGTGAATTGGGCATGCAACTTAAAAAGCTAGAAAAAGAACAAATTAAAAACCTACAATTAAATACCAAATTAGAAATTCTGAAAATCAAAGGAGAGATTAATAAAATTGAAAGTAAGAAAACCATTGAACTAATAAACAAAACTAAGAGTTGGTTTTAAGAAAAAAAAACCAACAAAATAGATAAACCTGAACAAAAGCCAGAGGACAGACAAGGAAAACAGTGACCACGTCTCTCCCAGGATGACAGCATCTTGGAAGCATTGCAGAACCCCAGAACTAGCTCTGAAAACAATGGCACAAAAAAGCCTGAAGTTTGGGATAGTGCTTTCCCATTCTCAGGTGAGCAGAGCCAAACTTTAATATAAAGTTTAAAATAAAAAATTTGGCTGAAAAAATGAGCAAACAGAAAACAAATAAAAACAAACAAAAACAACTTGACCATAAAAAGCTACTATGATGGTATGGAAAATCAATAACCAAACTCAGAAGTGAACAATATGAAAATAACTACAAGCAAAGCCACAAAGAAAAATGCTAAAATTCCTAAAGTGTTAAAGAGATAAGACTGGTAGAGGAAAAATTTGGAAAAGAAATGAATGATGCAAGACAATTATAAGAAAAGAGTTAACAGCTTGGTAAGAGGCACGAAAAGATACTGAAGAAAATAACATCTTAAAAATCAAAATTGGCCTAATTGTTAAAAAGGTACAAAATCTCACTCAAGAATAATTTCTTCACTTCCTTCCTCTCTCCATGGCCTATCCAGATCCTGATTACAACATCTTCAGGTTCCAAGCCATTCCTCCTCTTTCCTCAGGGAGTTTATCCCTTGGGCTAGAGCTTTCCACTCCACTCTAGCTCCTGGCTCTCCATTCAGTGGTTATCCCATGCACATAAAGGTTTCCCCCAGGGCTCAGGCTTCTGCTCCATCAGCATTTGGAACAAGGACCCACCACCCCCAACACCTACCGGCAGCATGGCTATAAGGAAGCTTCCTGGTGTTTCTGTAAGTTGGGAACAACAATGTCCACACCACCTGCCTCACCAGGGAACGGCAAGAACCATGCTACAAAAGTGTCCACTGAGTGAGGGTCACCAGCCTCCAAAGGCACTAGTGAAGGGTCCCTGATTGAAGGAACAATTTCTTTTTTTTTAAGGACCCTAAGAAGACATCTAGCTCAATGAATGCTCCCTTGAGCAGGGAAACAACTTCCCTCTAACTTCTCCCCACTGGCTCTAGGACCAATTAGAACAATCTTAAACCTCAAAGGTCCAGACTGGAAGGGACCATGGAACATCTTCATCTTAAAGACAAAGAAACTGAGACCTGGAGAATAACAATGCCTCATCCAAAGTCTTTCATGGGTAGAAAGGAGAAACGTGAGACGAATCCGGGTCCTGTGGCTCCTCATCCAGCAGCCTGTCACTGTGTCACACCGGCAGGTTCTCAAGAGGAACTTTTCCTCTCTCAGTCTCCACTGCCATGTGCATTTGTGAAAGGCGGATGACACTGGGCCAGAGTAGAGGCAGGAAGACCAATAAGGGAGGCTGTTGTAGCCACAATAATGCCTCAGGACTGGGAACGGAAAACAGATGGGCTTCAAAGGTACCCAGCACCTCGTGGTACAGAGGAATTACCTTATGATATAAGGGAGAAGCTCCTGGTCCTGGAATTCGATGCCTTTTAGATTCTAACTCCAGCCAGTGAGGCACGCGGGGGACTCCTCCCGGAGGAGTGGATGGGGAATGATGCATTAGGTAGTACAAGGCTGGGAAGAGGGGACAGGGGAGAGGGCTTGAGGGTGGGAACCATTCCTGCACAAGAGAATCCCCCAGAAGGAGATGGTGACAAGGAGTGCTCCTGGAGCACCCAGATCTTTATGGAGTACAAGCTGGGCTGTCCCTACTCGACTCATACGGAAGGAAACTTGCTCAGGGCTCTTTTGCTGCTGATCGATGGATCCCCATCATACCCCAAGCCCCCCGGCACGTCCTCTCCACTCAGCCTAAGCTACGATTTCCCATCACTGACAAGAATCCTAATTTAAAACCTGGTGATTCAGCATCACCTCCTCACATCCCATCAGGCAGGGTGCTCACAGCGGAGAGCTCACTCGCAATTATCACCCTTTCCAGGCAGGCACTAATTGGGCTCGGTGGATATAATATTGAATTATAGTTCAAGAAGATTGCTTCTCCCCCTCCCCACTTCCCCTGCTCCCCACAAGGGGTCATAACTAAGCTTAGCCCCCTCCCCCCTTCCTTCCTTCTTCCTTCCTTCCCGGTTCCCCACAAGGGGTCATGACTAAAGGCAGAAAAGATGTCCTCTGGCTGGGGGGAGGGTATTTGGCTGCGAGGCTCACCTAGGAGGCCCAATAATGAAGGCTGTTGTAGCTACAGTGACTGCTTCAGAACTGGGAGGGAAAAGAGATGGGCTTCAAAGGTAGCCATCACCATGTGGACATTGAGTCACTGGCTAAGGGTGCTTCCTGGAGGAGGCAGATGGGGAAGGATGATCAGGCATCCCAAGACAGGGAAGAATGGGGTGGCCAGGACAAAGGCCTGGTGGTGGGAAATTACCCCCTGGGGCTGGGGCTGCCCAAGCAAAGCCCACAGAGAGCTGGTAAACCTCCAGAGGGCAAGAACCGCTACATCTCTGCCCCTGTGTCCTCACTATGGGGCCTGTTACAAGGCGCCTGGCACACAGTAGGTGCTTCGTAAATGTTGAATGACTTTGTAGTATCAGGACACCAGGACATCCCTGCTTCTTACCTAAGCCAGAGACCGTGCTTCCTTCCCTCTCTGAGGGCAAGTCAACTCACTCATGGTGGCCATCCTCTGGGGCAAAGACTGACTGGTCAGCAAGGGAGACAAACTGGCCAAAGGTCTGGCTCCTGCCCACCATCTGGCCCTTCCCCCTTCAATCAACAGCAGCCTTGCTTCTGGAAGATTTGACAATAGACCCACACTCCCCACCACTCCCCAGACCAAAACTCTTCTTCCTAGCCACTATTCAAATGTCATCTCCTTGAGCAAAAGCAGGCTCACCTGTCTTCTAAATTCTATTGCCTGGCACCCAGTAGGACTCATCTGTCTTCCCATTCCCATTGCCTAGCACACAGTAGGACTCATCTGTCTTCCCATTCCCATTGCCTAGCACACAGTAGGTACTAAATGCATGCTCATTCATTCTTGTGACTCGAGAGCCCAAGGTCAGTGACTGACTGCCTTACACCGATATTTGGTGGAAATAAGCTCCCTTCAAAACTGGTCCTCCTCCCAAGGACAGTTAGCAGACCCAGGGGTGCCCTAGGCTAAGAGGCAGAAGTAGAGAAAAGTCTTTCCTACACCAAACTGGAAAATCCAAAGGGGCCAGAACTAGGCTAAGTCACTTAGTGTGCAGTGTGGGCAGGAGGATGGCCTGCTGAATCACAGGGGCAGACAGTCAAGAAAGGGGCACCGTGTGCAGCCTCTGAGGGCAAGGCGCACATGCTCTTCTCTATGCCATGGGCAGTAAGAAAGCCCTGGCGCCAGGCTGTTCCTGCCTAGATGGAAAACCATTCCTGATTTGGAATAAAATGCTCAGGATATGGTGCCCCACCAGTGCCGCGGGCATCTCCCTGCCAGCGCGTCATGCTCTGACTGCCCAACGAGGCAGGCTCTCAGACCATCTCTACCCATGAGGGCTGCAGCAGCTGGGCATCCCATGAGGAGGACGGCCGGGGCCTCCCCCCACACTGTTCATTGCCAGCCCCTCAAAGCACACACAGTTATCGGACCCCGGCCCGGCCTCTCCCCTGTGCCTCAAAGCAGCCCCTCTTCGTGACCGTTTCTGGGAAGTCTTTGACTCTCGGCTCTTCCGGGGCCCGAGATCCTCTGGGCTGTTTCAAGGGCATCTGAGGCAGCCTGGCCCAGCCGCCGCCGCCTGTTATGTAAGAGCTTCAAACCCCCAGTAACTGAAGGAATCCGGGGGATCAGAACCCGATATTGGCTTTCAGACTATCAGGAAAGCAGCCCGGGAGGCCCTTCTCACCTTCACCGCACCTGAAAGGGGACCGGCCCGGGCCAGGGACACACAAAGGCGAGGGGGCAGAGGAGCCCGGGCCCCAGACACAGAGTCCTTACCTGAGCCAGCCGGAAGAGTCCCCATTGAAAGGGGTGTGAATGCCCCTAGTGTTCTGGCCAGAATGGCCGGCCTGTGCCGGCAGGGAGGAGGCCAGGCCACAGAACGGCCCCTTCCCTTCCTTCCACCTCAGAGACAAAGGACGCTTCTTTCCCCCTTGTTTCTTGACCTTGCGCTTGCCACCTTGTCTGGGGTGCCCTACAGCAAGTGCAGCAGCCCCTCGGGGCCCCAATGTCTCCCCTGCCTCTGCAGCATCTCCCAGCTCAGCCCCCTTTCCCTGGCTCAGGTCCGCCTCGCCTATCCCAGGAGCCTCTCGGTACTCTGCTGGCCCAAACCTAGCCTCCATACAGCTGCCCACGGAATATTCTCAAAGCACGGGTCTAATCGAGTCCCTCCCCTGCTCAAGAACTTCCAGAGCCTCCCTACTGCCTGCAGGACCTAATGCCTCTTCCTCTCCCGTCTAAAGCCCTCAGTCTGGCTCCAAGGTACCCCTCCTGCTTTCTGAAGTGTCCAAGAGCTCTGCCCGAGCCCAAGATCCCTCCTATGGACCAGTCCCCTCTGGTGTCCAAGAGATGGATTCCTGGTCACATGGGGCCCATGGGAGGCCCTTTTTGCCTGCCTTCCCACCTCTGGGATGCTCCAAGGGCCTGAGGATGGCACGGGAAGGGAAGGATGAGGGACGAGAAACACAACTCCTTTCTGGGTTCTCTCCTGAAGAAAATGAGAGAACGTCACCGAGGGGTCCAAGGGGCTCGGTCCGTGTCCGACTCTCCCTGATGGTGGCCAGCTCCCCTCGGCCAGGCCTGCCATCACCTTTATCACCCTATCATTGCACACACACGTCCACACACGTGGAAGCCGACATGTCTCCCCAATCCCAGACAGTCTCATGGGGCTCTAGCAACTGCTGGAAGCCGAGAAGCCAGGACCCTGGGGAACCTGGATACCCCCCTCCGCTACATCTGGTCCCCGTCTCCAGCAGAGCCACTACTGAGATGGGGAAGCTGTCACAAGGCAGCCGGCCCCCTTCTCCCACACTGCCTCAGGGGCCCACACCCCTTCCCCTGGTTACAGTATTAAGTGAATACAGATCATTGCAGTTTTCAGTCAATAAATAATCAATGAATAAGCCCTATTATGTGCCAGATGCTGTGCTTAAGAGCTAGGGATCCAAAAAGAGGCCAAAGTCATTCTCTGTCCTAAAGGGCTGTCCGCATCATAACCACATGTGGCTGGCTGAGATACATCCGACGCCATTTTTACAGATGAGGAAACTGAGTCAAGAGAGCAAACTGAGTGGCCCGAGATTATACAAGTTAGTACGAGAGTCAAGACTCCAATCCAGGCCTTTGTAATTCAAGTCTAGGGCCCAGCAGCCAGGTCTGCCTATGTGCCCACCCTCTATCCCGGGGACATGCAGGAATTGCTGGAATAGCCCAAACATGTGCTATACCAGCATCTGTGAAACACCCCCCTGAACCTACGAAGAACCAGAGGCAGGAGGGGCATAAAGGCAGCTGGTGGCCCAGGGGCTGGAGCACCAGTTCGGGTTCGGATGCTACCTCTGTGACCCCGGGCAAGCGAGGCGTTTGCCCTAAGCCTCAGTTTCCCCCTCTGCAAGGGGCTGGACTGATCACTGTACCAGGGGAAGGCAGGCAGCTCCTGCAGAAGCCACTGTCAAATGAAGGTTGGGCTGGGTACCAGCAATGCCGAGTCATTGCCCCTGCTCTCTGGACCGGATCAGGTCTTAGTCATCGGCCTATGGATCACCCAGGGGTGCCAGCAATGCGGGGAACTCCAGCCGAGCTGCCTCCTGAGACCCCAGAGAAGGGGGGTCTTGGCTGGGGTGAGGATTGGGGAGGAGGGGGGCCTACAGGGAAAGTCAAAGCCATGGTCCGGGCTCAGGCAGACCCAGAGACAGGGAGAGAAAGACAGCCTGAGACAGGGAAGAGAAGGACAGAGAGAAACACGTAGGATGGGCAGACACTCCTGGACAAAGCCAGACACAGACAGACAGACACAGAAGCAGAGACAGACAGAGACAGAGAAAGGCAGAGGCAGAGAGAGGCAGAGGCAGAGAGAGACAGAGAGACAGAGACAGAGGCAGAGAGACAGAAGCAGAGACAGAGACAGAGAGAGAGAGGCAGAGATAGAGATAGAGAGAGACAGAGACAGAGACAGAGAGACAGAGACAGAGAGAGAGAGAGACAGAGACAGAGAGAGGCAAAGACAGAGAGGCAGAGACAGAGGCAGAGGTAGAGAGATAGAAGCAGAGACAGAGACAGAGAGAGGCAGAGACAGAGAGACAGAGACAGAGGCAGAGGTAGAGAGATAGAAGCAGAGACAGAGACAGAGAGAGGCAGAGACAGACAGAGACAGCAGAGACAGAGGGAGTGAAACAGGCAGAGGGACACAGGGGGTACCCACGGGCCAGTCCTGGCCACCCCACAGGTGTGTGAGCACACACACAAACACACTCTCATACTTCCTCACACACACCCCTCCCTCAGCCCCCACTCTTACCCAGCTCTCCCCGGAGGCTGACCAGCTCCTGCGATAGCGCCTCGTGGTGTTTCAGAGCTTCCTCCCTCTGCGGAAGAGACACATCGGGTTACCAGAGCGCCCGCACGAGGGTCCCTTTCAATCAGACCCACATTCATTATCAGGAGGAAAACGAGAGTCCGCAGGGAGCGGGGACTGAGGAGCCAAGATCTGAATCACTCAGACTCTGCTTCAGACTGTTACAAAAACAGGGGCGTCCCTGCCGTGGGTGAGGGAGCGAGGTCGGCACCCACCTCCCCCCAGCCCTGTCTCTGTTTCCTTATGGATCCCTGGCCGGCAGCACAGCCAAGACCCGGGTGGGGCGGGGATGGCTTGGGGGAGGGGAGAAGTGGGGGAGGGGGCCGTGCTCCCCCCTGCCTCCCCAAGGCTGGCCCCTCCCAACAGGCAGTCCAGCCGTCTCTGGGCTACTTTCAGGCTGGGGCTGAGCCCCTTTGCCACTGGCTGGGTAGCCCCCTCCCCCCTTACCGAGAAATCCCAGTCCTCTCCCCACACCCTACCCCAAAGGGCACAGGAGGCGACTCTGCCCAAGGTAAATATTTGATGTCCCGCTCCCCGGGCAGGCCCCGAGCAGACAGAAGTGAGCACTCCAAGTATGCTCAGATCCACCAAAGTTTTACGCCAAGCCCCTCCCGGCCGCCGGCACCGGGAGCCTTCAGAGACACGAGGGGGAAGCGGGCTGGAGGGGTCCCGCAAGCAAGCCCAGCTTCTGGATGCTCCCCGACTCTCCTCCGCGAATCCATTGGCTTACCGAGAGTGGACCCCTCCCCCAGGACCTGCCCGGCCAGAGCCGGGAGAAGGGGGCTCAGCAAAGCCCCGGAGCAAGAAGCTGTCAGCCCGCAATCACAAAGGCTTCTCGTGACCCTTTCCCTCTGGTCTCCCTCAAGAACAACATCCACGTGGACACGTGGGCACGCACCCAGACACCCGCCCCTCTCGGGAGCCGAGCCGCACTCCCTCCCGTCTGCGGAGCAGATCCCCCCTCACAGGGAGGCACCCGAGGGCAGAGCCCACCTGGCCAGGCAGAGGTCCCCGGCTTCCTGCAGAGCTGCCCGGGCTCCTGGCAGGTGCAGCTGCCTCCCCGCGGCCCGGGCGCCCAGCAGAAGCGGGGCCCCTTCCCAGGGACCGGCCACACGCCCCAGACTCGCCCCCCGGCCCTCGGGAGCCAGAGCCCCCCCATTACCCTGGTCGCCGCGCACGGAGAGGAGAGGCACGGCCGGCTGCCCGAGCAGCCCATTTCCCGGGCGAGGGCACAGGTGGCGGGCCGCGCCCTTGGCCCGTGACAGCACAGTAGGCAGGCAGGTAGGCAGGCGGGCAGGGTGGGAGGGAGAAGCCAGTGCTGAGACTTCAGTTACCTTACGGGCTGACTGCCTCCTCCAGCTCCCTGGCGCTCAGGCTCCTCTCCCAACACGGGCAGGACACTGCAGCTCTGGCCCTCCCTCCCTCCCTCCCTTCTTCCCTCCCTTCCTCCATCCCTCCCTCCCGCAGCAGTCGGGGAGTGCTCCCTTAAAGCCACAGCCTGTAGGCCAGCCAGGCCTCCCGTCACTGATGAAAAACGAGCCCCAGACACGAGCTCATCGATTGCCACTTCCTCAAATATCAGCTGGCAGTGGGGGAAGAGTGAGGGACTTTGTCCCCATGGATAGCATCGTGGGATGATGGGGGGAGGCGAGCGAGGGGCTTTAATTGAGGCCATTCACACTCATTAACATAAAAGGGAACCTCATTTCTGGAATTCTGAAGAGAGCAGCAAAGGAGGCTGGGAAGGAGCCGGGATCATGCAGCAGCACGTCCCTGAGGAGTCCCCTGGCCACTGGCCGAGTAGGCTTGCCATAGCCCTCAGGAGGACGCCTCAGGGCCCTGGGGATGCAAGCAGCAGCCGGGGTGAGCAATGTCGCTCCGGCTAACGGGGAGGGGGCTCGGTGGTCCTCGCCAGCAGTCCTGTTACAGAGGGGTCTCTGGGAGAGGGAGCTGGATAGACCCTGCCAGGGGGAAGCACCCTCGTGCCCGCTTGAGTCAGCAAACATTTATTAAGCACCTTACGTGTGCTAGGTACTGGAGTTCAGGTCCCATCACCTCTCTCCCAGACTTTTACAACAACCTTCTAACTAGTCTTCCTGTTCCATCTCCCACATAACGAACAAGCACAGGGATAATCTTGTCACCGCCCTACTCAACAACCTGCCATGGCTCCCAACTGCTTTTGCCCTGGCATTCAAGGCTTTCCACCACCTGGCGCCAACCCACATTTCCTGCTTCATTACACATTCTCTATTCCATCCACTCTGCTCCGGCTAAATAAGATTGTGAGTCATTTTGGAATCTTGTCCTGCCTTTCCTGGACTCTAAGCACTCACCCAGGCCAGGCCTCATGTCTGAAATACATGCCCTCTAATCTCTTCCTGCTGAGATCCCGACGTCCTTCAAGGCCCAGTTCAGATGCCACCTCCTCCAGAAAGTCATCCCTGATCTCAGCCACTTTCCCTTCCACTCTCTACCTCTTAAAACTAACTTAAAACTTAAAACAAGCTTCCCTTTGTCCTCATCACGTCAATCATTTGTCATGTTTACTGATATGTGTGTCCCAGCATATTCTCTCTGCAAAGGCCTCATGCTGTGGGGGCTTCTGGTTCAGAGCCTTGCCCAGAGAAGAGGTTTATTATGTGACAGAAAGGGGAGACAAAGGGGAGCCCAGCATCCATCCATCCGCCAGGAAGGGCACTCTGAAAGTGGGTGTGGCCTTTTTGCCACTGGAGGTTCTGGGTACGAAAACACCCAAGCTGTTTTGAGAACTCAACCTGACCCGTCTAAAGCAAATCAAGTGCCTCCCTTTTGTGTAAAGCAGCCCAGAGGGCCAAAGGCTGGAGAGGAGGCCATCCTTGCAGAGTCTGGCACTTTGGGAGCCCCAGCCACGGCCCACGGGCATGTGGCAACATCTGGCCAAACTCTAGCGTTGTTTCCCCCAACACACACACACACACAGTCCCAGAGAAGGCTCCCCTAGATGCCTGTGAGCAACACTGCCCCCTCCCCCAATGACATGCGTGGAACCTCCTGACAACTCCCAGCACCTGGTTGTAGCTCCTGGGAACCAATCATCTAGTGACCTCCAGACAAATTCATGGGAAATAAATGGGAGCCTGAAATGAGCACCTGGGCTTCAGGAGGGCAGAAGTTCCCAGGAGGTGGGATCTAGAGTTAGAAGGAATCCTAAAGGCCACCTTGTCCCACCCTATCACTGTACAGAGGAGGGGACTGAAGCTCAGGATGGGAAAAGGACTTGTGTAAGATTACTCAGGTAAGGGCAGCTGGGTGGTGCAATGGATAGAGCACCAGTCCTGAAGTCAGGAGGATCCGAGTTCAAATCTGACCTCAGATGCTTCACACTTCCTGGCTGTGTGACCCTGGGCAAGTCACTTAACTCCAATTACCTCAGCAAAAAATAAAAAATAAAATAAAATTACTCAGGTAATATGATGCAAAAGGGGGACTTCTAACCCCTAACCACTGCACAACACTACCGTTAGATGCAACAAAGGACATATGAAAACATCATGTTCCATCAACTTCTGGTTCAACATGGCAAGGAGGGCTTTGTGAGGAAGAAACAGTTTGGCATCCATGCAAGTGGGCATTGTGTCTCAAGAGTACCGTGTCTTATTTCTTGACCGCCCCCTCTCCATTTGAGTAGGCTTCCTACATTTTCCCACCTCTCAAACTCACACTGTCTACACCTGCACCCATACTCGGGCCCTCACCAACTCAGGTTGTCCATTTCCCCTGCTTTTGAATTCCAAATCCTATAATTTTGCCACTAGAACATGAGACTTTTGCAGAGAAAATACGCTATGATAGACAATGAGTATGACAAATGATTGATGTGATGACAAAGGGAAGGTCTGGACAAGAGGATTTTGTTGTGTATTTAAGAGAGAGGAAAGTTGATGGGAAGGCAGCTGAGATCAGAGATGACTTTCTGGAGAACACATTTTCAACTAGAAATCCCCCACCAGTCTCCACACACTAATGCTCCTAAAAGACTAGGGACCTATTCAAGCTATGGACAACCAGACAGGGAGATGGGGAGGGGTGTCATGAAAACGTGACTCCAAGAAGAGATGGCTAGCCCACATGCTACTCTCTCTGCCCCTACAAGGTTAAAAGAACTAACAGAAGATATGTAGGGGAGACGTTCCACGAGGGCTTTATGAAAAGACCCACATAAAAGAGGCCCAGTAGAAGGGTTTTGCTCTGTACTGCCCAATGATGGTGCACCCAAAGTCCAAACAGGTTACTTGGTAAACAGCACTTCCCCCTTGGATAGCTCCCACTGCTCATGAATTAAGTTTCCATTTCTCTACCCAGCCTCCTGTTCCTCCTTCCTCAATATAGCACCTCATCCCCTCCACTCCTCAAAGGTTCTGCTATGTCTTGGAGGCCCAGTTCAAGTCTCACCCCTCAATAAAGACCTTCTTAAGTGCTGGGCATCCTCTGTGCCCCCAAATGTCAGCCCCAATTGTGTATTTGGTACATATGGCTGCTTTAGGATGCCCTGCATATCCTGTCCCTCCAACCCCAAATCCAGATGACACTGACCCCTGAGCTAACTTCCACAACATCTCATTCAGCACCTCACAGATATGACCCCCATATATTCCTCTGGTAGCATAATAGTCTTGGCACTTCCACTGTGCAGAGGACCCAGAGGTGCTGAGAAAAGTGACCTACCTAAGGTCAAAGGAAGAGTGAAGCCCAATCTCCAGCCTGACAGCTGCCAAGTCACATGTCGAGTCTCTTTCCAAGGGGCTATGGCTATACTCTACCAGGGGTCTATGGCTGCACTCTATCAGGCAGCTCTTAATAATGGTAGGGAAATCCACAGCCCAGACCTCCTGCTCTGCCCCTAGGGTGGTCTTGCTCCCCTCAGCATTCCAACCTCACAAATCCAGGACCTTTGGGGAACTTGAGCTTTCTAGTCTTGTGTGTAGAGAATCACTCTTTCACCCTGAGCTCAGTCAGCCTTGACCCAACACTTCAGCGCGCCCAGTCTCTTGTACTTCCTATACACTCTCACTAATAAGAAGGGATCTGAATAGGTCCAGATCACCTTACCCTCCTAACCACCCACGAGGCAGATCCTCTCTAGAGAAAGAACCAAGGGCTAACCTCCCATCAGCACTGACTATTCAGGCTCAGACAGAGGGAAGCTTTACTGCCTACAATACTATTTACAGAGTACCTCATGCACCTGTGGAATCTGGGCCTAAGGTCCAAAGGACCCATACAGAGTAGAACGAATCTTTTTTTTTTTTTTAATATATAAATTTTATTTTATTTAATAATAACTTCGCATTGACAGAATCCATGCCAGGATAATTTCTACACGACATTATCCCTTGCAATCACTTATGTTTCGTTTTTTCCCTCCCTCCCTCCTCCCCCCCCCCCAGGATGGCAAGCAGTCCTATATATGTTAAATATGTTGCAGTATATCCTAGATACAATACATATTTGCAGAACCGAACAGTTCTCTTGTTGCACAGGGAGAATTGGATTCAGAAGGTAAAAATAACTCGGGAAGAAAATCAAAAATGCAAATAGTTCACATTCATTTTCCAGTATTCCTTCTTTGGGTGTAGCTGTTTCTGTCCATCATTTCTCCAATGAAACTCAGTTAAGTCTCTTTGTCAGAGAAGTCCACTTCCATCAGAATACATCCTCATACAATATCGTTGTCAAAGTGTATAATGATCTCCTGGTTCTGCTCATCTCACTTAGCATCAGTCCATGTAGGTCTCTCCAAGCCTCTCTGTATTCATCCTGCTGGTCATTCCTTACAGAGCAATAATATTCCATAACATTCATATACCACAATTTACCCAGCCATTCTCCAATTGATGGGCATCCATTCATTTTCCAGTTTCTAGCCACTACAAACAGGGCTGCTACAAACATTTTGGCACATACAGGTCCCCAGAGTAGAACGAATCTTAAGCATTTATCTCCCTCAGCACTTTTTTTTAAGCTTACACCATTCCCAACCTGAGCTACTTTGGGAAATAAAGTTTGAAAATAGCATGTATGATCTCATACATTCACATACATATATCCAGGTGTGTATATACGTACACATAAATGTAGATATGCATAAGTACATACATATCTACTTATCTCCCTTTCTATCTGTCCATTCATCTATGTTCCTCAAATCTTGGATGTTGGAATCCTTACAAAGTGTTAACTCATTAGAGTTGATAGAGACAATAATTATCTAATTTAGCATGGTTCAGTATGATTGATCTGATCTTGCAAGGAGATGTTATGGGCCAGAACTTGAAACAAGGTACTAAGTGGAACTGATAGAAACAATGCTTGTGTTCACACCTTCAGAGAGCTCATATAAGCAAGAAGGCTCTTGGGACAGAGAGCACTCTGGGACAGACACAGAGGCACTCTGGGACAGAAACATTGTACACATAAATGTAGGTATGCATGATATGCATCAGTATGTACATATCTACCTACCCTTCTTTCTATCCATCCATCATCCATCCATCCATCTATCTATCTTCCTCAGATCCTATATAAGCACTTAAGGTAACATCTGCATCCATTGGGCAGAAAACAGTTTTTCCTCTACCTCACAGAAAATATATGAAAGGCTCATAATAGCCCATAAACAATCAATGATATTTCCCCATTTCTTAAGCAAGTCCCATCTTCCCCCAGGTTCCTCCAGTTGCACAATGTGACCTTATGATTTGAGTTCCCCTAAGAAAGAACTTGTTTAGCAAGGCAACCTGGACATTCCAGTGGATACCACTTTTAACCTAGAAGCCCATATAGCTGATGTTAATTCCCTGAGGACTTGACTTCCCAGAAGGCAGACAACCCCTTTTTCACTGGACTTGTACAATCCAAATATTCCCTGGTTAAATAGGGACAAAGTCCGGGTCTTTTGGCCCCTTATTTCAAGGCTTAAACTCCCTCACTGTTCTGCCAGCTTCAGCCACATGGTTAATAGAATCTAGCTACAGCTGCCCAGGAATTCCTCTTCTCTCTCCAGGAGGCTGGATTTCAGCACTGCCCAGCCAAGGCTTTTTTCCCTCCCTCTTTCCAGGAAGCTGGGGCTTAAGTACCACCAATTCTCAGACCAGGGGCTTTACTCCTCAAGGATGAGAACTCTCGGGCTACCCATTCATGCCACGGCCTTCCCAGGAGCCCTCAGCCCATCCCCAGAGCCCAGTCTACCTTAGCTCTGTTGCTATGTCCTCTGACCCACCATGTCTCCAGGAAGAAGCTAAGTGGACGATAGACGCCCTTCTTTACAAGCTAGCACAAAAGCATAGCCCCTCCCACCAGCTCTGACAATCGCCTCATCCCATCACCAAGTCTCATTGTCCTCTGAAGGAAGAGACCCTCCAACGTTCCAAACAAAAGCCCCTCTCTGTGTACTTGAATTGAATTCTGGCCCTCCCTTCAGCCACTTGCACCAGCAGAGCCCCTTAAAGCCCTGAGTGGACACAGAAGGATCCTTGCCTAGAAAGGCCAGCCAGGCTGCTTGGCGAAGGTCTCACCTCGAGTCTTTCTAGGCAAGACTTTAACATGAACATTTTGTTATTCTGATCTTTTCCCCTTATATAGAAAAACTAGAAGCAAGGATTGCAGGAATCCTTTGCAAAGGGCTTGGAGTGCGACTGTTACTTTTGTTCTCAAACTATGAAACAAATTATTCCACACTCATTTCTAAGCTGTCTTGCTTATCAGCGTCTCTCTCTGGACTTCCTTCCATTCTCTTCTGGGCATTTCGAAACATTCTACTGACTCCCCTTTCTTTTCCTCTTTGCCCAAAGGTTTGGAGGCAAAGCCTGGTGGCCTCTGGCTTACGTAGCTGCACCCACACAAGAGGCTCAGAAGGTGGCCCTGCTTCAACTCTGCATGCATTGTGCCTCTGAGGACCCTGCCCTGGCAGAGACCTTATGAAACGCTCCTACTTAGCCTCTTGCATTAAGAAGATAATGAGCTGCTCCAGGGGGCACAAAGAACCATAATTCAATTAGGAGGCCTGCACATGAGACACTCTGTCTGCAGGCAGAGCATCAATAACCCCAGTGGCTGGGAGCTGTCCCCTAGCATGAGGGATTGTGGTGACACATGATGGCAGGGGAAGGACATAAGAGTTGATGGGGCACATGGTGGGGCTCTTAGCCTTGCCTGAGCTGCTGTTAGAATCATTTGTTGATAACTTGGACTCTTTCTGTGGCCGAGGTTCCCCTCAAGAGCCATCCTGACAGATGGGCAGGGTGAGGCTCCTTCCCTTTACCCACTCAGCCTCCCCAGTCCTAGAGATTCTCTAGCCACTTTCCACTTGCAGAAACAGATCAGCCATCAGGTTGATAAAGAATCAACCATATCAGGGTAAACTTGCACACAAAGAAAACTTTGTATATTTTACCATGTTTAACATCTATTGGATTACTTGCCAAGTAGGGAGGGGATGGAAGGGAGGAGAGGAAAATTTGGAACGTGAGGTTTTGTAAGAGTAAATGTTGAAAAATTATCCATACATATGTTTTGAAAAAAAAAAGCTTTAATAAAAAAAACTTTGTTTGATTTTAATTAGGATGCCTCTGATTCTTCAACTGGCACAAAGTCTGCCAGTCCAGATGGGACAGCAAGACTCATCAAAACAACCAAAAGGCACACATAAAATCCAGCAGCCCATCGGTCCAGAAGCTGGGGATCCAATGCTCAGCTAATACCCAGATTCAAGAAGCTTGGCAACAACCTCACCCATTATGGCTAGGGGGATGTAGATATGAGATACATGTGTTCATTAAATACCTACTATGTGCCAGACACTGTTACTAAGCTCTCGGGATACAAAGAAAGATAAAAACAGCTTAATGGGGAAAACAATATGCCCACAACTGTTCATAAACAAAATACAGCATACATGGCACATAGGGAAGCCACCAAAACCTGGGCTGAGAAAGGACTCGGGCTGAGATTTGAAGAAAGCCAGTGAAGTGAGGAGGTAGAAAGAAGGAGGAAGGACATCCCCAGCATGGGGGGACAACTATGAGAGAAGTGACAGATACAGCATCTCAGATATGTCACTTAACCCAAGGCTGGCCAAGGGTGTGGTTACATTGACAGGCTTTGGGGATGGGAACAAGGATCATCCCTAGCAAATAATCACTTTTTTTCCTTTTCCTATCTGGTTTCCTTCAAGAGCCTCCAAGACTCTATTCTCCTGCATGACCCAATCATTCAATCAACAAGCATTTACTAAATGCCTGCTGAGATCCAGGCACTATGCTAGGCTATAGAGAGATAAACCAAACTATAATACTTCCTGTCCTCAAGCAGCTTACATTCTGTATACCTCTATAGACAGGTATAAGATACACACCAAGTAGGTAGCAAAAAGGTAACCTTTCACTGAGGATGTAGGAATTGATCAGCTGTTTGAGAACACAGGTCTCTGTTAAAAGAGATGTCCGTCATTGGCCCAGGTTTACAGGAGAAAGGGCCTCACAACACTGAGTTCCTGGGTTTCCCAAACAGTTTCTATAATTCCCCTGCACATCCCTTCCCCAAAGGATCACAGATTCAAGTTTGAATGCCATCACGAATTGTTGGCCCAGTTTAATTAATTAGCCCCTGACCTAATCCCAACCTGTGGGGCATCTTCAAAGTGGAAGAATCCTGGCCCAGAGGGATGGAGGAGAAGGTGGAGAAGTTAGGCAGGTTTTGAATTTCTAATCTTCCCAGGGAGCTTCTTACTCTCTGACTGTCTCATTATTTATCTTGGGTGGCAGCTCCTAGTTAGTCATGTCTTGTCCCCTTCAGAGCAAAGGGCATTCTTCATTGCTTGAGAACACAAACAAGAAAGAACAGCTATAGTTAACATTGCCCCCATCACCTTCTCGCCAGTCCCAGGCTAAGCTAGAAACCATCCTGGATGGCTGCTGGGTGTCAGGGAGGCTCAGAAAACTGAGAGATGTTCCCACCCATCCAGCCTCATCTTCCTACTACCCAGGTAGCTTACTAAGCTGCTCCTTGGGTTTGAACAACATGACAGCCAACAACTCCATTCCTTCCGATGAAATGGAAGTTCAGCAGGGCATGAAATACCCTGTAGGGCTCTGGCACCAGCATCTGACCCACTTACATCACCTGAGAGCTTTTGAGAAACTTTGCACCTGTTTCACAGGTGAACTTTCTTCCACATGTTGTCTTTCCCACTTCAAATCAAGGCTATTCTAGTAGGGGCTGCTTGGTTTTTGTATTTGTGTTCCTGGCATTTAGCGCAGTACTGGCATAGTAAGCACTTAATAAGGGCTTTTTCATTCATTTTTAATACAGCACACACACACACACACACACACACACACACACACACACACAGAGATCTTTTCTGCTACCCTTAGTTTCCTTGATCAGTCTCAATTCATTCTGTGCTTTAACTTTCTTAAAATCACTTTTATAGGACCTTTCCTTTTCATTTTCCATTACCCACCTTATAGCCATCTAAAATCTAAGTTAGTTGGAGAGTCCCTGTGGAGCCTCATTGGACTCTTTACACAAATTCCATTTTTCTTCCTTACTGGAAATATCTCCCTTTGGGTCTTCAGAATTTCATTCCTGAGCACCTCCCTTCCTTCCTGAACTTCCTTTCCATGTAGCATTTTATGGGCGTCAACCCATCTCTCAGCACTTAGCACGGTGTCTAACACAAAGAAGGTGCTTATTACATACCAGCTGACTGACTGACTTTCCTCTAAAAGACCTAGCTGGACCTGACATCAAGAAAATTCGCATTCAAACATCACTTCAGACATTTTGACCTGAATCCGAAACATCTCTTTGAGCCTCAGTTTCTTCTGTTAAATGAAAAGACTGGACTCTATGGCCTCAAAGATCCCCTCAAGTACCAAAGCTATGAGCTTTAGTCCTTCTTGTGGGCCCCAGCCAAGTTACTTAAAAATCAGCCTACTAAGACGAGGAGGTTCAGCTTTCCAAGGTCCCTCTATAATTCTCAATCAATGATCCTATAATCCCCATATTTCTCAGAAGGCTACCCATTTCATTTATTCCAAAAAAAAAAAAATAAATAAAGAAGAGGAAAAGGGTAGAAAGTATTCGACCTCATTAACCATCAAATGATACATTTTAAAAGACATCCCAAAGCTGACTTGGGTGACCATGACCTTTTCTGTTCTTCTAAGCAGAAATCCTCATCCTATGACATGCAATGTTGTCTGAAAGTCCCAGTCAAATATTGAAGAATACATAATTTTCATGTCCATGTTAGGATCACATGAGGCTATGAGAAAAATTTCCCCATAAAAAGTTCCTATATCCTATATTCAAAGTCAGGGGACACTTCTCTACCACATCAACGGCACAGGGTCACAGATAACATTACTTTCCTTTACACAGCTTAATCAGAGTTCATTGAATCATAAGACTCTCTGAGGAGCATCAACTCTCCCCTAGAACAACCCAGCACAGCCCTTCAAAAACATGGCGCCACCAATTCTACTGGGAATGAAATATACCAGAAAATACCAACAAATCAAAGATTTCAGGAATGGTAGCGATTCTCTGACACACCAAAATCTTCAACTGGCTTTTCCCAAAGAATTTGCTTCTGAGGATGGCAGTGTCTCTTTGTGAGGGGAGATACCACCATTAACAAATACTTTGTTCCCCAACATCTAGCCCAGAAAAAGACCTTTATGCACTAGGTAGACTGCTTGTGGATGAGTTATGGAGGAAGAGAGCCAAGAAGAGCATAGCATAAGTAGGGCTGGATGAGCCTGCACTGCTCAGTTCTAGGAGATCCCAGAACCTTTGAAATACCAAAATTCTTTAAATACCAACAGAAACCTTTAATCCTGGCAGGATATGGAAAGGATAAGAACAAGGTCTTTGTCCACTTTTACAAGTTTGATACCAAGAGAAAATGGAGAAGGGGGGATGGAGAAGAAGAGGAAATGACACAAATCTTGCCATTTCTGAGAACAAGGCATTCAAAGACATCATTCTGACCAGCAAGATCTGCTCATCTCCAAATCTCAGGAGAGGCTGAGAGAAGTGTGATGGTGCTCATGCAGAAATCTTTCCCTAGCACCCCCACCAGTGGCTGCCCACTGTCCTACCTCCGACAGCAGGTGCTGGATGACCACAGCCAATGCCTCCAACTTGTGGTTCCCTCCCACGAGAAGCTGCTTGAGATGCAGGATGACTTTGCCTTGGTGCTCACATTTTGCTCTATAGGAGGCCAATCCCAGGGCTTTTTCAGTAGAGAGAGGATCTGGAGAAGACTGGGACTGGTTGCAGGATGTCCGAGGATGCCTCTGTTTGCTCTTTTCAACTGAAAAAGAAAAGAGATTTTCAGGAAGTGCCTCAGAAAGATACCTTTTCACTGTCAAAGGCACTTAGAATCAGGACCCAAAAATGCCTATGTTCTAATTCCATTGCATCAAGAATCTAAAAGTCAAGACAAATTGGGGAAATAAGGGAAGGGGAAACAAAACAGCTTTGATTTCAGAAATACGATCTGATACAAGCTAAGCATTGGCCTTGTCCAGCAGGTTCGGGGTTTGTCTTGTTTAAAATGCAAAGGGCAATGGATAGAATTACTTTCACTTCAGAACAGCTTGCCCAATCACATCACCCAGTGAAACTGGGAAAAGAGAAGATCCTATCCTGGTCACTTCTCAATGCCAGGAAAGCTTCCAGCTGGGGAGAGAGACAACAAGCAAGGAATGAAGAAAGCTGTTAGGTGAGGTGGTGTGGGATGAGAAGCAGCAACCTGAGTATGCAAATACAAGTGTGAGCTCCTGTTGTGGCTCCTTCACAGAAATGGATGGTTAGAAAGCAACCCAATGGCTACCTCGCTCAAGCCTGTGCCTCCAAGGAATTCTAGGCCTACCACACCTGACGAGTGCTAGAAGCCCTTCAAGGAGACGGCCTCGTCCACACTGGGATAGCTCTGAATGGCACTAGCCTCAAGCAGCCTCTCTGCTATGTCTCCCACTGCTCCTGGCTCTGTTCCATGGGGACTCTCTAATACTGCAGTTCCATCAACCACATCTCAAATGAAAAGGATGCTCTGTAGCCCTCCCAGGTCACCTCAACCTTCTGGGTCTCCTCAGTTTTGATTTCTGTACAATGAGGGTCAGCATTTGATGACCCCTGAAATTATTTTAGCTCTTAAAGGCTATGACTCTGTCATGGAACTAATGGCCCCTCTTTTCTCTTATAGGGGAGGGAAACAGATTGTTCTGAGGGACTGGACTTCTAGGGGAAAGAATCCTGAAAACAGTCAGTATAGAAAGATTGGGGTGAGGTGGGATGGGTCACTACCACCTAGGAGATCAAGAAAGGTTTTCCCCTTAGAGGAGGTGAGATCAGATGAGCCCTGATGGAGATGAGGGATTCTACAAGGGGGAGACGAAGACAGAAACGTTCAAGGCATAAGAGACAGCTCAAGCTGAGGCACCAAAGGAGAAGATGAGATACTGAGTTTGGAGAAAATAGGTCAAGGAAAGGCGGAGCCTTTGTTGGAGCCAAAGAGGAGCCAAAGTCAAAGTAAGAGGGAGTCACTGAGGCTCTTAGAGCAGGGGAGTGATGTGAGCTGATGCTCTCTTGAGCAGCCATGTGTTCTACAGACACTGAGAAGCTAGTTAGAACATTTCAAGAGCCTCATAAGAAGTGATGCTAGCCTGAACTGTGGTAATGGTAGGGGGGCAAGGGCAATGTTATGGTGACTGAAACAATTTCCCCCTCCCCCAAAAAAACTGAGTAAACAATTGGTCTGAGACAAAACTAAGTTAAAAGATCAGTTTATGGGGTAGGAAATAAAGAGGCTTGTAGGCGGTTAAGAGTGAACATTATAGCAATTAATCAATGAGCATGTATTAAACACCTATTATGTATTAAACAGCTAGGCAGGATACAATGAAACCATCCTGGCTCCTAAGCAGTGTTCATCCTAGAGATGCAAGATGTGGATCTATACCAAGTGGATACAAGGAATTATCAATAAAGATACAAGGTAATCTGAGAGGGAGGACACCAGAAGGAGGGGAAATCTGGAAAGGCTTGTGTGTTAAAGGAAGAGAGGGATTCAAAACACTGATCAAGCTCATTAAGGCTGTGGGAGAAATGGGATGGAAAGAGAAGAGGCCATCGATCCTCAGAATCGACTCACCAGTTATGAAGACTCCTAATAAGGAGTCCCAAGAGGAGCTATGGAAATGCAGAATCAGCAGGATAGAAGGCAACATGAATGGGGATCAAACTAAACTCACAATGTGCAGACTACGGAGGCCAGGAAGTCTACACACAGGCCGGGTGGGCTGTGGGTCCTGGACCAGGCACAAGAAGGCAACACCCATCACAACAACAAGAGACTTGGGTGGATGGGGACAGCCTAGGATGGGAGGAGACTACAAGGGGGCTTTGTCTCTCCCCAAAACCCATGGGCAACACCAGCCCAGGGTCAGGCACTGGTCCCTGTCAGATGTCAGAACAAAGACGAAAGTTCCCTTCCTAAGATCTAACCCAGATTCTGGTGGGCAACATAGGAGGTGCTTAATGAATGTTCATTGCATTCAACCAGATCCAAACACTGGTCAGAGCAGTCCCCGAGAAGCCTGAAAATCTTGTCCCTTTGAGAACGTCTTACAGAATGGAGGCCCAGGAGACACCCAGGGAGGGGCACACCCCATCTGTAAGCTTACTTGTACTGCTCCGGAAAGCTCACTACCCACTCACCCGTGTCACTATGCCTGACATCTGGAAGCTGGGAAGAGGTCATGGGAAACAAGCAAAGAACAGGGTTGATTTCCTGTTTTGATGAACCCAAGTTCACACAGTCATTCAGGGAAAGGACAGCTCAGGCCATCTGCCTCATAATAATAATAATGACAATAGCAAACTTTTGTGTTGCACTTATTTTAAGCGGAGCACTATGCTAATATGATCTCCTTTGTTCTTCACCATAACCCTGGGAGGGAGCTCTGTTTTACAGATGAGGAAACTGAGGCAGGCAGCAGCTAAATGACTCTCCCAGGATCTCACAGCTAGTTAAGTGCCTGAGGCTGGATTTGACCTCAGGTCTGACTCTGGAGCGCTTTGGTTTCAGGGGAATGAGAGCACAGGGAAGAGGGTTTCAGGTGTGATAAAGAAACCAGTGATTCTCCATGTAGCATGGCTCCTTGGGAATGGTTCGTGTTTGTGGTGCTACTGAGCTGGGCTAAGCCTGAAGTGACCCTACCAGCTGGCCCCAAGCCTAGATTTTAAGTGACATCATCCTCTGGGTACCAGCCAAGGACAGATTTCTAAAGTCACAAGGAGAGTGTATCATTTGAGTTACAACCATTCCCACCATCTATTTTCAGCTAGATCTGACTTGATTAAAAAATACTATTAAGCACCTAGTAAGTGCAGAGGAACACGAGGGAGATAAGACTCAGCCCCCAGACTTAGAGACAAGAGAACATTTGAGGGGAGGAGGAAAGGGAGAAGGAGAGAGAATCGATCCATTGCAGAGACAGCCCCTTTGACAGGTAATAAAACCCCCATCCAGAAAAGTGTCTAGAGGCTCGTAGGAATCATTCCCTCAAGGAAGAAATTGTGGGAGTCTGAGAAACGTCTGATTTGGGGGCTTGTCCCCTGACTCTTTTCCTGCCTGGCACGACATCCTTTTTCTGGGATATTCTCTACCTAGAACCATCCACACTTCCCATACTGCAAACTCCCAGCTTCCTAGCCTATCAGGGGGAAAAGCAGCCTGCCCTCAAAAACCCTAGTGCCCACACCTGTATCTCCCAGCTGCCCTGATGCATGGAGTCAGAGCAATCCCATCCTTTGGAAGCCTGGGGCAATGCTGTGCCCAGGGCCAGGGGGCAGCCCCATGGAAGCCAGGCCAAAAGATCATCCCTTTGGAGGCTCTGGTAACATTTCTGGGCAGATCTCTTTCCCTTCTCCAGGGTCCTAAGACCCCAGCTAGCTCTTTCAGGGTTGTCTTCTATCTGTGTTTAAGTACTGGGTGCTGCCCCAAGTTAGGGAGGGGTTTGAGGCTGCTCTAGTTGTGGAAATGGGTCAAATTGCCCTAGTCCAGAGGTGTTGGCTATGGTCCTGATTGGTGGGAGTATCTTGTTAATGTCTCTCTCTCATGGACCTTTCACACAAAGCCACACAGCTGTCTCTGCAAGAACCAAAATGGGCCAAATGAAATCGTGTTCACTGCAGGCCCAAACGAACGACTGGTTTAGTCCTGCAAAGTCTCCTTTAAGGTAAAGTACTGGACATGAACAGAAACTGAAGCCCCAGAGAGGAAGTGACAGGTAAGAAAGAGGAGGGAAATCAGAGGAAGATTTGCATTTGAGAGCTGTCCTTTCAAAAGGTCAGATGCCACGGACTTTTCTCTTCTCCAGCTAAAACCAAATGTTTGCTGTTATTCCCTAATGGGCAGATTCTGTCTTGGTGATTGGATTTTCGTTTGTGCCTTGGGATTGGCCATGGCTCCCCTGTGAAAGGCCAGAAATGTAGTTACACAAGTAGAGGAGACAATGACTTTACCCCCTTCTCCACTTGTCTCTCGGCCCTTTTCTCTACCCAATCACTCCCCAGTATTCTCTCATCTACATCAGAGAACTGAAAAAACGGGGGTTCAAAACCTGAAGAACCTAAGGCTTTGGACCTCTGTAATTATTAAGCAAATAAGCATTCCTTATTGACTAGCCTTCATCAACTGAAATATAAAGGCACTTGGAACACTTGCCATAAGTGAGGGTAAGACCTCTGGAGGATGGACCTTCACTCCTGGACCAAAGGCCTTAGTTGGACAAAAGGCTCCTTGTTGGACAGCATCTGGTACTTGAAGTACACTGGGGAGGTAAGTCTCTGACAGCTAGACATCAGAGAAAATCTGAGGGAGGTTTTTTCCTTGGCTCTCAGGAAATGCTTCCAAATGATCTGAGGAAAGGCTAGGAGCTTTAAGGTAGTACCCAAAGGATGTAATCAAGATGCTCAAAGGACATAAGTAAACGGATCCTTGAAGGGCTTAAGGACAGTTAAGATGGTTATAAAATGAGAGAGACCACTGCCAAGATTTCTTTCAGCTGAGCCGGAAACTGGAGGAAGTGGAGATAATAACAGCATGAATTTATAGATGACAACAGAGTAGGTGGGTGGCGGCAGCAGCTCTCAAAGATTATAGTGGGGCAGGTGTCAGTATAGCAGCAGTGGCGTAACTCAGCAATATCTAGCAGAGGTTATGAAAGCAGCAGTCGGGAAAAGGTCCATACTGACATCTCTGTATCACATCAGCAGCCCTAGGGCATCAGAGACAGGAGCTGCCCTTCTTTCCATAACATATACATATATATATATATAACTATACATATGCTCCTCCATGTATGCTACTTATTTTAATCCATTCCCCCGATAGGTCATTTATTAGAGAAGTCACTCCAGTTTAAGGAGAACATGTTTTGTTGTGACTTTTCTTAACTTTGTCATTTCACCAAATGTCTTTGCTTTGAACTAATTTCTGTTTACTAGCCGATTATTAAGGTTACACATGATGGGGGGGGCTCATGAGCTTTGGTTTTAGGGTTATGGATCCACAGGAAACCATGCCCAGGGCATCCATTCCCCGGAGAAGTCGCCATGCTAGCAAGGAGCACCACTGGATACTAGGTTTAATAGCTTCACATTCTTTGATTTGTTTTTCATGAGCTAGAGATCTCCTGTGCATCATTTCATCACACAGCTCTGATATACCAAATATTTCTTGTTGCATCCTTGAGCACTCTCTCCACTGACAAAGATCACATGTACAAAGTGAGGAGGTTAGATCTGATAATCTCTGGGGTCCTTCCTAGCTCCAGATCTGAGATCCTGACCAATGGCTCTCTATGACTTTCTAAGTGTCCCTCACGAGCTTTTCCCTGGAGCCACTCGGGAGCAGCTTACACAACACCCTCCTGGTCATGCTGGTCATGAGACATAGGTCTCTAGGATCATATCCAAGGGTTGTCCCACTTAGAAAAATGCTCTTGAGTTTGGCTTCTGCTGCCTTGCTGTGGGCAGCTCCAGGTACTTCTTCCATACTAAGGGCACAACAGTATCAGGGCCTGGCTTGGATGCTCAACAATTTCTGAGACAAAACGGTTTCTGTTGATGTGGTCTGTCTGACAACAGAGGCATAGAAACCACCAGTGTTTTTTCAGAGTTTGAGGAAGAGGCCTTCAAAAAATTCCTCAGAACTTCCTCCCATCATGAAGGCAAAACAATGGTGGCATTTCAGAGGCCCCTGTGGCAGCAGCAGTGGAACAGGGAGGAGGAGGAGGAGGAGGAGGAAGAGCAACAGCAATTTCTTAGAGTGCCTTGAGTTCTGGGCAGCATTTATGCTTCCTTGTTCCCTTCCTAATTACATATTACCATTTACTTTCCTATGGATCAGTACATTTATCTTTGATGTATTTTTTTAAAGAAAAAGTGAAAATTAAAAGAAAAACAGATAAAATGAAAGATAAAAAGACTATAGAATTGATCAATGAAAATCTACAAATTTTAACAAAAAATTATCAGCTAATCTGATAAGAATGAGGAAGTAGAAAAATAAAATGATCAAAATAAAAGTGAACTAAGTGAAATCACAACTAATGAAGAAGAAATAAAAAGACTTCCCAGGATTTTGTATGTAATTATGCCAGGAAATCTAAGATTTAAAAGAAATGGCATACAAAAATATAAAATGCCAAAATCAACAAAACATGGCATAGAGAATGTAATGAATCAAACTTCAAGAAAAAAAATTTAACTAGATGGAATGAAGGTGAAGGTAACTGAACTCCAAGAATTCTGATCTAATCAATCAATTAATAAACATTTGTTAAGTTTTTATTATATACCTGCAACTATACTGAATATGGGAGATAATTGTTTTAAAAACTGCTGGTGGATCCTACCAAGCATTTAAAAGCAATAAATACTTATGGTAAATAGATTCTAGCATAAAACTATAATAATACATTCAAAAAAGCATTTTCTATAACCAAATAGAATTTTGCAGGGGTGCAGAGATAGCTTAGCATCAGAAAAACAATTAACAGAAATTATCATGTCCCAAACCGCATGATTACACTAATAAGTACAGAAAAGGCCTCTAACAAGACATAACACGCATTTATGCTAAAAACCCTAAAAAGCATAGTCAAAGAAGAGCTATTTTTACTATGATAAAAGTATGTACTTAAAAACTAAAGCTAACATTAACATAATTCTAGAAATGTCAATTAGAATAACAATACCAGAAGGGGAAAATTAATGGTAACCGTAGTAAAGAGGAAACACAATTGTCTCTAATTTTCAGGAGACATGATAGTTTAACTAAAAAATTGCAAAGAACCATTAAAGAGAGAAAACTCATAGTTTTAATACAATAGCTGGATACAAAATAAATCCACAAAAATCAAGAGCATTTCTTTGTAGCAGCAATAAACTAGAAGAGAAAATAATAGAAAGGAAAATTCCATTCAAAATATTTACAAAATACAATTCAAATATCTGGGAATCAATCTCAAGTTCTATATAAACGGAAACATGACACACTGTAAACACATAAAATGGCATGCATAAGTGGAGTAATATTCATTGCTCATGGTTGGGCTATACCAATAGAATAAAAATGATGAAGTTACCTAAAGTTGATGTGTAGACTGAGTGCTATAGCAAATTATCAAAAGAATAATTTTACTGAGCTGGGCAAAATCAAAACCAAAACAACAACAGCAGCAACAACAACAACAACAACAAACCCCCTGAACTAAAAAACCAACATCATTTGGAGGGGGAAAAGTTCTAGAACTCAAATAATAAAACAAATAAGAATGATTCAACTTAAGTTATATCATAACTCATCAAAAGTGTTCACCAAAACTATCTGATACTGGTTTAAAAAAATGCAAAAGTAGATTAGCTGAGTAGACTCAGTCATGTATAAGTTCAATAACCAAGTATTTGACAAATTCAAGAATAGATTACTTGGGAGAAGAACTCCCTCTTTTAGGAGGAAATGGGAAAACTAGAAAATAGTTTGACAGAATTTAGATTTAGACCAATATATATTACAATAAGTCTGATAGATACATGACCAGAATATTAGACATTACATTATTGAAGAAGGAAAAGGAAAACATGATCAGATATCTTTCACAGCTCAAGTGATCACAAAAGATAAAATAGATTGTTTTTTGATGACATAAAATGGAAAAGCTTTTGTGTAAACAAAATATATGCAGCTAAGATAAGAAAGGAAGATGTTAATGGGGAAGAGAAATTTCCTTATCAAATATTTTTGATGAGGGTTTAATGGCCAAGATATGCTGGAAAGTCACACAAATTTAAAAACAAGAGACTCAATAGACATGTCCAAAAGATATGAACGGTTTTCAAAAGAATAAAAACTATTAACCATGTAAAAGATTGCTCCAAATTCCTAAAAAGAAGAGAAATATAAATTAAAATACCTCACAAAAGTTTTGTCCTTTTGAGCAGGTTCAATGACTTTGAAAAACAACATGGAATTTATGATAAAAATCTAGACAAAAACATCCATACCTTTTGCCCCAGGGATCCCACTGCATAGCAGGAATTCAAAAACAGAAAGCTACATGTAGATGCTAAAATATTTACAGCAAAATGTGTCTGTGTATGTGACTCTGTGTGTGTGGTTCATGCCCCTGAGGCGTGGAAATATGCTACAAGCTACCATGATTGGGAAGACCCATTTGACTAAAAGATGATAGAATTAAAGTTGGAAGGGATTTCAGTAGACACCTAGTCTAATCTCCTGATTTTACAAATGAGTGAACTGAAGTCTGGGGTAGGAGCTGGTTAAGGGACTTAGCCTGATTATATAGGGAGCAGTAAGTAATAACAATCATTAACATTTATACATTATTTCAAAGTTTATAATGTGTTACCCCATTTGATCCTGTGAAATAAGTGCTATTATTGTACCCATTTTAAAGATGAGGAAACCCCACTAAGAAGCTATAAGGTGGATTTTGAACCCGGGTTTTCCTGGCCCCCAATTAAATCCTCTCTCCACTGCCCCACACCCAAGAGAGCCCAGCTTTGTCCAGCTCTCAGAGTGAACAATGACCTTATACAAAGACTTCGGAGGGTGTGCCTTTCGATGCCCGAGGCTCTCCCAGGAAGGGTGGTACAGACTCAGGCTTTATTTATTCATGCTCGGTTCCTCACGCCTGCTGGCTGTTAATCACCATGTTTGGGCTGCCACGACAACAATAACCATGTTCCCTTTCATTCATTTCTCTCAAGTTCCTCCCAAAAATAAGCTGTCTCTGAGGCTGAGCTGGAGGGGAAGGGAGGAGAAGGGGCGATGGATGGATCCTCTCCCAATCCCTGTCTGACACCGATGCCTAGGGAGAGGTGCTGGCCAGAATAAAGGTCCTTCTCTGCCCCAGTACCCTTGCTCTCATCCTCCTTCGCCCATGCTTCTGACCAGCTGGGGCTGCCAGAGCTAGACACAGCAGAGATGAAGCTGGCTAGAGAGGCAGAGGGGCCATCAGGGATTCCCAATTGGGAAAAGCTTGGGTTGGGGGATGGGGGGAGAGCCTGAAGTCCCATGGCCTGGGTTCAAGTTCTGGACTCTGGTACTTATAAATGTAAGCTATCAGCTTCAATTCCCTAACCCTTAGCTTCCCGGACTGTAAAATCAGGAAACCAGTACAGGTGTGTATGTGCTTGTGTACTTCCAGGTAGGACCAGCAGTCAGAGGAAAGCTGATGTGGCTCCCCAGGAGGAACGGGGACCCACAACGAGAGTCCTGGCTCCATTACAGATTTAGGTCAGAGATGACACATGTAGTCTCACACCTGGCTTGCTACAGTGTCTGGGGATGCATGGGGGGATCCTGGGAGAAGCTTCTTCCCCTGTCACCACAGGGAGAACTTGGGCGGGAGAAATTATGCTATTGGCTCGGTGATGCGTGGAGGGATGGACAGCCCTCTGCCAAGGCTCTGATCTGCAGAGATTAGCAGCCATTCACAGCCCAGGGGAACAGGAGCAAGGGCATTGAGGGAATAAACAGAACCCCTCCGAAGGGACAATCTCCTTCTACCCTCCTCCACAAGCTATCCTGGTATTTTCTGAATGGAAGAAAATATCCCTCTGGAGGTCACTTGAGGTCCAATGAGGTGGGCAGAGCTTAAAGGCCCTCTAGGGGAGAAGCTGCCCAGTGGAGCAGAACAGAACCAAGCACAGGAGATACGGATTCTGACTCTTAGACCTAGTACTTCTCACCTCAAGCCACTGAAACTGTCCTCTCCAAAGCACCAACTGACAAATCCGTTGACTTTTTTCTCAATCCTCATCCCCCTCAATCTCTTTCTGCAGTCTTTGACATTATTGATCCCGCTCTCCTTTGCTAGCTTTTTTCCTATCTCTCTGACCCTCCTCCTCTGTCTCCTCCTGGAAGCTCCTCCAGATCATGTCCCCTAATTGTATATAGATTCATATATACACAGGAAGGGACAGAGAGCAAGAACCGCAGCATTTCCCTCTACCCCTAGCACAAGGACTAGTACTTAAAAAGTGCATATTAACACCAAGACCACCAACCCTGGGGAGAAGAGGTGGATTCCCTCTCACAGCCTGGGATTTCACATCCTGGGATTTCTTAGCCTAGTTCAAAAATATTCTGTCCCTCTGTCCTGCCTTCCAACATAAAGATCAGCAGCATCCAAAGGGAAATGTGGAGGACCCAACCAGAATGGTGGCCAATAGAATGGAAAATGGTATATGGGTCCAAGTATCACTATGTAGGGAAGTTGGTGAGTGGCTAACAGAAAGTGGTGGAGAGCAAAAGAGAATTGCAGGGGTCCCATCAGCACTGGTGTGAGGAGAACTTGATGGCTTCTGAGATCTTTCCCAGCTCAGCTTTATGCTCCTCAGAGCCAGAGAGAGATCTGTGTCCAACAAGTCCTATTTAGGACACTGGTACGGCTGACCTGGGAGTTAGAATATTCCTAGCATCAGGCCATTTTAGGGTCAGAAAGGACCTACAGACAGGAAATCTCTGGAAGACTTTCTCCACAAAGCCAGATCCCTCAGTTTCCAAATAGAGCAGGAGCTCAGGAAGCAGAGAAATATCACACCTGCCCTGCTAGATGGGCAAGGGCCCAGGTTCCCTTCTTAGTGACTCACTCAGCTACACCTAAAGGTGATGGGGAGTGGGGTGTGAGAAATGAACAGCCCTGATGAAGTTCCTAAGAAGCCTCAACTGGGGGCCAGCTCCAGGTGCTAGGAGAGTCCCCCCTGCCCAAGCTGCTGCTGGGAAGCTTCTTGGGAAGGCTTCCTCCTTACTTCTGGAACTGGAAGCTTGGGCCAGATCCATCCAAGGTCACACAGATAATCTAAGTAGCACCCCAGAAAAGGGCTTTCATCTCTCAAACTCTAAATGTTTCCCCAGAGCTATCCTGGACACCCCAGTTCTTTCAGCTCTTGGATGGCAAAAATCTAAGAAAACTGATCATCACAGCTGCAGTCAAGCAAGAGCCCCTTCCCTAATGTGTTTATAAACACCCAAGAAATCAGAGGCATTTCCAGGGAATAAGGAGGGAGGGAACTGGTCTTGTTTGAATTCCAAGGAAATGAGGTTGTTAGGACTGGGGTTCAGTGCCAGCTTCTGTGACCCCCTACATCAAAAGGTTATCAAGCTTGGACATGGGTACTCAAGGTGAATCCAGCCCTGTATTGTAAGCCAGGAGAGGCAAGCCGACCTGATTATAAGGGAGAGATGAGGGAGGTCAGCTGGTGACACATCTGTGCCCAAGTTAGGATAAAAAGAGGCCTAGGACCGGAGCCAAACTTTGGAGTGGTCAGGCAAAGTCAGGAGATGGCAGGGGAAGAAGCAGGCCCAGAGAAAAAAAGCCTGCTCCAGAAGCACAGCAGCGTAAGCCGGAAACGTCTCCTGGGGCCAGAGATCAGTAAGAAAAACAAAGTCTGCCCGAGGGATGATCTGTACACAGGAGGAGAGGAAGGATTCCGGTGTGTCTGCATGGCTGCACCTACAGGAGACAGGCTCCGGACAGTGCTGTGACCATCAGAAGTGAGCCCAAAACACCGGCAAGAGACGCCTCTGGTTTCCCAGTTATTCCAGCCATCTTGAATGTGGGGATGGGGCCCCTGGGTCTTTAAGCAAAGAGCTCTGTTTGCAATCTGCAGCCTGCAAAACACATTATATTTGATCCCGTCTCCAGCACAGATTAAATAAAACACAGATGGAAAGCAGCAGAATTTTGCGATACAAGTCTGGGGCCGACTTCCCTTTGAGAGACTCCCTCCTCTGGCCGGAGCTGCTGAGCCCCAGAAAAGACATCTCAGATGAGGAATTCTCCAGCCCTCCTCCGTCTGAGCCAAAAAAACCAGGCTACCAATCCTAATCTCAGGACCTCTGAGGAAGCTTGAGGAAGAGGAGGAGGGAGCTAGGATTAGCCAGCAAGGAAGAGGTCCAGCCAAGGAGGGAAAGGGGGGGCAGGAAAAAGCATCCCAGACCCCCTTGCCTGGCCAAGGCGAGAGCCTGGAGCAGCGCTCTGAGCCAGCTAATTATTTAAGCTTCAGTCTCATGAATAAACACACTGTCCCTAGCTCAGAGTGAGACAGGTTCCACAAGCCACCCCAAAAACCACAGCTAGCAAGAGCAGAGGCACCCACCTTCATGGAAAATCAACGCACTCTTCCTGAACCCCGACGGGAGCCGGAGATTCCGGAGCAAGCCCTTGGCCGTTAGCCGCACGTGCATATTGGACAAGGAAAATTTGGGCAACAGGAGCATGTCTTCTGGAAGATGTGGGCAAACAGCAGCTCCAGTGGACCATCCCCTGCCACCTGTGAGAGCCCGGCTCTGGAGAAGGCCACGCGAGCTAGGAAGCACCAAGTGAGCGAGAGCACCAGAACCGCACAGGCAGAAGCACCCGAGACAGCCCAATGCTTCCGACGGCTGCTTTCTCCCCCAGATGTTGCCCCGGCGCAACCCTCGCTCCCTGACTCCAGGCTCCTCTGGGCTGCTTGGCCCCCGACCGCTGGATTACATCACACTGTGCACGGCTGCTCTGTTGTGGGACTCATTAGGGATGCTCTTGGGGAGGAGGAGGAGGAAGGGGGTGGTCACACCAGCTGTGTGTATAAATACCAGCCAATAACGGCCCGGCTCCTGTCACCAGGGCTTGGGAACTGCTGAAGAGAAAAGGACTTCTGCCCTCCGGGAGCCAGATGTTTCTTTCCTGGACACATGAAAGGACCGTCCTGCTGCTGGACAATCTACTGAGTAGACGCGTGTTTGCCCATCTCTGGGGGGCCTCCGGCCTGGGAGCTGATGGCGCCCACATGACACAGAAACAGCTACAGGATTGTATTGAGAAATCCATGTATTGAGAAATCCATATGTTGAGAAATCCAACAAACAGCTGATGGAAGCTTCCTCCATCCCAGAATCTCACCCTGTCATCTCTTAAAGGTGGAAAGGGGCAACAAATAGGGTTTTTGCAATGACAGTTACAGAGCAAGGAATGGTCTACACACTCTCAATGTCTGGCAAAGCTTAAAATGACATGAGACACACAGCGTCTGTATGTGAGAGAATCAATAATTTGCCAAACATGATTTGCCAATTAAATCTTTCATTCATTAAAGCCCACGACATTCCAGGTCCTATGCTCGCTTAGCCCTGAGGTTCCCATGACAAAAAAAAAAAACAAAACCATATTTCTGCCCTCCTCATCCTTGACACTAAGGTTAAAAGGAGGAGTGATGAAGGAAAGGAAGGAAAGACCTCAGTGGTCTTGACTTCCTTGCCTGTTGGCAGAGTTCCCTCAGAGAGCCCTTCTCTTTGGCCCATTTCTTCCATCTTTTATTGGATCCCAACTGACAGGGCAGCACCTAAGTGAAGCCTGGGACTGTGTTCTGATCCAATCCACCATAGTGGGCAAGGGTTCCTGATATGTAAGAATGGCCAACAGGAAAGAGCTAAAAGTAGAGAATGGTCTAGAGCAGAAAGAGGTCCCCAGAACCACAGAGGACAATTCTCCCATTTTCCAGATGATGGAAGTGTAAAATCAGGCACAGGCTGGGCCAGGGTCATACAGGAGGAACAAGAAGAAGTCCCAGACTTTGAACCCAGAGCCTCAGATGCCAACCCCAGTGTTCTTAACCCTCACAGAAGTCTTGGCTCCTTGGATGCCAATCCCATGTCTACGCAAGTCTTAATGAAAGGGCTTGTTGTGGACCAAGTACAGACAGCCTGCTTATGGGCTGGCAGCAGCAGTAAGTTCAGAACGTTAATGCTAGAGAGAAGGGGCTCCTCTTGAGGGAACAGACGCCAGCTACAACATTCCCATGTGCAGGAGAAATGGAAAAAAGAAAGCACTTTTCAGGAGATCCCTGGGCTTTCCCAAACACCATCTGCCACCTGGTGGAAGCAGCCAAGCATAGGGAAAGCAGTCATTGGCAGTATCAGGAAAAGGGGGCAAAGAAAGTGAGAAAGTGAGCTCATTAGCCCTGAAATTGGATCATCCGTGACCAAAGGACCACATGCAGAGCTGGAAGGGACAGCAAAGGTTATCGAGTCCAACCTCTTCCTCCAAGGTCACAGAGGCAGAAAGAGGCAGAACTGGCATTAGACTACAAATCCAGTGTTCCTTGGTGAAGCTGGAGCAGAGGAAGGCTTTATTTTACTTACCAGTGAAAAACAGGTAGAAAAATAAGTCAAACTGACTTGGGATTTGTCAATGAGATGAGGCTTTGCTTTTACTGGACAATAAATGTCATCTTTTCCAAAAGTGGATAAGGGGAATTACATATTTGTTCAGATACTAGCTCCTGAAATCTTATAAAGACGAAAGCACTTGAGCATTACAAGGCTGAACACCTTTTTAAAATAAATTACTCCAAGTCTAGCACCAGATCAGAACTAGTTAAATTATCTAGAAAAAGCCGTGATCTTTCGGAAAGGAGCCAAGACTGCCAGCCAGATTCCCCAGCCACGTCGGACTGCACAAGAGGGCAAGCAAAGCATTAGCCTACCGTCTGTCTGTTTGAATAATGTGCACTTAGCGAACAGTCAAAAATGTATTTATTCTTTAACCTGTGTGCCTCTGATGAAGATAAATACAAGTCTTCTCTGCCAGAGCCAGTTCCTGAAGGATGGAGGGTCTGGAATCAGTCAGGGGGCTTTGATTTAATGAAATATATATCATACACATACACACACACAGAGATGCAGCCTGCTAAGCTGTACCTAATGTTGGAACTGGTGGAGTGAAAAAGTCTTGGATTTCAACCCTGCTCTGATGCTCACTAGCGATGTGACTTGAGCAAATCCCCACCACTAACCATCTTTTCCCTAAGTCTGGACAATCAACAAAACTATGAATCAAGCCCTGATTTGTGGAGCGTGATGGTGTCTGAGGTGTAAATGATCACCCTGAACATTTAATAGTCAGTTCTCTCTCAAACCTGGATGAGCTTGCTCCATCATTGCCCTAGGTCTCTGTGGAGTATTTTCTTCAGTTCATCATCTAAATTTCCCCTCTTCAAACCCCCTCTCTGGCCTTCTTCCTAACTCCTCTTCTTCTACCTCCTTCAGCTCACACCCTTCTCTCTTCCCCTTCTCCCATACACTTCTATTCTTGAGCATCTTACATGGGTATGACCTGATCTGAATCACATAAAGAAATATCCCCTTCTCTGAAGGGGGCAGAGATCTGAATCCACACAGGAAGGGTATGCTAAACCCTCTGGGAATGGCTCCTGCAAGCTTTAGGGATCTCCCTCGGGGTCCTCCCAGTCATGCACTTAGGACGGCACTTAGCCCATCCCAAAAAATCCTGGCTCTTCCAACCTCTGAGTACACGGCAAAACCTGCTCTGCCATCTCCTATGTTGCCACTTTACTCACCTGTCAACTCTGTTCCTTAAGAAAAAATGTCAATATTGGCCAACTTAGTTCCTCCTTCCTCAGTCATTAACCTGCTGGGCCCTGGAGGAAGGGCTCACACTAGGAATGCCAACAGGCCCTCTGAGAACTACATTCCCCGCACTTAGGACCTCCCCGTCACTGTCAAGACCGAAGTCCAACTGGGACTTGGAGTTACTGTGAATCCTTTGTGTCTCAAGTGGCCCAGTTAATAGAAGGTAAAATACCCTCTTTCCAGTTTTGTCCTTCATAAGTGTCAGTATGACAACCCAAAAGGAGCCCAAGCGATGTTCTCCTGTTAACTCCCGCAAGATTTATCTCCTGAATGTTAACTCCTGAAGATTTAAGGCTCCACCATAATCCAGTACCATCCCCATGGTATAAATAAACCTCATCCCCACTCACCAAAGCCCCCATCTCAGGGAGCCCCCTCTCTGTACTTCCCTACTGCAGCAGACTGGGCTTACTTTTTAGGTCAACTGAGGCTCAGGATGAAATTTTAATGATGTGGAGAACACTCAGATCGGGGAAGAGTCAGAACAGGGAAGATGAAGGAGAAGAAGAGGGAAGGGGGGAAAGGGGAGGCAGAAGGAAAAAGAGGAAGGGAGGAGGAAGGAGGGAGAGGAAGGGAAGGAAAGATGGCTGAATATAGTGCTTCAAAAGGTGAACTCAGAAAACAGCTCTTTAGTTGGGCCATTGGGCTTAAATACTTTCCAAGTTAATTTGGTCTCTGGGGACCAAACTCTCTGAATACAATATTTTTAAAAATACCTCCATCAGCCCCCAGAGATGTCTCCTGAATCTTAAAGAACTAGGAGAGATCTTTGAAAAGGAGATGCTGGGGACACAGAGCTAGCTCAGGAGACCCAAGTTCGAATCCCACTTGTCATATAGCTAGGGCAAATCCTTTAGCTTCCCTGGGTGTTTTCCTCTCCCGTAGAACTGGACTGACTTCTGAGATTTTCCTGTCACATCAAAAGCTCTCATCCTAGAACCCTAACCTAGGCCCCCATTTCCTTGCCATTTCCAAAGGAGGAAAGAGAGAGCCCAGAGTCTACTAAGTAAAAGTTGATCTATGATAACCTTGTAGGATATAAATGGAATGTGCTAATAATGGGACTGAACTAGCCATATTGAAAACAAAACCTCCGTCTAGAGGAAGTGGGAACTTGGCCCACACCCAACTTACTGAAGCAGACTTGGGCCACAGACAATGCCAGACGAAACCCTTGGCACAAGCCCAATCCCAACAAGGCTGTAGGGTCTTCTGCACCTTGGACCCTGGAACCCTAGCAGCTCACCAGCCTGCCGGAGGAGACATCAAGCCAACTAGCCCGTTTCCCCTCCTCAGCCCTGAGAATCCGTGGGAGCTGCCCGCTTAGCCAGATGATCCTGGGGGGCCACACCTGGCTTCTGACACGCCACGGCTCCCAAATAGGGAGGCAGGTCTCATGGATGGTGCCAGCCGACAGTAACACCGGCTTTATTTAGTGTGCTGGCCCCGAGCTCAGATGTCAGAAGCTCAAAATACCTGCCCTCACTGCACCCCAGGCTATCTGCCCTTGCCACGCAGAGACGGGTTCTGCTTAGCTGAAGGACAGCTTGGGGAAATTCAGCTCAAAAGGAACAGTCCAAAGACAGGCCGTTAGCCGTCTCTGGACAGGAGGAGGGCCGCCTATTTTGAACAGATCAGCAGAAATGACCCAAAAGCATCCATCCACTCCCCCACTCAGAGCCTTCTTAACGGTGTGGGGGAGGGATAAGCACCCTCAACACTGATTAACGTAATTCATGACAAATCCTGCTTCAATTATTAGATGAGGATCCCTTGTGATTGAATTACAGAATGACCAATGACAGGGCTCAACTAGTGAAAACAAAGCTCTAGTGGATTAATTAAAGGCAGAAACTAGGTGTGAACAGACCTTAATCAATCTGGGAGGGTCTCAGCCCAGAAACAGCTACAAATATACACTCAAGGAGAGCTCCATAAGAACTGCACAAGGGAAAAAAGGGTTTCCAGAAGCTTCAAGTTACCACTTATCACATATACTCCCTAAGCTCAAGTCCATTCTTCCCAGGGGGACTATGGGAGAATATTTCCCTACCTCCCTACCCCCTGCTTTGGGAAATGTTATGTATTTTTCTCCGTATGCCATCTTGGTAAATAATTCCCCCTTCCTAGAAGCTACATATGTCTGGTTGCAATCATTGGGGAGCACACTGGTGGGCTCAGGACCAACAGTATAAGGAAACCAATCCCAACCCCTCAGAGTTACTCCGACTCCTGGGAGAGGAACAGCAAATGCCCTTGGAGTCCCCACCTGGAAGTTCCACCGGGAGTTGGGAGAGTGATTTTACAGCTAACACTGGGAATTGTGGTCTTTGTCTTTTTTAAGAACTAAAGAAATCTCTCTTCCCAGAAACATTTATAAAGCCTTCCTTCATTTCTTTGAAAAAATGGAGAGGGAGAAGCACGACAGGGGAGGATGATGCATACCCTTTCAGATGTGCTGGGCTGGCTGTTTTTTCTTAGCTAGTTTTCTTTGTTACAAAAAGATGGTTTATTGTGAGTAGGGAGTGGAGGGGGAAGCCTGAGGGAAGGAAAGGAGGAGGAGGAATTCCTGAAAATGACTGTATATTTAAAAAGGCATCAATAAAACTTTTTTAAATTTTTATTTAACCATTTAAAAAATAAACATTTATAAAAAGAGAGATTCTAAGAACTGTAGTTTTTCTAAAAGTCAAGGAAAGAGCAACTATTCTCCTTAATATTGTTCCTCCAATTTTAGATTGCCCCGAGTCACAAAGATGCACTGTTTCATATCTCTTGGGCATTAATGAGGAGTTACTCTCTTGAGAGTGGATGTGTACTTATACGGCAATCACACAGAAAAATTAAGACCCCAGCCACAGTTTCAAGACTGTATCTCTCCCTGCCTCCCCATTATCATAATCTTATTCTATACTTTCTGCCCATTTTCAAACCTTGCTACTTGCCTGGACTCCGTCATCCCCTTTCTCCTGAAGCTTTGACTCCCTCGTAAGCCTAGAACTCTGAGCTCTCACAAGTGAGTTTTCTCCTTATCTTATTCAGAACCAGACCTGGCACTTTACAAACTTGTCTAAAGCCAGGTACAATTCATTAGCGCCCACCCCAATCTCTATCTCCCATTCAGTCAGCTGAGATCATGATGCTGGTTCAGAGTTCTTCCCATCCATTTCAACTCAATTCAACAGATCTAAAATATTGCATCTCCAGTATTCCTAGCACAGGAAGTCTCAGAGCCTGATCTCAGCTTACATCCTTCTGGGGAGTAATAGAGTTACATGGGTAAGCAAATACAATGAGATTTTCGTGGGGGGAGCAAAACAAGTGAATGGATCAAAATGATGGCACCCAAATTATACTTTGAAGGAAATGGAATTCTAAGAGTTCATGGCAAAAGAGGGAGAACCTGCCTGGCGTGAGGCACAGCCTATGCAAAGTACTAGTGATGGGAGGTGGAAAGCATCAAAGAACAAGTGGACCAGTCTGACCAGAACAGAGTAACTGGGGGAAATGGACTATCTATCTGGAGAAACAGATTATAAAGGGCTCTAAAGGTTTATTACCAGAAAGAGGAGTGTGTTTTTTGTCCTAGAACTAAACAGGGGCCACTGATGCTTCTGAAGCAGAAATGGCCACCTTACGTCCGATCTTTATGCTGGTATGAAGGCTGATGGGAAAGCAAAACCAATAAGAAGTCCAGAGAGCTTGGAAAGTCCTGTGGATGGGCAAAGAATACAGAAAATCCAGATCCATTTCACCCTCTGATGTAGTAAAGGAAACACCAATATGCCTCTCTCCTCCCAAACAATCCCTGTAATTCACAACTTAAAAGTGGTCACTCACCTGTGCTAAGCACCGCAACCAGACTGGGGGATACACTTTTCCTCGATGCACCTGGAAAAACCAAGAAAAACAGATCAGCTGCATACCTGCAGAATTTGTAGGAGATACAGCAGCCAAGGACAGCAAGAATGGGGGCTTTCCACTGACAGCTGCTGGTGTGAGTCTGAGTCTGGGGGGAGAGCATGACCAGGAGCATGGAGTACGGAGGGATGGACAGATAGGTGGGGCGCTGCCAGCTTCCCCCTTTTCTAAGGGCTAATCCCGCAGGGCTGGGGAAAAGAGCTAATCTACTTAGCCCACGGCTACAAATGTAATCTCACCAACTGCCTTCCCGCCCAGCCCCGGCTGAGGTATCCCATAGCACCTGTCCCTGTCCTTCACCTTCAGGACAGACAAGACACTCCCTGCTGCTGTCCTAAGAGCTGGCAAGGTCAGGAATCCCTCCTCCAAGCCTTACTTAGTGGTCATCTTAGAGGAGATGCTTTGAAGCATCCTTGGGACAAGGGGAATCCAAAAATATAGACAGAAGACTTGTGTCCAAACAACGGCACCACTGTGCTGAAAATGGAATCATTGGATCACAGTGCAAGCAGTGGAAAGGCCCTAAGAGTCCATATAAGCCACAGGCCCTGAGAGAGAGAGAGAGAGAGAGAGAGAGAGAGAGAGAGAGAGTGAGTGTGTGTGTGTGCTGGACTCTGGGTAGCTAATCAGTGAAACCTGTGGAGCCCTTTCTCAGAAAAAACTTTTAAAATACATATAATAAAAAAAGAATTCAAATGAAATGCCGTGTGTAAAAGCTATTATTATTATTATTATTAACTGTCATTTAATCCTCACAACCCTGAAAGGCAGGTGCTGTCATTGTTTTACAGTTGAGAAACTGAGGCTGACAGACATTGTCATTCAATAATTCTAAGGTGGAATTTGATTTGAACTCATATCTTCCTGCCCCTGGTGCTCTCTCCAGTGTACCACCAGCTACCTCCCTGTTATGACAAAATCTGACTTACAGAGGTATTATGCAGACCCCAAAGTACATGTTGGATTCGCAGAAAGTGCTTTGTTCCTGGTACTTGGCCCTATTCTCTTTGAAAGCAGCCCTGGAGCCACCTCTATCAGTACAGAGTCCAACAGCCTGGGAGCAGATGGGTCACGATGGTTGGCCCAGAGGTCCAGGTGACACCTTTGGAGCCAGACCCAGCCTCAGGGAGGCTGAGCATCTTCCTACAGAGCCATGATCCTCCTGGGGCTGATCTCTCGCCCCAGCCTAATTTGATGATTTCCAAATCCTAGTGAGAAAAGGCAAAAACCGCTCCTTCCTCTTCCCTCACAGTCACTCCTGACCCTGCTGGCCAGCTGTTGGGAGGGAACATTGTTATGGGGACAAACACCTAAAAAGACTGGCGACATCTCTCCTCAAAAGAGAAGAGAGTCAAGAAAATGGGACTTCAACTTCTCTGGCCCCCATCCTTCCCTCCCTTCTTCTCAGGTCAGTTTTCTGGGAGAAGGCTGGAGGCTGGACCAGTGTTTATATTGTCATAGAGATCCCAAAAGAGAAGGCTCCTCCTTTAGGACATTAAGTCTTAGGAAGCAGCCCGTGGTGATTAAAGTACTTGCCCACAGTCCCACAGCCAGCATGGGACCCAGCTGGACCCCAGTCCTCCTGGCCACAAGTTCAGCTCCATTCTACGTGCCCCTGAAGTTTTATCAACTTCAAAATCAAGAGAAATGCCAAGTGGTACAGAGTAAAGAAGCAGATAGACATATACATGTGTGCACCTGTATACATATATGTGTATACAGAAACAATTACACAAATGTCTCCTGCCTTCTGGTAAACCTTCAGTATACAGCAGGTATAATGGATAGCATCATATGCAGCCATAACAGGCTCATGCTATAAATTTCAATCAAATCTTTTATCTCATTTGATCTAATTATGGGGAAGGAGTATTTTTTTAAAAATCAAAGTAATCATTTAAAAGTAAAAGAAAACGAATAGTAACATTTATTGGGGTGAGAAATAGAGAACATTTCCCATTGTGACAGATGGAGATATTTTCCACGCCACCTCCCATCAGACGCTAAATGTAAATGACCCTCCATCCCTGGGAGCTGTAGCCATCTAAGGGCACTGAACCAAGCGAGAGAAGCCAACAGAAAGTAGGGCAAGTTCTCCAGCCTGAGGCCTTGGAGATGGAAATCCCTGGCCCGCCATCAAGAGTCAGGGGGAGTCAGGAAGCCTGTTTCCTGGTCCTAGGCTGATGCTGCCTCGCTGTGTGACCGTGGGAAGCCCCTGCTAAGTCTCTGATCCTCTGATCATCTGCTTCCTCTTGGGTGGGTTGAAGGGATAGGCCCAGTGGGCCCCCAGCTAATCTAATTAGATCAGCTAATCAGATCAGCTAATCAGCCAATCAGGGGGGCAAAAGAACAAGGAGTCTTGTTCTGTTCCCAGCTCAGCTCCTCGAGGCTAAGCCAGGAGAAGGGGGGCTTCTGTAGGACAGCACCCTGTTCCCCTTGTAGCCTCACACTCACCACAAGCCTTGGACCACACCCACCACAAGCCTTGGACCACTCCCACCTAGAAGTGATAATTACACAGTCCTTTGGGAGCTGGAAATGACTCTGCAAGCTCCTTCTCTCAGATAAGAGAGCCTCACAGGGCCAGGATTTTACAGGAGGATCACTGAGGCAGGCAAACGTTAAGGGCCATGAACAGTCACATAGCCAGGGGCTGCATCGAGACTGAATCTGGGTTAACTCCAAGTCCACAGCAAGTCAGGAATCCATCATCTACCCCGAGGGAGGGCTGGGAGAAGGGGCTGAGAAAGAGCTTATAACCAACAGGAACTCACCCACAGGGCACATGGGCGCACTTTATTTCGATAAGGGAGGAAAGAGAAAGAGAAAATATTTTTGTTCATTATAAAAATTAATTTGAAAACATGTATGTATATTTTTAAACTATCAAACTAACAATAAATTGGATTATGAATTGACTTCTTGGAGGCAGAGATGCTGCATTCTTGGTCTCTGTTTCCCCAGAGCTGGGCACACAACTGGTGCCTAATTAATGCACCTGGCTGAACTCACAGAAAGTCAGAGCACATGTATAAAAGCTTCAGAGTCGAGTGGCTAAGTGACAACTTATCTCAAAGGCTCCCAAGGCTGCTTAGGCACCTCCCTCATTCTCTACTGTCCAGAGAAGGCAGTTCTCTTCTTATTCTCCAAACTAGCCCAGTGAGAGTAGACCCGGCATTGAGAGATAGGCAGAGAGAGAGAGAGAGAGAGAGAGAAAGAGACACACACACACACACACACACACACACACACACACACACACAAAGACAGGAGAGACAGAGATGAGAAAGACAGAGACAGATATACAAGGAGACACAAAAAGACAGACACACAGAGAGACAGAGAGAGAGGAGACAGAGACAGAGACAAGAGAGACAGAGAGACAGAGAAACAGGCAGAGACACAGATATACGGGGAGACACAGAAAGATAGGAGGACACAGAGAGAGACACACAAAAAGACAGAAACACAGATAAAGAGACAGACACATACACACACACAGAATACATATATTGCCCACTTACAAGGTGCCAGGTGCCATATCAAGCACAGGAAGAGAACAAGACTCTCCTTTTCCTCAAGGAGCTTACATTTTTATGAGAGAAGAGAGAACCCAAGGGGACTAGAATGCTCAGGGGTGTATGGGAGGCACTGGGGTGAGCAGAGCTCACCTGAGGGGCGGGGGCCCACCTAGAAATGGAGAGCAGGTCTCAGGACAGTGGGCAGGGGCTGGCCATGGAGTCTTGGGTTCAGGTGCTGCCACAGAATAGCCATGGCAGTCAGCTCCAAGAGGACTAACATGACATCACAATGTCAGGGCCAAGGGAAGGTGTGGTGTCTGGCTCTGGCTGAGCAGACCTATACAAGCTCGGAAGGCTCTAGCACAGGTCGGTCACCAATAGGACCATATGGGAGAGAAATGTCTCTAGGATTGCACAAGGTGGTAAATGAAGGCGTCAGCTTGCACCAGCAGGGCACTCTCCATCTACCTTCCATGAACAGTGGGGTTCTCTGGTGGGTCTCCTCCCCCCACCTCTGGGAGCTCCATGAAGCAGGCCCTGGGGCTTAGCTCCCTGCAGAGGCCAGAACAGAGCAGGCAATCAATAGATACTCTCTTGAGTGGCACCAGTATGGTTTGTAGTGGCGGGAGCCTTCTTGGCAGGACTCAGGAGCTACTTGGCACTTTCTGCCCTCTCTCCCTCTCCACGTGTCCCTAGCACTCACTGGGACTCTTCCTTCCTCAGGACCCTAATTTAGGTAGGCCTGACGGCCCCACCTGCTGCCCCCTTGGCTGTCATCTCTGACCTGCACCCACAGTCTCGCTCTCTTAGCCTGGCATCCTCGCTTTCAGATCCGAATCCTGAGCACTGGACGGACCTTTAGCAAGAGGGAGAGCTGGTGCCCATCCTCACTGGCTCTGGGTGCATAGCCAGACCCAGACCATTCACCCTCAGCTCCCTCCCTTGGAAATGCAGGACTCAGACCTCAGCTTGCCATAGGCAAAGAGTGCTCTCTGTGACCTTAGTGAATGATTTCATGCTGTCCCTATGCAGGGTTCAAATCCCGCTCCTGCCACTGTGTGACTACATCTACGTGACCTTCAGAAAGACATCACCTCTCTCCTTGGACCTCAGTTTTCCTCTCTGTGAAATGAGAGAGGACGACTCCATAGTTTCTCCAGTCCCTTCTCAATCTTCCAATTAGCTGGTGCATCCCCTGTCCTAGAAATGGATTTACTTATTAGTATTCAAATGATCAAGAATTTAAAGCTGGAGAGAACCTAACAAGCCCAGAGTTCTTGTTGTACAGATAAGGAAAGTGAGGCAGGGAGCTGGTGGGGTGACTTGCTAGCAAATATTTGAGGAGGAATTTGTACCCAGGGCCGGGTAACTCATTCCCTTATACCACATACACATCATAGGCTGTAGAGTTGAAGCTTCCTGAGGGAAGAGCTTTTCTGTCATCACTCTCAGTGTCCAGCATAGCTTGTGCTCTTAGTAAAGGTCTGTTGACCTTGAAGTGAAAGCCCACCATGAGGAGAGGCCAGTACAGAAGGAGGGACTGACAGTAGAAAGCAGAGGCTGGAGAGGGGAGAGAGTTCCCCGAGAGCCTGGCGAGTTCTCCCGGGACCAGGCAGAAAACCTGGGCTCCAGCAATGAGAAAGTCTTAGACAAACCAACCTCCAGGCAAACGGTAAGACCCGCATCCACACCTGCAGAGGGGCCTTGATACTCCTGAGATCTTTGCAAAGGAAAGAAGAGCACTCGTATGAGAGAGAAGGCAAGAAGCCGCCCAAGCCCACTCAGAACTCGACACCTTGTAGTGATAGGAGTAAAAATACTAAGTAACAATAACAACAACAGTAGCATTTATAGAGAGTTTTAAAGAGCACCAAACGCTCATTTCATCTTGGGCTACTATCATCCTCCACATTTCAGATGAACAAACTAAGGCGGACAGAGACTATGCCCAAGTTCACACAGCTAATACCTACGGCTGGATTTGAACTTCTCAATTCCAAATCTAACACCCTGTCCATGGTACCACCTGGTGGCCACAAACAATACCAAAGCTCCAGGACTGAAACACAGGGTCTGAACTGTATCTCACATGAAGCTCTCTATTTATCTACATATCCAAGGTATATAGTCTAGAATGAAGGCAAAATTCCAGTGGCCTTGTGATGGAGAGAGCCATCTACATCCAGAGGGAGCACTGTGGGACTGGATATGGATCACAACAGAATATTTTCACCTTTTTGTTGTTGCGCTTGTTTTTTCTTTCTCATTTTTTCCTTTTTTGATCTGATTTTTCTTGTGCAGCATGATAAATGCAGAAACATGTATAGAAGAACTGCACATGTTTAACACAGATTGGATTACTTGCCATGTAGAGGAGGAAGTGGAAGGGAAGAGAGGGAGAAAAACTTGGAATCACAGGATTTGCAGGGGGGAATGTTGAAGACTATCTTTGCATGTATTTTTTATTTTTCTTCCTTTTTTTAAATCAAAGCTTTTTATTTTCAAAGCATATGCATAAATAATTTCCAACATTCACTCTTTTAAAACCTTGGGTTCCATATTTTTTCCCTCTCTCTTCCTCCCCCCCTCCCTAGACTCAAGTAATACAATATATGTTAAACAGGTGCAATTTTTCTAAACATATTTCCATAATCATCATGCTGCACAAGAAAAATCAAATCAAAAAAAAATGAGAAAGAAAACAAATCTTTGCATGTACTTGGAGAATTAAAAGTTGTTATTTTTTTTTTAAAAATTTAAAATAGAATGAAGGCAAGAACACTACAAAGGAGGACCCCTTTATTAAGGGCTCAGGCCTAGACCCATTCAGGTTAAATAAAACTTGGTCCCATAGCTGACATCTTACTACTGCTCTGGATGCTTTTAGAAGACTGGAAAGAAGTGTAAGTTTTTTGAGAGAGGCAGGAAGTAAATTCAGTGCCAATCTCTGGCACATAGTAGGCACTATATGTCAATAAATGCAATTCTGTACCAAGCAGACCTTGGTGAAAGGACTATATCCCCAAGGGAAATCCTAGAGAGGAGCAATGTCTGTGGAGGTTATAACTTAGAGAAGGTCCCATGATCACAGTGAATCTCATTCTCATTTTCTCTATCAGGGGATAGGTCCCAGCTGACACAAAAAGAACTTAATATACTTTTGATCAATCCATTCCCAATGGCTATGTTCCCCTTGAACCATAACCAAAACCATAACCTACTGAAATCCTAGTGACCATTCAAGGTCAAGTTCAATCTATCCCTGAAAACTTGCTAAGCTAATAGTATGTTCTCCATGTCTGAATTCAGAGTCTACTGTTGGCAGCTGTCTTGGGCAGGAATTCCATTCTATCGGAACACATGACTATCTGCTATCTTCTCTTCCCAACAAGATGGCGAGCTCCTGTGGGCAGGACTGAGCCTCATCTTTCTGAGTATCTCTCATTGTCCATCACAGGGCAACGGTGCTGGGTTCATCTTTTAAAATGCTTGTATTACTCCAATAGACTTCTGCTGGAGAGAACCATATGCATCCAGAAAGAGGAGTATGGGAACATTGTATTTTCACCTTTTTTTGTTATTGTTTGCTTGCTTTTTTTTTTCTTATCTTTTTCTCTTTTAGATCTGATTTTTCTTGTCACATAATAAATGTGGAAATATGTATGGAAGAATTGCACATGTTTAACATAATTGGATTACTTGCTGTCTAGGGGAGGAAGAAAGGAAAAGAGGAAGAAAAATATGGAACCCAAGATTTTGCAAGAGTGAATGTTGAAAATTATCTTTGCATATATTTTGAAAATAAAAAGCTATCATTTAAAAAAACAATTAAAATTAAAAACTATTATTAAAAAAAAAAACACCAATTGGGACAGCTAGGTAGAGAGCAATGGATAGAACATCCACCCTGGAGACAGAAATTCAAATCTAGCCTCCGACAGTTGACATTTACTTGCTGTGGGATACTTAACCTGGGTGAGATACTTAACTCCGACTACCTGACATTAAATAAATAAAACAACTGTGTCTCACCACTGGTCTTAGGGTAGATCAGAGACAGAACAGTTTCTGTGTATATTCCTATCAGTAGAATTGAAAATAACAAAAATGTAATGTGAATGCCCATTGATTTGGAAAAGCAAGACCAAGCTTCTGTAAGTGAACACAATGGGATGTTGCTATTTTGTAATGACTATCAAGGAACTCTAAGAACCATGGGAAGATATGTATGTTGGGGTAACAGGGCTGGGTTGGATTGCTAGACATGGGCACTACAGCTCTGGGAGCAGCTCCAGGGCACGAGGCTTTTGGATGATGCTCGAACGCCGCTATAACTGGAGCCTGAGCCACCTACTCTGTGAGTGGCACAGAGTGTCACAGAGGGAGGAAGCTTCCAGGGTCTTTCTGTGCTTTGGGACACAATTGGTGCTAGCTCTCCCTCAGACTTCTGGCGAGGGGGTGGAGTCTTCTCCCAACCCTCTCTCCCTTAGCCCCAATAGCTACAGGGGGTACATGGGTACCTCTTGCCTAGGTATATCTGAATCTGGATTTCAAGCACCAGGCTGCCCTTGAGGGAAATGACTGGGAGGAGTGCAGCTAAGGGCCGGTGTCCAAGCCCCGAGCAGGCTTTCCAGGAGCTCTGGACTTGTGGCTACCCAGACATGTATGCAAGAGTATTCTCATCCATTCAGTAACCCCACAAAGTGTTACGCACTTAAGTGTCTGCCCAGGAGCACTTAGGATGCTTAGTGAGTGAAGAAGGAAATAAATCTTTCATCTCCACCCCTGAGCAACTACCCAGAAGGGACTGTATTCATCCCTTGAAAAGAAGATGCTACACATATATTGTATCTAGGATATACTATAGCATATTTAACATGTATAAGACCATCTAGGGGAGGGGGTGGAGGGAGGAAAGGGAAAAATCGGAACAGAAGTGAGTGTAAGGGATAATGTTGTAAAAAAAATTATGCAGGCACATGTTCTGTCAATAAAAAGTTATAATTTAAAAAAAAGAAAAAGAAAAAGAAAAGAAGACGCTAACATGAGCCATCCCTCAATTTAATATAAATGTTTTTTAGGAATGTGGGGCCAATGACCCCAAGGGGGAGAAAGTTCTGACTCTCTTTTGAGGGTCAAGTTCCCCCAGTTTTACTTTGGACCCGAGTCCTTTATGGGAGGGGGCAGGCTCCTGAGCTTTGAGTAACAGATTGAGGCAAAGGAAGGAAGGAAGCGTATGTGGTAATGAAGCAGGATAAGGAACAGAAGGCCAGCACTCAGGACCCAAGGGTGGCCAATGCAGGCTCTGGCAAACAGGTGAGCATGGCAGATGGGGTGAGGGCTCTCCTCAAGGCCTTCCTTTGTTACAACATGGGCCAGGGATGGACACGAGGCCCAATCATAGAAGAAAGTTTAAAAGAACTATCCTGGCTCTGCAGTCCAAGGCCCTGGGGTCAAATCCTACCTTAAAAACCTAGCCTACCCAGGCAACCCCAGAGAAACTTCTCAACTCTCTTAGTTACAAAGAGCTATAAAACCAAGATTTGGTCCCAATATTTTCCAAGACCCTCCTAGATTCAAAGTTATCATTTTCCTTAAAAGTAGCTGGATGGTATACTTGCAAGAGCACTGAGCCTGCAGACAAGAAGGTCCGCATTCAAATACAGCTCTGGATGCTGGGTATGCCTTACAAAAAGGAATTGGACAAAGGAAGAAACGAGGAAATCAACTCTGGACAAACCTGACCCGCAGGGACAACCTGTCATGCTTGCTGGGGGCCAAGGAACCCTGCTAAGACTTGGGGATCAGTGCTTCCTGATTACATCTTTCCACATGTAAGGAGCACAAGCCTCAGTTTTCCCATCTGTAAAATGGGGACGAGTACCTCTGGCATCTTCCTCACAGGATGGCCAAGAATATCAAGTGATAACACTATTAGATAAAGTGGTCTGTGAACCTTAAAATCACACTCAGACTAGTAATGATCGTTCTAATAATTCTCTGGATACTTCCAAATCCTTTTTCTAAACATGTGATGGTAACATCAGATGACCTAGTAGCACATTTTTTGGATTAAATAATTGAAAAACATTTTATTTAAAAGCCAAGAAATCTGCAAGCAGATTGGGCAATGAAGGTTTTCTGAACCCAAAGAGGTCCTTGCATGTCTCATTTTCCAAAAATCTCCGATGGGTCTGAGTAACACTGAGAAAATCTGACTGTCTCATATCTCACACACACATACAGAATGGAATTCATATAAAACCTCCATTAAGCAAACATCCCCTCAGTACCAGCCCTTCTAGAGTCAGCCTTGTGTCCATTTCTTCAGTTTGGAATTGGTCTAAAGGCTTTTTTCATCCCTGTATTTGACCTTTTACACACCCAGACGCCTGGCACCATCCAGTCCCAAAGGGGGAAATCCGTGCAGTCCAAGGACCTGTGCCAGCTGAAGGGGAAAAGGCTCCTGCCACTGCCTGGCCCTCCCCACGCCCCCTCCTCACTTGCTTTCAAGCCCTCCGAGCCTTCTGAGCATCTCCTTAGAGCATCCAGGCTGCTGCTGCTCTACACTAGTCAGCTGGCTAGCTTTCCCTGACCCGGTCCTGAAGGCTGCAGCTAAGGGGCTCACACAACAAAGGAATGAGCTGACTCGGCAAGAAGCCCCCAGCCCCTCCTCTGCTCACAGAGCTTTCGGCCACTCCAGAAACAGAATTCTCTATCAGCACGACCTTTCTTGGAGGGAGCAGAAATGTCCCAGTTTCATCTTTTATCATCCCAGACACGAGGAGAAAGTATAACTTGGGGTGTCCATCTCCATCTCCCTCTCTCTCCCCACCTCTCTCCCCTTCCTTTCTTCCTTCCCTCCCTCTGTCTCTCTCTCTCCCTCCCTCTCAGAGACACACACACACACATATACACACAGACAGAAAGCAAACTTATTTCTAATGGTAAGCTCTTTTCTCTCTCCCCCAACATAATTACACACAAAATTTATTTATTTTTCCATCTTCTCTTTTCCCTTGGGATTTAAAGCCCATCTGATACCCCTTTGGGGAGATAGCCCAGGTTTGTGGGGAATTCCACGGAATGCATGACCAAGACCCTAAAGCTCTCCTTCCCCACCAGCCCTGCCCACACCAAGATGCCCATCTCCAACTTCCCAGCAATACCTCCCTCCAAAAAGCCTTCAGGAACTATCTTCCCCTCACCTGGACCGCACCCCCAGCTCCCTCTGAGGACCACACTGCCGTAACCCTTAGGACACTCTCAGAAAACACAACACCACAGGACACAACAGGACAAAAGGAAAACCAAAGCAGAAGTCAGTGACCTACTTCTTCTTCCCGTAAAGGCGGCTAACAAAGGCGCCAAACAAAGGCTGTAGGAGCCCACCACCAGCAAGGTCAGTAAGGTGATATCATAGTGTCGCTGAGACTCGGCCGGAGGGGTCAGGGTGGAATTGATGAAAACTCGGGAAGAAACCTCCGTTTCTGTGCAGCTTCGAAATCCTCCGGGTCCGGTCATTTAAAAGGATCGGAGCTAGCTCAAGCCTGGTGAGCTGCAGCCATGTTCACTCGCTCCCACTCCTTCTGCACGCTCTGAGTGAATTAGGAGGGGGGGCACATCTGTCAGCTTGCTCCAAGGTATGCAAGATCAAACAGTGAGGAGGCAGAGGACAGGATCTGGGATGGGGATGCGGAGCCTGCCTCTGGAGGGCATCTCCACAGCCGGCGGTTCGGAGGGCTCTGTGGGAAACCCCTTTGATGAGAGGCAGCGAAGAACACAAAGCATCTTACAACCTCCTTTGGAGCTCCGGTTACGGCACGGAAAGAGAATGGCAGAGTCAACATGGCTGTCAGCTTCTCCATGAGAAAGGCTGGCTCCCAAATACCTCGTCCACGGCCGGAGCCTGGCCCCTAATGTCAAAGTGCCATCAGCCTCTAACTGATGCAGCCTGGAGGAATAGGGAGGGGGAAGGATCTAGGAGGGGGGGCCCAAAGGCAGCACACACAGCACAAGTCCTGCATATCAAGTCGCCTTAGCTTAACAAGGTTTGTCTTATTCAAGTCACACATACACACACACAAGTACACATACACGAATAACATAGGCAATTCATCCTATGTCATAGCTTATATCACCACAGATTCAACTACACCCCTGGAGAAATATCCTTAAGGAGAAAAACTTAATGATAATCCATTTTAACCCCTTCTATAGTGCTCCTTTTGCTACCTGATGTAAAAATTCCCAATGTGCCATACATAACCTTAGGGTTTCAATTCTATGACTATTATCTTTGGGGGAACAGAGGGCAAATTAAATCTAACTCAACTTAGCCAGCATTTATTAGACACCTTCTCTATACAAGTCCCCAAAAAGATCTTAAGACACAGAGAGACTATGCTAGGAGCATTTCATTCAAATAAGATCTCTCTAGGGATTGCTCAAATGCAATCCAATCAGCAGGTTTTCCCCAATGCATCAGAAGCTTCTTCAACGCTCCACTCCCCAAGCATCCCTCCTGAAGCCTGTCTAGTGTGTTATCCCCAGCATCCTTCAAACACAGATCAGGTATCCTAGATGAACAAAGCCTTTCCTGCCGTATACCTAATTTCCTTGTGTACTTCTTCTCTCTCTCTCCCTTCCCCTCCACAAAGAACTGTTATTTCCATCTTCATTTCTCCACCCAGGATTGATTTACACCAGGAATCAATGTTAGGAAAACTATGAACATAATAGATCATATTAATAATACAAAGTCACGTGATTCTTTCAAAATACTTTAACCTTATGGAAGAAAGAAGAGGGAGTAAAATAACAGATGCACACGAGTAAACAAAGCTTTGACCAACATGCAACACCATTTCTGTTACTAAAAAATATGAAAGTGCAGGCATACATGAGTGTTTCTTTAATATGTAACTAAAACCAGCAGGCACAAACTAGACAAAACAATAACTTCAGCAATGCAGAAGGATATAAAATAAATTCATGCAAATCACCTTCTTTCTAAGTATTATTAGCAAAACCCAACAGGAAGAAATAGAAAAAGAAACTTCAAAACAAGTAAAGAATGTAAAAAATACCTAGGAATCCACCTATCAAGACATACGCAGAAAATATGTAAATATGACTATGAACACTTTCCAAATAAAGATAGACCTAAATAGGTGGACTGATATTAACTGAATATGGTTGGGCTGTGACAATATAATAAAAATGCCAGTCACTACTTAAAATGCCAAAACTACCTAAATACTACCTAAAAATAAATACCATGCTGATTAATGGATTACTTTAGAGTTAGGGAAAAACAAGAAAACTCATCTTCAGATTCAAAATATTAAACTTTGTAAGAGAAATGGCAAGAAAGGGTATCTAGTAGTACCAGATATATGAAAGAGCAGTAATCAAACTTATTGATATTGCCTTAACAATCAATGGAATATATTAGGTACAAAAAACAGAGAAGTCAAATGAGTATAATAGCCCAGGATTGGATAAACCCAAAGACTTTAGCCATTAGGATTCACTATTTAACAAAAATTGTTGGGAAACAGCCTGGCAGAAAGTAGGTAAAGATCAAGCTTCACATCATATTTCACAATAAGCTTCAAATGGACACATAACCTAGATAGAAAAGGTCACAGCATAAAAAAAATGAGACTAACTGAAGAGAAAATACTTTTTGGTTCAATGAACATGGGAGGAGTTTATGATCAAATAAGGGATGAAGGGAATCACAGAAGAGATAATGGATAATTTTGATTATATGAAATTGAACTAGTTTTGCATTATAAAACCAATACTGTTAAAATTGGTAATGAAATGTTAACTGGAAGAATTGTTTGCAGAAAGCATCTTTGATAAAGATCTGATAATGGATAACCATGTTATGTCGTTGGCTTTTCTTTGTTAGCACAGTGCCTAGCATATAAAAGACACTTGAAAAATGCTTCTTGATTGATGAATGTAACGGTTATTATTAAGTCATAAAAACTGGATGGTTTTTAGTGTTGCAAAAAAAAAAAGAAAGAAAGAAAAAGGGTCATTGAAACAACTTTAAAATTTACAGAGTGGGACAGAAAAGTTTAGGGAGAAGGCCAAATTTGCTTTAAGAAAAGCAAATTAAACATAATAGTCATGGGTTCACATCTAATGCTTTTTTCTCCTTTGGATGTATACATAGTTTTTTTTGGAGGGGAACATTTACTAAATTCAGAACAAACAATTAAAAAATGCTTGTTAAGTTAAACATCAATGATTTTTGAGGCAATCTGATATAGAGGCTGGAGAGCCAGCCTTCAAGCAGAAGAAGCAGGATTCCAATTTCTAACATACAGTGATTGTTTGGGCTTTAAGAAGTTCTATAAAGTGTGTGTGTGTGTGTGTGTGTGGTGTGTGTGTGTGTGTGTTTAATCATTTTATAGGGTGCAGAGTTCACTCAATAGAGTCGATTCAGAGTACCCTAAACATAGGACACAAGCATTTATCTTCTTATATTTCTGATCTTGTTTACACTCCCAACTAGAATGTTTTCTTGAACTTGAATGTTATCAGAAATGATAAATAAATCTTCCTGTTCACATCCCAGTACCTTTTAAAAATTCCTTCACCACAGGATGTCATACTCCCCTAAATGGGTGCTCACCCTCCCATATTCTAGAAGGATACATGATAATGGTCTTAGAAGCAACATTAGATCTTCTGTCTGAAAGGCAAATATTCTTTCAATATTTATATCTTAGATATTATGTGCCCAGCAACAAGATTATAAAATGATCAATTCTGATGGACATGACTCTCATCAACAATGAGATGGTTCAAGCCAATTTCAATGATCTTGTGATAGAGAGAACTATCTGAACTCAGAGAGGGGACCGTGGGAACTGAGTATGGCTCACAACATAGTATTTTCACTCTTTTTGTTGTTTGCTCATATTTTGTTTTCTTTCTTTTTTTTTCCTTTTTATCTAATTTTTCTTGTACAGCATGATATTTGTGGAAATATGTATAGAAGAATTGCACATGTTTAACATATATTGGATTATTTGCCAGATGGGGGAAGAGGTGGAAGAAAGGAGGGGAAAAAATTGGAATACAAGGTTTTGTAAGGGTGAGTGCTGAAAATTATCCATGTATAAATTTTGAAAATAAAAGGCTTTAATTAAAAAAATAAACATATAATAAAAACATCATGCAAATTTAAAAAAAAAAAGAAATTGTATGCATTTTTCTCCAAAATAAAATGCATTTATGAAGGCCAGAAAAATAAGAATGTCTATCATTTAGAGAACATTAAAAACGTTTCACAAATCCAAGTAAAGGTTGCCAGGAAGGCCTTGGGCTTTTTAAGCTCAAACTCCCATGGGATCATAGGACCCTAGGGCTAGAGCTGCCATTTAGATCAAGTTGGAAGCCCAAGTGATCCCTTGCCTACCCTAGCTCTGACTGAATTATAAGGTTCTTTCAGGACAAAGTTATATCTCAAAAGAACTGTTAAAAACATTTGGGAAGGAAGCCTGGGAGGGAAGTGAAAGGACAGAGGATGCAGGCCTCCCACTGCTATTTCAGGAGCCACAAGGAAGAGTACTGGCCAAATGAGCCTGTTCAACATTTTCGCTGAGCCTCAGTCTCCTATGCTGTAAATTGAGGGGCCCCCATGTTCCCCCTAGCTCCAAGGCTGGGATCCTGGAACAAGGCTCACATTGCTAGCACAGATGCTGTTGAAGTTTAAATGGATTTTTAAAAACATTTTCCCCAATTACCAACCATTTATTTCCTCTCTCACCCAATGCTGGTTCCTAAAGCCTTCACATTCTACATAACAAACAGCATCTGCCCTGCAGGACTGGAGACAAGCAGATGTCAATGCTGGGTGGGGCTGGGGCCCTGCCACGAGGGGGCACTAGACCATTAAGAGTCATCCATCAGCCTACTGTGCCTGCCATTAACCCAGGCTACCTGCTCAGTGGCTAATCCTCAGCAGGAAGCAATGCTCATCTATGTGACATCCCCCTCTTTAGAGAGCCCCAGCTCCCTCCCTATACCTCACACTGGGCCATTCTGGGCCGTAGTCCCGAGCAAGCCTCCTAGTGCCACCTCCCAAGCACTCTCTGTGCTCTCCATCTATTCCTTCCTTCTTGAAGACCGTACCTCTGGCATAGAGGGAGTCTGGAGGGATGAGATTAAAGGAGGGCAGCCAGAGGCAGGGTCCGGGGGGGAGGAGGGCAGCCAGAGGCAGGGTCCGGGGGGGAGGAGGGCAGCCAGAGGCAGGGTCCGGGGGGGAGGAGGGCAGCCAGAGGCAGGGTCCGGGGGGGAGGCGGGCAGCCAGAGGCAGGGTCCGGGGGGGAGGCGGGCAGCCAGAGGCAGGGTCCGGGGGGGAGGAGGGCAGCCAGAGGCAGGGTCCGGGGGGAGGAGGGCAGCCAGAGGCAGGGTCTGGAGGGAGGAGGGCAGCCAGAGGCAGGGTCTGGGGAGGAAGGGGAGGGAAGGGGGGAAGAAGGAAGTCAGGAGCAAAGATGATTGATTAGTCATTTCCTAGAGTAGCTTTTAGACAGCAGGGGTGGACTAGCAATCTTTCAAGAGGAGACACTGTCAATTTCTGCCAAGAAATCAGCTACAAGCCCCCAGTGTCAGTAAACAGCAGCTCGGCTGAATCTGTGTAACTGAAACAAGAAATCTCCAACCTGCAGCCGAAGGCTGTCCCCAGCAAGCAGGCAGGTTCCCGTATCTAGGGACAGTCCCTAGGAGGCCCAGAAATTAGCCAGCTTTCTAACACTGGCTCCCACACATGTGATGGGGTCGGAGGTGGGCTGACAAATATACCGCCCCATCTTTCAGTCCCCAAAATGGGATTCTCTGATTATCACACAACTGGGTAAATAAAGATTTACTCCATTGGGTCAGCCCCTGTTTTGTTTAAAGGACAGATCGAGGTCAGAATGCAGGCTGCCCGACTTTACTTCTTCAGTCCTCCAAGCCTTCCTCTGCTTTTAGTGATCACCTCCCAGTGCCCCCCTCATTCTTTCCTTCTTCCTAGCTGCCAGTAGATTCCTCTTCCCACCCTTTGCTGGATATCAAGCCTACCTTTCACAAAACTACGTTTCACAATTTAAGGAGCTAAATGAAAGTCCGTGAATGCATCCTTTGGACTGGGCTGGAAGTGGGACAGCACCACAATGATAGGATCTGGTAGGAACACGGGGTCAACAGTGGCGATGGAGCCTCCTCCGTCCCAAACCACCCTGCTGCACATGCACGGCAGCCCTGGCCAAGGAGGAGACCCCTGCTGAATCTTACTCGGAGCCGGCCTGGACTTGCAGCCTGCTACACTCAGGCCCAAACTATAACTGCTCCAATCTACAACACAAACAAACCTCAGCACCCCAGGCACTCCCAGGCTGGAACAAGTCCTTCAGTACCTTCCTATCTCCCTACATTTCAACATCATTGTTAGTTTTGATTCCTTCTTTGCCTTTTATAGGTCCCAGTCTTATTCCCCCAACTAGAATAAATGTGTTCCTTGAGGACAAGGTTTGTATCCCATAAAGAGGTCCCCCTCAATGCCCAGCACAGAGTCATCACTCATTAATTATTACCCGATCTACTCCTCCACATGCCAGGTGCAGAATCTCTTTCCACGTTTTCTGGCAGGTATACTAACCAAGTGACAGTTATCTAAACCACCATGAGTCATCCCCCTCTTTCCCCAACCTGTTAGGTAGGCCTGGGAGGGCAGAGCTGCCTTCCCAGGGTGGCAAGGCTCAACAAGTCAGGGAAGCTGCCCGCATCCTCGGAGGAGCGTTCATCACTTTGTCTCCGCGTGCACCACACTGCCCAACGTTTGGGTCTGTCGGAAAGCAGTCTGGTCCTCTTCTCACCAGGCCCGACTTCTACCTGCTCCCCTGGCTCCTGGTTAGAGGGTTAGTCTTCCTTCTCCCTTAAACTCCATCTACTCCACCTCTCCCGTGGTATGGTCATAGCCATTAACCAACAAGGGCATGGCATGGACCATACACTGAGAGGGGCTTAATCTAAGTAACTCTTGGAAACTGAGGTCAAGCAAGACGAGAATCATACAAACAAAACACAGACAGATCCATCCATTCATCCTATTCTGAAGATGCCCATTGGGTTTTCGACTTCAGCAGAACCTGTCAGTGTGGCTTTCTCCCACTAGGATTTGGGCTTTCCTACTTAGGGAGCTTGTGGACTCAGCTTTTTGCACAGACATGTGGCCCCATGACTAGGGCCCTGTATGGGGGCAAAAGAAGCAAGAATCATTAATGGTGATGGATAACAGAAGAACATTGAAAACAATTAAAAAACATCTCAAATGGCCTCAGAGGGGAGATCTGGATCCCAAGATCACAGTCACCTCCTGCCTTTCTGCTATGTTCCTTATCTGAACAGGAGCTCTAATAAGCAACCACAACACAAAGATCTCTTGCAGAAGCAGTCGTGCTCACTTAGCCCCAAATTCAAGGTTATCTAAATTGGAAAATTCATGAATTGAAGTGTATTTTCCTGACACATGTAGTATGTTTCATGGAAGAAAGAGAGAATAATCCAAACAATTCTTAAATAGAAAGCGTGTAGAGGTCATTAATCTGTAGATAAGATCACAAACTGATTTGGTTTTAAACTGATATCTATTTTGTTGTAGTTTTATTTTGCTACATATTTCTCAATTACATTTAAATCTGGTTCAGGCATTTGGAAATATTGTGACACCTCTATTATAGAGTATCCTCCCTGGGCAACAAAGTCAGTGTTTGGAACGTGCAGGTCCAACAGGAAAGGGAGGCTAAATCACAAAATGGCACCCTCAGGGACCCCTTTTAGAAAAAAGGATTTAACCGTAATGCCAGGAGTTGCCCCAATCAGAAGCTCAAACTGAGGTCTCTTTCTTGAGAAGGGGAGATGAGCTGACATGCATTTGTTTATAGCCCTGAAAGACTGTCCTGTGTCCAATATGTATTTGGTAACTTTAGTGCTTATGTGAGATATAAAGACCTTTTTTTACCCACAAATCCTTGTGGACTAAGTAACAGGTATTTTCAACATTACTGAAAGTTTTCAAGTGCATGGTCACTTAAAAGATTGTTTTTTACATTTAATTCACTGATTCCTGAGGACACGGCCATCCCTGAAATTCTTCAATTTTACTTTTCTAGGGAAAGAGATCTGGTCTGTGGTTAAAGGACTGGGGTCAAATATAGGCTTCTGCCATTTTTAGTTTTCTGTTCTTAGACAAGTCACTATTCTTTCTCTGGGTCTCAATATCCTCATCTAAAATAGGGAGCTTAAACAAGGTGATTTCTAAAGCTCTTTTCCTGTTCCAAATCCTACAGTCATAAGATCCCATGTTTACCTAAGTTTTTTTTTTTAAATACATCAAGAGAGGAAAGAAAAACCTAACTGGGTCAGGAATAGATATTTTATATTTACATTATTTTGCATAACATAACCATTAGCTATTTCAGAATCCATTTTATTCTTTGGGTTTTTTTTTTCAAAGAAAAGGAGAAACTATAAGCAAATTAAGAACAAAATGTCTTAATAATTAGTCAGAAATCTCAATTAAGTTAACAATGGTCTTAATATTGGAGTGAGGCCTTTATTATGGGCCTTTAAAAGGAGTTGGGCAATGGTTACTGAGCTTAGAAGTTAAAGCCAAGAACTAAACCACTCCTGAATGCCCCTCCCTTGTTTTCTACATTAAAATTTAATGATTCATCCATTCCAAGAACTCACTGAGTGCTTTTACACACACACACACACAAACACTTTAGTCTCAGCATCATGGGCTTGGCTTCTGCCTCCTACATTCTTTAGGGAAAGGCCTGGAATGGCAGGAGGTTTGCGATGACCTAGGATATAGCCTGGGAGAGAGAAAGAGAAAGTCTCAGAGCTCTCCAAATATTAGCATAGAGGCAGCCTCACCTAGTCTACTGTGATGAGACCCAGCTGCTCCTCCCTAAGGTAGTTGCTATCCCTGCTCATATCCCAGTTCTGTGGCTGTGCAGAATCACCATTTATGCAAATCAAGTCCGGAGCCCCCATCCAGCGGCCACCACTGCCTGATCATGCAAGCCTCAAACCCAAACAAAAGCATTTAATTAAGACCCCCAAATAGCATCACTTACAAGAGTACATGGAGACAGTCTCTTGGTGCAGGGGCAGGTGAAGGGAAGAAATGGCCAGGTGGTCCGCCATCTCCTCTCAGCATGATCTTAGGCCGGGCTAGAGAGCTGGCTATTTCAGACCCGCAGGATGCCTTGGCTGCCGCTCCCTCCATCCACGTTCAGTCAATCTCCTCCTCCCATCCATCCTCCCCACTCTAACCCAGCCCACAATTTGCCTCTTTATCTCTGTTTTCTCCCATGGGGCTCCCTTGGAAGGCCGCCTTCAGTGAATTTCTCTCTGCTCAGCAACACCCAGGATGCCCCGATGTTGAACCTGGTTCCTCTCCAAGCCCTCTCATCTCCTGATGCTAGCTCTGCTCTCTGGGCAAATCACCACACATCACCTAGCTCTCTTGTATCAGAGCTCCAGGCCCTGCCCCTGAAGTTCTGACAGACCACATCCATGGATGAGAAATGATCTCTTCCCATGTCACCTAGCAGTGTGGTGACCCCAGCCTCTGAAAACCAGAAAAGCTATACAGTTCAAGAAAGGTTTCTAAGAGTAGGCTATTCTGGAAATGTAAGAACTCGAGCTATTGTGCTTTTTTATCTGCTTGTAAACTTGGAAGGGACCCCAGAGGTCAAGTCTGGTCCCGTCATTTTGCAGAAGAGGGACCTGAGATGTCCAGAGAATGGTAAAGCTTTAGCAAAGTCAATAATCAAGGTCATAGTAGTATAACTAAAATTTGAACTGACTCCAAATCCAGAGTTCTTTCCATGGCCCCACTAAATTCAGCACCTCTTAGAACTGAGTTCTACAAAAGGTTTTGCAAGAGTAGATGTTGAAAAATTACCCATGCATATGTGTTTTAAATAAAAAGCATTAATAATAATATAAATAAATAAATAAAATTTTTGGGAAAAAACTGCGTTCTAATTTTGTTTAGTCATTTTCAATCATATCTGACCCTTCATGAGCCCATTTGGAGTTTTCTTGGCATAGATATTGGAGTAGTTTGCCATTTCCTTTTTCAATTCATTTTACAGATAAAGGAAATTGAGACAAGCAGATTAAGTGACTTGCCTAGGGTCACATAGCTAGGAAGTATCTGAGGCTTTGATTTGAACTCAGGGAGAGGAATCTTCCCGACTCCAGACCCCAACACTCACTGCACCACTTAGTTGCCCAAGATTAATTCTGGTTAATGAACAATTAAGTGTTGTACTCTCCGCTTTAAGTTCGAACACTCATAAAAGTTCACATATGTGTGATCATATTAATCTGCTTTCCACAATGAAACTGCACTGTGAGGATCCTGGAATACAAACAAGGTCCCGCCAATAAGCTCCTGGAAACACCCACTGTTCTAAGCCAAGGTTAGCCCCCAAAACTCCTTCATAACCACCCCAGCCATGACAGAAGTGTTTTCCTCTTACACCCGAAGAAGGATCTTATTCCCAATCCTGGGAGTTCTAAAGGTGTATTCTAAGCACCAGCAGGTATAGACAGATCGTTACCACGGCATGCTACAATGTTGTTCCTTACAGAGATGAACAGTTACAATGTGCTTTCCCATCACAACCCAGTCAAAGAGGTCCTGAAAGTAATATTTCCGTTTTATAGATGAAGAAAGCAAAGCTTAGAAAGAAAACAATATACTCCAGTTCAAATAGGAAATACATGGCAGATCCAGTTCTCTAAGTCACTGACTCAAGATCCAGTGTTCCTTCCACTCTTCTCACAGCCCAAGAAGGTAGGAGGCTTTGGGGTGCCTCTCTTTGTTCCATTAGGACACCGCTGTACCCCACATTTCCCGTTATTCCTGCTCTGGTCTACAGTCTGCACACTGGTGTGCCCACCCGCTTCTGTCTATCTCTGCTCAGTCCCTGGACTCTGGCCAAGGGGTCCAAGCAGGGCCCAAGAGCCAAGCCAGAGCAGCACTTTCCCCGAGGGAGATACCACATATTCCAATGCTGCGATGACACCAAAATCTCTCCAGCACTTCTACCTGACCATGTCCTCTGCTCAAAACCCCTCAATGAATCTCCTCCTGTCTCCCAAGACAAGGTAAAACTCTTCCACATGACATTCAAGGATGCCGACAATCTGAAACCATGTTGCCATGGAAGTCTCTTCTCTGATGATTCCCAACCCACCAGAATCAGTGGTGTCGGAGTCTGCCTTGTAGGACCCCCGAATGTACTCTTGGGACTCAGTTTCTCCTCTTCTCCTGATGGATTTCTAAGATCCTATATAAGCCCAGCTCCAAAGCCAACTTCACAAGGCTTCCTTCAATTCCCCAAGTTCCCTAGGTGATACCGTGGATAGAACATTGGGTCTTGCAAAAGAAATGAATTCAAATCCAGCCTTAGTCACTTACTTGTTTGTGTGACTCTGGGCTTAATCGCAATCTCTTCCTCAATTTCCTCATGTGTAAAATGGAGATAATAAATAGAATTTAATCAGAGATAAAATGAGATCATATTTGTAAAACACTAAGCACAGTGCCTGGAACACAGTAAGCACTTAATGAATGCTTATCTTCTTCAGTGGAATTCTGTCTACTGTGAGTACTAACTACTGAGTACTTCAGAATACTGCCTACTGCCTACTCATAGATTCCTACATTTCATTTTTCTAGAAGTACTTAAGTCCAAGGTGGTCACTAACAATAATAATAGTAATACCATTTATATAGAACTTTTATAAAGATTTACGAGTCACTTTGTAAATATCTCATTTGATTCTCCGAAGAGCCCTTATTATCTTCATTTTACAGATGAGGAAACTGAGGCAGACAGTTGGTGTGACTTGTCCAGGGTCACACACATTTGAGACTGGACTTAAACTTAGGTCTTTCTGCCTCTAGGCCCAGCACTTAGCTGCAGATCAGTCAATGAATCCTGGCCAATTGATTGTTACACAAACACTCAACTTCCCCAATTTCTCAGAGCCTCCCACAGAGGCTTAAAAGAAGCTTAAAGCTGGACTCATGTCTAAGGGCCACCTGACCATCATCCATGCTGAGTGTTCCTTCAGCCTCCACCCAGGCTTCTCTCTCTCTAAATATGTCAAACCCTTCCCTGCACACACACACACACACACACACACACACACATACACACACACACACCCTCTTACATATATAGTGTTTTACACATTTCTAAAGTGCTCTCCTCACAATCCAGTGAGGCAAGTCATGTTAGAATTAATGCTGTAGAGTCCCATTTTATGGAGGCAGGTGCTGAGGCCCAGAGAAGGGAGAGGATTTGGCTTATGGTCAGACCTGGCTCATTACTACAGCTGATCATTTTATGAATTAAAAGAGCCTATAAAAATCATCACTGATACAGGATCCCCACCTGCAAGCCACAGAACTGGACCCTGCAGCATGGAGACCAGACCGATGGGCCCTCCTGAGGTTCCTAGCCTTGAAGGAAAACATTAAAGATATAAATCACCCCTCATCATCCCTCCTGGAGCCAGGACATACACTTGGGAGGACCATCAGATCATAGAAATAAACTTGGAGGCCACTGAGTTCAACCCCTCCCTCACTTTTCAGATAAGGAAACAGAAGAAGGATTAAGTAACTTGCCCAGGATCACATAGTGTCGGAGGCTGGATTTGAATTCAGATCCTCCTAGATCTGAGACCAAATACCTATCGACTACTCTACAATGTCTGTCACTCTGAGTGAAGCTTCATGGGAGTCACTCTTCCCCTGACAGAAACCTTGGGTACTAGGCCTGTAAACAATTAAATGAGGCTTCCAGAAACAAAAATGCAACACTCCTTCCCCCCAAACACACACATAAACACACGGCCATGCTTCTGCAGAGCTAACTGAAGCATTTCCTGTGGCGCTATCTCTGAAAGGGATGGAGGCGAGCACGAAGGTGCCATAAACATTTTTAAAGGCATCTATCACAAGACACAAACCAGATTTCGAACAGGCCTTTGAAAGGGCCCTCAGGCTCCTCCCCATTCTCTCCTCTGGACAGAGAAGCCAGCCCTTGTATACAGAAGCCGAGCTGCTCAAGGGCTGGTGTCCAGTTCCGTCCCATGAAGGAATTGATAGAAAGTGAAGAATCTGATGGCGGAATTCCTGCTGCTTCCCTTGGAGCTTCCTCAAGAAGAGGGAGGAGGGGGTGGAGAAGGGGAGGATGAGGAAGAAGATAAATGAGGAAGGGGGAAGGGAAGGAAGAGGGCCACCCAACTGATGCCCATTGGGTTTCCATTTCCCACCACAGAAGCCCTCTTGTATGTGCCCACTGGACACTTGGCTGACCCTGCTTTCTTAATTCTAGTGACCAAGCCTCTCTCCATTCTGGCAAAGGTCCTGACTAAAACCATCCTGGTGATTTTTTTAAAGGCAATAGGTCTTGCACAGAGTCACACAGCTGGTAAGTATCTTAGGTTGGATTTGAACTCATGTCCTCCTGATTCAGGGCTGGTGTTCTATCCTCTATACCACCTAGCTGCCCCTCCTAGGTGAGGATTTAGGAAATACTGCCTGAAGTCAGTGAAGTTCAGAAGGAAGATTCTAGGGATTCACTGGAGGCTGGTTTCAGGGGTGTAGAAAAAAAAGATAGATATTATTTCCTGATGAAACCAGAACTTAGGTCCTCCTGACTTCAGGGCTGCTGTTCTACCACCAATCTTTATCTTACAAAGAAGATTCTTGAAAAAAAGTCTTTAGTATTTTGAGTGAAGTGAAAGATGAAGTCATTTGCAGTGATAGCTAGAGGCAATAGTGGCTTTAATATTCTATCTGTAACTAAAATAATGTAAATAGTTTACATCTTTGTGTTACTATTGATTGCACTGTCAATACATTATATAGTTAATGAATTTAATGTCAAATTGATCACAGGCGATTAGGAGTTTTGCTATATAGATAAATATGCTTTCTAATGTTTATGGGAAAAGAGAATTTTTTCCAAATTTATTAAATATATAATAAACTGGTGCAAAGACTTTAAATTAGTTGGTTAATTAATAAGCGATGTCATGACTATAGCTATTCATAAGGAATATACAAAGATAGCCCTGGATTGCTCTGGATCTCTGATTAGAATGAACACAGTATCATGCTGATAAATAGGCTGAGAGGCATCCTACAGGTGAAATTGGTTGCCCTTATAAACCTTACTATGGGGAAGAGCTAAAACCCTCTCGAATGGAGAAGTTCTCTGGTAACTTCTGAAAAGGCTTCTTACCAGCATGCTCAGCTGGAAATTGCCAAGGGGGCAACCCCTTCTACTAACCCCTGTCTCTCCTTGTCTTTAGGACCTCAGTTACTGTTTATATAAAATGGAGAAGAGTAGTCAAGCTGGATACTGCATAGCTTCAGGCAGTCTACCTGCTATTCTGCAAACATTGCCCATTTCTTACTTGGACTTTTAATATTAAAGCAATATAGAAGGGAGGCAGGCAGGCCCCAAGCAGGTGGTTTCCAGAACCTGCCCTCAGAGATCTTTAATTTGAAACCTAAATCAGAATTCTAGAACCAGGGGTTGTACCCCAACGAGTAGGTCCAAAAGGCAAGGTCTTCCTGGGCATTGATTCATACCCCAGAAGGCTATACAAAAGGGCTACATCCCAGGAAATAGCCAAGAACCTGGGACAGATCATCAGCCCTAAACTTTTGCTTTTGAGAGGCCATATGGAGCCATAGATAAGGGCTGGCTTTGAAGTCATGAAGCCCTGGGTTCAAGTCCCCCTGATACATTTTGGCTATGCAACCCGGTCACAAGATTTAACCACTCAGTTCTCACAGAGACACTAAGACAAGAAATTAGAGGGGGGCTGTGACAGGGGAGAGAGATGGACAAGGTCCCTGGTAGTAGCCCAAAATAGAGAAAGCACTTGGCTGGCATTTCCCAGGTTTGCCAGAAGAACAGCAGAGACTGGACACAGAGCCACCTCATGTCACCAATGGCCCCAGACACCCAGGGGTACCGATTCTTACCAGAAGTGGACACACGCTTGGCTCTCTGGGAGGATAAAGCTTGCTCAGGGTAGAAATTCCTGGGCTCTGTGCCTCGCCTCCTACAGGAAACTGAAGGCCACACTTTCATTTTGGGAACAGGTATTTTACTCAGTCCCAAGGGATCGTGCTTAGACCCATTCTTGTCTATCACAGGTGGCAATTTCCGTGGGGAAGCCTGTGGGAAAAGAGAAAATGTTTACTCTCCATAACTGGGCTGATCTTACTTTGTTTCTTAGTAGTAAAAACCTAAAAGTAAAAATTTGGC